>NC_136267.1:30082559-30378459 GCF_964187855.1 Myxine glutinosa | reverse complement strand
ATCAATTTGTGTAAAGGTCAAAGGTCGTCCCCTTAGCTAGTCCATGTACATGCACGTAGAAAATCATATACCCTTATAAATAGTTATTTCCTTATTATGTGTATTAGTTTAAGGCTCTGTTTCCCATTAGTTGACACTGCATTGCACCGAATCAAATAAGATATAGGCCCCAGTACTTTGTTTGCCAGCAGCGTTCGCTGCTCTTTGCCTTGATGCGGTTGTTGGCCCCAAACCGCCATTAGCCATGTGGTCAAGCCGAGGAAGGAGGGGCGGAGCCGCCAGAACAAGGTGTGGCACGTCGACTCGTCATCGGATGTGGAGTCAGCAAGCCCTTACCGGCCAACCAGCGCCGCGGTGAGCCAACCGGTAGGCGTGTCATCAGAGCCGCCGGCTTGATTCCAACACGAGCAATAAAAACGGCTACGAGGGACTGCTTGGCCAGTTGAGTGAGAGGGTTCAAGAGTTGCTTGAGAGAGAGACGCGTGAGAAGGTACCGACGAGAGGGGAAGGACCTGGAGTGCGCGACGAACTGGCATCTTGTTCAAGGGAGAGAGCGTTGACACGAGCCATTTGTTATAGACGGAGAATCCCAGTCCCATCGCTATATGCAACGTCCGCTCGCGGTGAACGATACCCGCTCGCTGCCTGCCAAGGTTTTCCCGCCACGACGCAAGTCGACTCCTGGAGCCGGACCTCGACGACTACCGTCTGCCTGGGCCTTCTCATCCCTTCTTCCAGTCATTCCTGCCTGCTATTCCGCTTTCGTGTAAGTCTGATTGTCGTCTGTTTGTCTGTGTTGTCCTGGGGTTTAAGTAAGACTGTATAGATAAGTAGAATTGCACTGTCTTCCTCTTCTGTAAATTATTTTCGTTTCTTTCCTCCTCCTTGGTTTCTTTTGACTTGTACATAATTAGTAGTAATAAATCCTGTTATTTCCTACTTTTGCCTTCTTCTTCTTCCTCGTCCGATCGTCCTTGTCTTTTCCATCATTGAATACCTGTGGCACGATTTGGCCAACGTTTAGAATCGGGTCTAGTTTTTGTTAATGGTTCGAGCTGCGGCTGCTAATCCGCTCGGCAAATAACATCTTGTCCGCGGTCTCGAACAAGGTTGCTCACCTGCCTCTCTGGAGGGAGCTGGGCAGCTTCAGGACTCACGTCGGTCAGTCACAGATGTGGGGATTAATCCCCCCTTGGTAAGGGGAAAAGGGGCCGATGGTGAGATCCGCAATAATTGGTGCCAGGAGTGGGATTCGGACCTGAAGTGCGCTTAGCGCACTCAAAATTACGAGTGGCCAGAATTTTATTAAAACATCCAAATTAAAAAATCGTGCCATGGATAGTCAAGGTGACCAGATGCCGGTGGGTGAGTTAGAAGGGGGGGGGGGGGGAGTAGAGTCGACCCAGGACCCCAGGGAAATGTATATGGGGGAGAGGGAGGAGGAGAGCAATGAGGATGTGGTTGCAGAGGGTTCAGGTGCACAAGATGGCGGCGCCTCGCACATGTCGGCGAGAGCCGCGCCCTTTGTACCAACGGTGGAAGACATGCAATTATTTCTGGCTGAAATGAGGGCCCTTATGGTTAAGTCGGGTGAAGAAATGGAAGACAGAAGGAGGGCTGACAGTGAGAAAATGGAAAGCAGAATGATCAGAGAAATGAGGGACGAAGCGAGGGGTACCAGAAACCAAATTAAAGAAATTAGTGAGGGGCTGGTGAGGGACAAAGCCCGGTATGAAGCAAGGCGTAGTACTGAAAAAATAGAGGGGGACAAATTAAGGGCAGAAATGAGGGCCGATGGAGAGCAAATGGGAAATGATTGGAAAACCAAATTCGGGGGATTGAGTAAGGAGGTGGAAAAGATGGATGCAATGCCAATGAGGGAAGAAATAAGGGCCAACACCAATAACTTAGGAAGCAAATTGGAGGGACCCGGAAGCAAATTGGAGGGAGTCGGAAGCAGATTAGGGGACAAATTGAGGGGCATAATTGGCCAAGCCAAAGAAATTAATGAGGGGTTGGCGAGGGGGAAAGCTGCATATGAGGTGAGGGAAGCCGAGAGGGAGGTTGACCACAGGTTGAGCGAGCAGGTCCCAGGGGTACGCGACAAGGTAAAGCGGGTCGAGAAGCGCTGGTTGAGTGAGGCGGAGAAAAGCGCGGGTAAAATGACCGGGGTAGACATCGCGACCCGGGGTATGGAAAAGCCGGCGACCGCCGAGGTAGAAAAGGAAATTTTATTCGGACCAGCGGTCGTCGAGGTGAATAAAGAAATTAAGTCTGAATCATTCGAAGCAGCAGTGGAAATTGGAATTGGAGAGACCGGGGACTTAGAAAAGCACTCGCGGCAGGGAAAGGTGGAAAATGTGCAAAGTCCCTGCTCACATCACGATGCTGTGCTTAATAACACCAATGAAAGTTTGCAGGTGGTGTTGGAGTGAAGGAGAAGAATCCCCCAGGTGAGTTGTGCTGTATATTGTGCGGGGAGATTTTGCAGGAGGATGTTTGGCGACAAAAGAATTTTCGTGCGCTTAGGATCGAGAAAGCATCCGGGCGTTGGTGAAGGGTCCCCTGTGAGTGGTGTGAGTGGAAATGGCGCACTTGTGAGGAAAGAGTGTGCGTCGGAGAAAGAATGCACGTCGGAGTGTACGGAGTGTGACACGGAGAGTGAGTTGGTGGTGGCGCAGGTGCGAGAGGGCACATCGGAGCACGTGAGTGGGTGGATGCAAGAGTGCACCCCCATGAGTGGTATGGAGTACGTACCGAGGGAGAGTGCGCAAGACGGTGCGTGAGGAGGTGTGTTAAGGAAGTGTGCAAACGACGAGTGTGCGCAAGAAGGTGCGCGAGAGGTGTGGTGTGTTACAAGGAGTGCGGTGGTGGAATGGACGGAGTGTGTGGGATGCACTGGAGGCGCCGAGATGCCGGGTTTGGTGAGTGTGGAAAGGGTAGCGTATGCATGTGAGCATGCGAGTAAGGCATCGACGTGGACCCGGAGCAGCGTTTAGGGCGACGGATAGCCGACGCGGGCACTCGGGGCGCTTTGTTGGATGCGAGGCCCCCCGGCGCGGCTTGGTGCTGAGTCGCTTCTCTTGGAAGCGTCGTTGCCGATTCGGGCCTGGGCCCGCCCTGCACGGTCGAGTCCGGGCCTCGCCGGGCAAGGCGACCGGTCCGAGTCAAGGGCAGGTAGGAGGAAGCGGGACGGTGCACCCTTGTGGTGGCGGCGTTCCGGCCGGGCGAGATCGGGCCTTCGGGCGGGAGTTTGTATTATGATTGGTGTAAATCATGACAACACAGCAACTCAGGTACAGTCATTAGCCTCAGATAAATAGGCCCGTTCCTCTGTAACGACGCGTGGTGAGGTGAGTGCAGCGAGCCATGCCAAGCTTGTTATACATACTGTACTTGTACTTCTCAATTATCACATTTTTATTTGACATGACCTCTGGCCTTTGACCTCTTGATGCCATTATCTAATCAGTTCATCTTTGCATCATAATATATAGTTATACCAAGTTTGGTCAAAATCCCAGTTGTTAAGAGTATATATATTGTTACGGACCGCGGATAAGATGTTACTGGATTTGCCGAGCGGATGGCGCCGCGGCCCGAACCGTTAACAATGACTAAGACCCGATTCTGAACGTTGGCCAAATCGTGCCACAGATGTTCAATTTGGAAAATACAAAGACGACGCGGATGTGAAGAAGAAGAAGGAGACAAAAAGGTTTGAAATACGATTATTATTTATTACTATTTACAGGATTGAAAGAAACCAAGGAAGAAGGAAGGATAACAAAATAAAGACAGAAAGAGGGACAGACCAGAAGGACACAGTGAAAACTTAGCTTTCCTATTCAGTCTTACTTAACCCAGGACAGAACAAACAAAAGACAGACTCACACGAATGGGGAATGGAGGCAGGAGTGAATGGCTGGACCGGGAGGAAGGTTCAGCTCGGACCAGAGGACGGCCGGGCCGGGAGGGAGCAGCCGCCGCCCTTCCTCAACAGCAACCTGCCGTCAATGCTCAAGCTGCGGCGGTCAAAGCTGCGATGGTTCAAAGCTGCTGTGGTTCAAACTGCTGCCGTGGGGACGTCGTGTGCTTTCTCAGGACTCCTTTTCATCACTCCTGCGCACTTCTCTCAGAGGCTTCCTTCTCACTTCTTTCGCGCACTTCTCTCAGAGGCTTCCTTCTCCCTACTCCTGCGCACTTGTGTCAAAGGCTTCCCCGCGCTTCTGTCAACGGCTTCAGCGCGCGCTTTTTATAACGCCGCCGGCAAATCAAGCCGCCGGCCTCTAGAACACGCCCATCGGTGGGCTCGCCTCGGCCCTGATTGGTCGGCACGGCCCTCTGGCTCCACCCTTGATGACGATGGGTGGGCACGCCCAGGATTCGGCAGCTCCTCCCCCTTCTTCTCCGAGCCGATCGCGTGGCAATGGCGGCAAATTCAGTTGGCAGTAGAGGCTTTGGGAATGGGAATGAAAGGGGATCTATCTATTTGAATTCGGTGCAATGGAGTGTCAATTAATGGAAGACAAGGCCTTACCCTACTACACAGAATAAGGAAATAACTGTCAACAAGGAGGAAACCCCTCCACCCCTCCACTCTTAAACTCCCCCCTTGCCCCTCCACTCCTGAACTCCCCCCTTGCCCCTCCCCTCCAAATCCCCCCCCCTTGCCCCTCCACTCCTGAACTCCCCCCTTGCCCTTCCCCTCATAAACTCCTCCCTTGCCCCTCCCCTCAAAATCCCCCCCCTTGCCCCTACACTCCTAAACTCCCCCCTTGCCCCTCCACTACTAGACTCCCCCCTTGCCCCTCCCCTCTTAAACTTCCCCCTTGCTCCTCCCCTCCTAAACTCCCGCCTCACTCCTCCCCTTCAAAACTCCCCCCCAACTCCTCCCATTCAAATCTCCCCCCATACCATTCCTCTCAAATTCTCCCTCCTCCCCCCTTCTCAAAGTTGCCTCCTCCCCACCTCGTCTCCCTTCTATCTCATGCCTCCACCCCCCCCAACCTTCTACTGTCCCATGCCCCCCCTCAAACAACCCCTCACTCTGCCTCATCCCTTCTCCACCAAACCTTTCATCCTCCTCATCCTTCCCTTTTTTGGAACTCTTCTGTAATCTCTGACACACTATCAACTGCTCTCCCTACCTCCCCCTCTCATCCTTCATCTTACCCTACTCCTCCCCTCCCCTGTCCTGTACCCGATGCTCCCCCTCTCTCTTCTTTAACGGTATGGACCTCAAACATCCGGGGCCTTCGCTCAAACCTGACTGATCTCTCCATACAGGTTGCTTCTGACAATCCAGACTTGATCTGCTTAACAGAGACTTTCCTCCTTCAAGATGTCTCTGATTCCTCAATATCTCTTCCTGGTTACTCCCTCTTCCGGTATGATAGACCTGAGCCTCGTCCTGGTGGTGGGGTGGCTATCTTTATCAAAAACTCTCTTCCTCATTCTCCTTGCACTGCCCTCTCTCCTCCTCACCCCCAGGAGTACCTCTGGCTACGGGTTCCTCTCCGCTCCCACCTTTTGTTCATATGTGTTCTGTACCGTCCCCCAAACAGTGATGACTCAATTTACATTTCACTCTCTGACAACATGGACCAACTTCTATCCACTCATCCCAACTCTCTCTTCCTCATATGTGGTGACTTCAACTGTCATCATGCCACCTGGTTGGGTGTGGGTTCCTCTCTCACCAGTCATGGAACCTCAGCAAAGGACTTCTGTGACTCACTGGGATTGACACAATCTGTCAATTTCCCGACCCGGATCTCAGCCAATGGAGTTTCTTCTCTTCTAGATTTGGTTATGACAAACTTCCCTGCTAATGTCTGCTGCTCTTCTTCTGCTCCAATCGGTTCTTCTGATCATGTGCTTGTCAAAGTGGACATCTCTCTGGCCATTCTCAGAGAGCCTCCTCAGCGTCGAAGAGTCTGGCATTTCACTCAGGCCGACTGGGACGGGCTTCAAGCAGCCATCAATCGTCTGGATTGGTCTCCCATCTCCACTGCCTCTGACATCAATTCTTCCTGGGAATTCTTCCAAAGCAAACTGATCTCTCTCATGCACAGATTTATCCCATCTCGTCTTCAGTTGTCTTACCCTTCCTCCCGTCCATGGTACACCGAATCTTGTGGTGAGGCAGTTGCCCTGAAACAACTTGCCTTTGCCTCTTGGAAGGCTAATCCAACTGAAGGCAATCTCAGTTCCTTCCACCAAGCTCGGAACAAGTGTGTGTCTACCCTCAGGAGTGCCAGGAAGCACTATCTCTCCTCACTCAAGAACGAACTCTCAAACCTGTCTCCTTCCTCCAAATCCTGGTGGCGTCTGGTCAAATCCGTTTCTGGTGTTTGTTCCCCCTCCATCCCCTCCCTTACCTCAAATGGCCACACAGTTGACATCGCACGTGACAAAGCCGAATGCCTCAACTCTGTGTTTGTCTCAAAATCTTTAGTCCCAAACCCATCTCTCTCCGTTCCCACCTTTCCCAGTCGAACCCAACTGCTCCTGGACTCTGTGTCCTTCTCTCCTGACAAGGTGGAGGAGTTTTTGTCTAACCTCGACTCTGATTCTGCAACTGGACCAGACGGCATCAGCCCACGGGTCCTAAAATCCTGCTCTGCCGCTCTATCTCACCCTCTCTCTGTTCTTTTCACCCTATCTTTTGCTCAAGGTCATCTGCCAGCATCCTGGAAATCAGCAAACATTACCGCTTTACACAAAAAAGGTGCAAAAACAGATCCTTTTAACTACAGACCAATCAGCCTGCTCCCAATTATCAGCAAAGTCATGGAATCCATCATTGCTTCGGATATGAAATCTTTCCTCTTCTCCAATGGCTTGATCTCTGATCATCAATTTGGATTCAGACCAGGTCACTCTACTCTGGACATGCTGCTTCTCCTGTCTCAACAATGGATGGAGGTCCTCAATGCCAAACAGGAAATCAGAGCTGTCTCCCTCGACATATCACGTGCCTTCGATACGGTCTGGCACCCAGCTCTGCTCACCAAACTCTACTCCTATGGTATCCATGGAAATCTCCATGCATGGCTTGCGGACTTCCTCTCTGGTCGTAGTCAACGTGTGGCCCTGAATGGATTTCTCTCATCTCCCCTTCCTGTTCAGGCTGGAGTTCCCCAAGGCAGTGTGCTGGGCCCTGTGCTTTTTCTGGTCTTTATCAATGATCTCTCCGACTCTCTGGAAAATCCTCTCTATCTCTTTGCTGATGACTCCACTCTCTGCCGCTCCATTCCTCTTCCCTCAGATCGGCAGTCTGCAGCCTCCTCACTCTCTGAAGACCTGGACAAAATCACAGACTGGTCAAACAAGTGGAACATGTCTTTCAATCCTGACAAATCTCACACTCTTACTATGTCTCTCCGAAAAGATCGACTGGACAACCCTCCCATCTACTTTCTCAACAATCCTCTCCAAGAAGTTCTGTCGCTGCAGCTTTTGGGTCTCACTATCTGCCATGATCTTTCTTGGGAAAACCACATTTCCAAGCTGGCCTGCAAAGCCAGTCGCCGACTGGGCATCCTCCGTCGTGCGAAGTCCTTCCTTGGCACACCTGAGCTCCTCACCACGTACAAGGCTTTCATCCGCAGCTCAATGGAATACTGCTCTCCCCTCTGGGCTGGTGCTCCTGCCTCACACCTAGCTCGTCTTCACGCTGTTGAAAGCAAAGCATTCAGAATCATTGGAATCTCCCGTGATGAAGCTAACTCCAAGGGCCTCTCACTCACTCACCGCAGGCAGGTTGGTGGTCTTTCCGTCTTCTACCGACTCCTCTCCGGCCTTGCTCCCCCAGCTCTCTGTGCTCTGTCCCCCAAATATTCCTACAGGTCGCACAAGATCTGCCAGCAAGCCTCTGATGGTTAAACTGCCGAAATCTCGGCTCTCTGCTCACCTTCACTCCTTCATTCCTCTTTTCTCCCGCCTCTGGAACAAACTCCCACACTCCCTTCAATCCCACTCCTCCCTCCAGGTCTTTAAAACAGCTGTTCACCACCATCTCTTATCTTCCCCCATCCAAAACCTTGATCTTTTCTACCCCCACTAATTCACCCCAGATCCACCTTGTTTGTAATTCCAACTTCTTTCGTGGTAGTCCTGGCAGTGTCCATATGTTTTATGCCTCTCCCACCCCCTTTCCCATGCCTCCCCCCCAAAGCCCTCTCCCTCCCACAGATCTCTCGATGTCTCCATGTCTCTCGGTTCCTGCTCTAAAATGTTGTGTTGTGTTGTGTTGTGTTGTGTTGTGTTTGTGTCCTTCCCCCTCTCTCCCCATCTTGTCTACCGCTCCCGATGTTATTTGTTCTATGTGTCGGTTTGTCGGTTATGTGTCGGTTTGTCGGTTTGTCTTTCTGTGTGATAAATGTTCGCTCTTTCACGAGCCTCGATCTTTTATACAAAAAAAAAAAAAAAAAAAAAAAAAAAAAATCTATGATTGGCTAACGTGATTGTTTATGAAATAACTACGGAACGACCTTTGACCTTTATACACAGACTGGAGGCAGGAGGGTCCAGAATAAAGCAATAAAAACAAAAAAAACACAATCCTCATATCCACAACACTGCACCCTCCTCCTCTTAGGCACGTCCCGGGCCTCTTACCTTTACGTTTAGTGTGGCACGTAGGTGTAGTTCCCTCTACATTTAACCTGACCCTGAGTGCGACAGTTTTAAAACATAAATAAATATGTCCCGCTGCTCCATTGCACCCTGCCGAACAGATTCACGCCCACAACTAACCGAATTGCGGAATGGTCTTCAAACTATACATTTACGGTGGGGGGCGCATTATTTACAATGACTCTGCTTTTATTTACAATACTAACCCAGGACCTATGATCGTTCTTTTGGGGGGGGGGGGGGAGACAGTCTGCCCTGCATCGATGCACCATGAAAGCACCCAAAAACGCACCAAAGCACCCTCAAGCACCAATCGGTGCACAGTCACCACAATTCAATAAAAAAATAAACCGACAAACCCTGCTGGTGGTCTCTTGCTCTTCGGCTCCCTCTGTTGGCCATGTTATCTTCCAGTTGTTGTCATCTTCTTTGCTGGCGGCCTATTTGCAATAATAAAAGCAAGCACAAAACGTGTCCATTGTTATTTATTTATGGCCCACAGGGCCGACTAGTGTGGTTCACCTGTGGGGCATGGGTGCCCTGTGGCCAAGGTCCGCCAGCAAGATCTCGGGCCTTCATGGCCGGTTCCAGAAGAGGGGCCATGCCCCAACCCATGGGGTCCATAAGTGGTGCTCAGCCACAGACATGTGGTCCATAAGGTGGTGCATCGATGCAGACAGCTGTGGTTGCGAGAGGTTCGGGCGCCCAAGGGCGGACTCTCGCACGCTCCCCTCGGCGCCCAGTGGCGCACAGTCCTCATGTGGGAGACAAGGGGGGAAAAGACAGATGAGCGAGGGGTAAGGTCACAAGGGTACACATCAATACAGGCAATGCAAGGCAAGGTGCGTATGGAGACGGAGCGGAGAAAAGCTCGTCCCTACCGTACGTCACACCCCCCTGTCACCTAACTCTACCCTTGCCCTTACCCCATATTTACAACAATCTACACATTTACCAATTCGTCACTACATCACGTCTTCCCCATATTTCTCCTAAACCAAATTCGTCTCCACAATCCCTCTAACCAAAATTTGCCATCACCCAATTCATCATCAATCCTCATAAGGAGGAAGAGATGGAACATCAGCACAATGTCACACCCACGTCATGATGCATCTCACATTCCAAACATCTGCACAATAAAAATAATAAAACATGGCATGGTGTGGAGTTACGTCACCTCAGGTGAGTGGATGTCGATGGTGCGAGGAGATTCTTAATCCTAACTATCCTCTAAATGACATTAACACACTTTTACACTACCCGGGGTCTTTCCCTGCAAAACCATTGGCCATCTTACTCTATGTGGTTTTAAGAACCAAATTCCCATTGACCAAACTGTGGTGCTTCTCAATTTGGGGTCTCACTCCCCCGATTCATCTCCCGGTGCCCATGCACAATTTCCGGGCTGAGTCGTGTAGCTCTCCCAGCAGGTCTACCCACCTGCACACCTCCACCACTGTAGTTGCCACCCGAGCTTACCTAGCTCCTCACCCTAACCTATCTAACTGGGGAAGGCCCCTCCTGGCTCTGTCACCCCTCGGTGCCCTCTCGCACTGGGCTACCCGGGTCCGTCCTCCGGATCCTCGGGCCCCATCCACAACAACTCTACCGGCTCCCAGAGCCCACCTGCGGCCTCACCTGGCCGACATCCTCACAGTGGTGGAGTGCCCATACAACTACACACACTAACAGGACACACGCCCAGCCATTTCCACAACACTAATGCACCCATCCAAGTACCATTCTTCCACACGCACCACAGATGCCAATATCCAATCACAATTTACCTGTACCCTCTACCTAACACTTACACTACCCTCCCCGGGTATTCATGATGGGGTCCATCCTCCTTTCCCCCATCCACACCTTCGCACCATCCACTCCACTCCACAGTTTCCACCATACTCACTCCACGATCATCCATTCCATACTCCATATATTCCATACCATATATTCCATACAACCATTCTCCATTCACCTGTAGTTGCACACCTGTGCAATCACACCTGGTGCCACCTGCACCCTCCTTCCTTCCTGGACCATTTGGTCAGCACAACTCACATCACTATTACTCACTCAAACACTGCTCCATACACCTGTCCAGTTGCACACCTGTGCAATCACACCTTTTAACCACACACACGCATCATCTGAACTACCTGTTGCCCTGCTAACTTAGTGCTCCCCGTCTTCCCTTTAAACTAAGCACATACCACGTCATTATCATCCAAACTAATCTACCTGCGTCCCCACTACAGGTATTATTGTCACTACCTAAACTTACCGTTACCTAAGGTCATCTCTAGGTCCCTACACACGATATCCTAACCCTCCTGGGCTAGTTTTCACTGCCAAACCCCATAAATCTATTGCTCCTTTGCCCCCGTTGTGAGAGATGGCAGAGTTGCCATCCCACCACATCGGGTATCTCTCACTACCAATTTTGCACACCAAATTCCAGCTAATTAAAAATTTGCCAATCACTACCAATCATCACTCTGCCAATCCCTTGCCAATCATCAAATTTTTGCTTTTTCTAATTTCGGGTCCAAAACACTATCCTCATCACACATCTACTCACTTGAGCCTCTCGGTGCGCCAATTCATTTCTAAAGCTCGGCTTCGTAAAGCCGAGCAATGAATGCGGGTTGCTTGGTGCCGGCGGTTGGATCCGTCCGGCACTCGGTGCAGGGAAGGAGGTTTACCGACAAACTTCCTTCCTTCTCCCTACTCCTGCGCACTTGCGTCAAAGGAGGTTTACCCGGGCCGAGATCCCACGCACCATCTCGGCACGGAGCCGTCCAATGGCCCGATCTCGCCCTGCCGGAACGCCTCAACAAAAAGGGGTCGCCATGACGACCCTTCCTACCGGGCCGCCCGCTCCGCATAGCGGAGCACGGACGCGGCGGGTCAGAGCGCGGCCCGGCGTAGATCCCGCACGGCGGTTCTTTCGAAACCGCCGTGGATCCCCGCGGCACGCAAAGCTGCCCGGCACGCACCGAGGGCCCGATTCGGCTATACGTCGCTCTAACCGCTAACCCGGTTAGCGTCGATGCTCCACTTGCATGCTCACACCCCGCAGCCCATGCCTTGCTCATACATCCAGCCGTTCCCATGCTCCTCGTCATTGCACCTTCTCTTACACACCCAGGTACACTCATTCCGCTCACAGACTTGGTCACACACCTGACCACCGCACACCTTTGCACACACTCGTCGTTCGCACACCTCACCAACACACCTCTTCGTGCCCCCTCCTCGGTCACCTCCTCTGTGACAACCACAGGTGTGCTCTCACTTGCACACCCAAGCACGTGCCACTACCAACTCCAGCGTGCATTCCCATACGCGCTCTACCATTCCAGGTGTGCATCCTTCCATTCCAGGTGTACATCCTCTCTCACCTGCCACAACCAACTCACGCTCCGTGTCACTCTTACTACTTTTACCACCACACTCGGTCGCGCATTCACCCTCACTCTCGACCGCGCATTCTGTCCTTATGCACCCATCCGTTACACACCTTTCTCGCGCATCCTCTTGCACACTCTCTCCCGTTACACCCTCCGTAACACTCACCACAGGTGTGCACTCTCGTTACATCCTCTGTAGGACTCCCCATCCCGCGCTTCCATGTGCCCCCTCGCACACGCGCTACGACCAACTCACTCTCGACAGCACACTCACTCCTTGGCGCGCACTTTTTCCTCACACACCCCAGAGTCGGACATTCTCGCACACCTCCTCTCTCGTACCCCGTACCTGTCGCACACTTTACCAGCGGCCTCTCCCGAACACCTGGGTCCAAACCAACCCCCAAGCCGACTGAAGCTTCCCTCACACCATATACATTTCCGCGTATATCGCCACTCACCTTGGTACCTCGTCTCCGCACCTCCTTCACCACCTGCAAACTCTTTATTTGGTTAGCAAGCACACCATCACGATTTGAGCACCGACCTTGCACATACTCCATCACCTCCTCCTTTATCTCCCTCTTAGTTTCCCTCCATCTCTTCTAATTTCACTCACCCCCTCTTCCACCTCCTCTAACTTTTGCTTCACCTCTTTTATTTCCCGGTGCGTTTCCTCAATTTCGTCCTCTAACTCCACCTTGACCGTTTCTATGTGCGTCCTCACCTCCCGGTCCTTTGTCTCCATTGCTTCTTTCACCTCGTCCAACCTCGTTGTCAGTCCCTCACGTACCATCTGACATTCCCTCTTCGTCGCTATCAAGTCGTTTTTTAGTTCTTTTTGTGTCACCTTTAACCCTCTTAATACCGCAGTGTTCTTTTGTACCTGCTCCACTAACTCCGTCTGTCCCACCGTCAGCTGTTCCACCTCCTGTGTCAGGTCCTCTATGCCCCCTTGTAACTTAGCCGTATTATTCCTCACCTCTTTCTCCATACGCTTCTCACCTCGCTTTACCTCCTCGCGTACCCCCGAGACCTCCTCGCTTACACCTCGTCTTATTTCCTCCTTCATTTCTCCCATCTCTTTGGTAGATGCCACCCTCATCTGTCCCAATTCATTCCTCTGAGCATCCAATTTACCTTCCAACCCGATTTTCACCTCCTCTATTTGGTTCCCCATCCGTTTGATTTCCCGGGCGGATTGCTCCCCTATTGCCCGCAATTTGTCTTCCATCCTATCTTCTCGCCCCGTTAACCCATTCTTTACCTCTTTTATCCCGTTGTCTAACCCTTCAAATTTATTGTCCAACCCCTTTAAATTATTGTCTAATCCCTTTAAATTATTGTCTAACCCCTCAAATTTAGCTTCTAGCCCCCCGATTTGATTTCCTAGTCGCTCCCCAATTCTGTTTTCCATTTTCTCACTATCAGCCTTCCTTCTGTCTTCCATGTCTTCACCCGACTTAACCATAAGGGCCCTCATTTCAGCCAGAAATAATTGCATGTCTTCCACCATTCGTACAAAGGGCGCGGCTCTATTTGGTGCCGCTGTAACCACGTGCGCGAGGGCGCCATTTTGCGTGCCTGACACCTCCTCAACCACCTCACCATTGCTCTCCTCCATTTCCTCCCTCTGGTCCTGGTTTACTCCTAACCCCTCTTCTAGTTCCCCCACCGACATCCCGTCGCCTTGACTATCCATGGCACGGTTTCCAAATTTAAGATTTTAAATAAAACAAAATTCTGGGCCACCCATAATTTTGAGCGCGCTATTCGCACTTCAGGTCCAAATCCCACTCCTGGCACCAATTGTTACGGACCGCGGATAAGATGTTACTGGATTTGCCGAGCGGATGGCGCCGCGGCCCGAACCGTTAACAATGACTAAGACCCGATTCTGAACGTTGGCCAAATCGTGCCACAGATGTTCAATTTGGAAAAGACAAAGACGACGCGGATGTGAAGAAGAAGAAGGAGACAAAAAGGTTTGAAATACGATTATTATTTATTACTATTTACAGGATTGAAAGAAACCAAGGAAGAAGGAAGGATAACAAAATAAAGACAGAAAGAGGGACGGACCAGAAGGACACAGTGAAAACTTAGCTTACCTATTCAGTCTTACTTAACCCAGGACAGAACAAACAAAAGACAGACTCACACGAATGGGGAATGGAGGCAGGAACGATTGGCTGGACCGGGAGGAGGGTTCAGCTCGGACCAGAGGACGGCCGGGCCGGGAGGGAGCAGCAGCCACCCTTCCTCAACAGCAACCTGCCGTCAACGCTCAAGCTGCGGCGGTCAAACCTGCGATGGTTCAAAGCTGCTGTGGTTCAAACTGCTGCCGTGGGGACGGCGTGTGCTTTCTCAGGACTCCTTTTCATCACTCCTGCGCACTTCTCTCAGAGGCTTCCTTCTCACTTCTTTCGCGCACTTCTCTCAGAGGCTTCCTTCTCCTTACTCCTGCGCACTTGTGTCAAAGGCTTCCCCGCGCTTCTGTCAACGGCTTCCGCGCGCGCTTTTTATAACGCCGGCGGCAAATCAAGCCGCCGGCCTCTAGAACACGCCCATCGGTGGGCTCGCCTCGGCCCTGATTGGTCGGCACGGCCCTCTGGCTCCACCCTTGATGACGATGGGCGGGCACGCCCAGGATTCGGCAGCTCCTCCCCCTTCTTCTCCGAGCCGATTGCGTGGCAATGGCGGCAAATTCAGTTGGCAGTAGAGGCTTTGGGAATGGGAATGAAAGTGGATCTATCTATTTGAATTCGGTGCAATGGAGTGTCAATTAATGGAAGACAAGGCCTTACCCTACTACACAGAATAAGGAAATAACTGTCAACAAGGAGGAAATTTATGATTGGCTAACGTGATTGTTTATGAAATAACTACGGAACGACCTTTGACCTTTATACACAGACTGGAGGCAGGAGGGTCCAGAATAAAGCAATAAAAACAAAAAAAACACAATCCTCATATCCACAACACTATATATATATATACAACTAGGAATCCATCCATATATATATATATAAACACACACACACACACACACGTGTATGTTCCACTGTTCAGTCAGGTTATCAGCCAGGTGCGGGTCTCCTCGGATGGGGTTCAGGTAAAAAGGCATTCATGATTGAGATGGATTATTTTGAGCCTCTGCTCATTGTGAGCCAATGTCTGCTCAATAACGTTTCATTGCTAACGATCCACTACGAATAGCAGGGGACAGTGTTCTTACATTCCAATCAATGCCCTTGCCTTGGGGGAGAGGAGGAGAGGTTTCTGGTGGCAGTTTAAGATATTTCTTTTAAGAAGCGTTGAGTTGTTCATTTCATTAAAAGCCTTGATAAGAAAAGAAAAAAACCCTTTGGTTGTTTGTATTACGATATGTGCATGGTGTTTGCATTGCAGGTGACACTTGCTGATTAAAAATCGCATGGCAATGACAGCAATCTGGCACAAACTTTGACTCCACAACATATAAAAAGTGAATGTTTAAATGAAGTCTCAAAGGAGACGTCCTTGGGGAGGGAGCAGTGCTGTGCTGATCAAGCGAAGCCGATGCACCCTGCTGATAAATCCCAGTTGGTGGAAACACATCCACAGATTGAGCACAACTCTTTTAGCCTTGACACTGGCATGATAATATAAGGGACTGCTAAAGCGCCATCTTTGACTCTACAAAGCCCAGCACATGGGCGGAGTCAGCACTCATGTGGCATTTGCCCATTGGCTGGCGGAACACTAGAGTGTTATTTAATCATAACCTTTATCCTGAATATTTTTTTTATTAAAAAAAGCCTCCGCTTGTTAATGTTACCACAAGCATCATGTTTGTGCTGCAATGGTCACGACAAGACACAAAGTTGTGGCACCACAACAGCTAAAGTGTGAATGTTTAATTATATACTCCTTGTATAGTTTCTGTTTGGTAATAAAGTCGGACATAAAAATCACAAATCATAAATTTAAAGAAGATCCAATGTAGTGGAATTATAAAGTGAATTATAGAAGCTTTTCCCCATCAGAAAACATTTTTGTGATTACGAGATGCAAAGACTTCATTTTAATGTCATATTGGGGGGCAGTGGAGGGCAGTGGGTAAATTCCAAAGTTACATTTTGTGTTCATGGCATGTTCATTAGTTATGTCTGTCTAGTTCAGCAATGAATGCCAAAACAGTTTTCCTGACACAAATTATTTCATTACAAGAGTGGTAAATTTTTATGCAAATGTTTTACTAAAATGCCAGTTTTCTAATTCGACTCGGTAAGTTAATTTTACGAGATGCACCCTGTTATAAAAATTTTTAAAACCCTTAGACTCTTATGAATCTGACCTATTTAATTCAAGCATTTCCATAGAGATTGTCGAAGTGGTTCTGCAAACTGGGTTGGCCATTGTAGGAATGGATTTTGAATTATTTCTACATTTTTCCAAGCATGTCCTTCTCTGATTTTAAAATATATATTCCTGGGTCTCTGGAAACGTATAGAAATAAAGGTGATAACAGAAAGGCAGGATCGCCAGCTTAACCAACTCCGTTCGGTGGCTTAACGGTTATGGTGGCTGCCTTGAGATCTTAGGGTCCTGAGTTTGAGCTCCTGTCTGCCGTTGAATTAACACCAGGGTGGTTGATTCAGCATGTCATCTTTCTGAGGTGGGCAAAATGATATTTTGTATGATATTGTATATATAAATATAAAAATATAAAAATATAAAAATATATAAATATACATAAATATAAAAATAAATAAATAAAAATAAATAATGTAGTCATTTTCTGGACTCTCATTCATATAGGTTTTCTTAACAACCCTCAAAGAACACGTAAAGTTCTAACCGTGATATGATAACTACAACACAGTAGCATGATAACCCACAAGACCGATGCACACGCTTCCCTCCCGAGGCTCCAAGTCATTTCAGAATCTTCAGCGGTTTCATGTACAGGGATCGTTCAAAACTCATTCAAAATTGCACGGCTGATTGGAGTCTTAATAACTACATTCATACATCAGCATTCAATGCACTGATGTCCCCGACACATTCTTAGCACTTTATGGGCACAGCATTCTAATTACACTATTTCAGAGGTTTGTGGGTTGATGTTTTTTTCTTCTTCCACAAGCAGGTATTAAATAAACACCCCTCAATTTCTGTCTTCCTTATCAGTCTCATATTGCGTACTTTGCTTAACAAACCAGAACGTCACTCTTTGACGTCATGACATCGACCGATATGTCTCTGCCCACATTATTACATGATTATACATACTTGAACCAAATTTTATTTTAATCCCTTCAGCTGTTCTCAATTAACACATTTTTACCTGTCATGACCTCTGACCTTTGATGCCAAAATATAATCAGTTCATCTTTGCATCATAATATATGCTTATACCAAGATTGGTCAAAATCCCATCACTGATTCACAAGTTAGCGCAGTAACATAATTTTTACCTAACAGGATCTCTGACCTTTGACCTCTTGACCCCATAATTTAATCAATTCATCTTTGCATCAAAATATATACGAGTACTTATACCAAGTTTGGTCAAAATCCCATCACTGGCTCACAAGTTAGCGCAGTAATATCATTTTTACCTAACCTCTGACCTTTGACCTTTTGACCCCATAATTTAATCAATTCATCTTTGAATCAAAATATATACGAGTACTTATACCAAGTTTGGGCAAAATCCCATCACTGATTCACAATTTAGCATCGTAACATAATTTTTACCTAACAGGACCTCTGACCTTTGACCTCTTGAAACCATAATCGAATCAATTCATCCTTGCATCATTACAAATACTTCTACAAAGTTTGACTCTGATCCTGTCAGCCGTTCTTAAGCTATCGCGGTAACAAAAACCTATGGCGGACGGACAGACGGACAACCCGAAAACGTAATGCCTCCGGCGATTTTGTCGGTAGAGGCATACAAATATAAATTTTTTAATGTTTCAAAAATATTTCGCTATTTCAAACCTGCACGCATTTGCTATACTGTCTGTTCTTTCAAGTTTTCGAACTCACTTTAGAAACAAGAAAAAGAGCAATCAGATTGCAAACCCTCGCCAGGATGTATTTTCAGTGGTTTTTAAGGCTTTTGTGTTAAAACATATATGGCGGCCGAACAACGTGACCGATGACGTCATCATTATTTAATTTTTTTACGAATTTATTCCTAGATTAATTATACTCAAGAAATTTCATCTTGATCAGATGAAGTTTTGTACTTGTCGAATTATGACGTCATAATGAAGGCACCTATGACATCATCATTAACATATTTTATTCCCCATGGAGAGTTCTTTACAATTAGCCATGTCTCAATTTTTTCTATTCAGCGCTTTTGGAGATATAGAGGTGCATAATTTTTGGGTTTTCCAAGATGGCGGCCGAACCACGTGACCTATATCGTCATAATTATCATTTAAAAAATTATACAGGTGGAGTTGCATCTATGGTGAAAATTTCCTGTCAATCGGACCAACGGTTGCAGAGAAAATCATATTTATTCTGTGCGGACAAAGAAACAGACAAACTGACTCAAATGCAATGCCCTCACCTCAGGCGAGGGTAACTAACTTCAAAATTATGCACATACATGTTTGAGTAACTACAGTTAACAAGCTTTCATGAGTTGCTTTCTGGAGCTACTAGTGTCGGTAATCATTATATTGACTTCGTTTTCTGAAGAACCACAATGTTTTCACATGAGAGATCCCCAGGACATTAAAATAGACATAACGGTTAAAAACGTAAACATAAACAAAACAAACTTGTACTTGTATTCCGCTCGGCAGGACGGTGAGAATTAAGATTGGAAATAAAAACATGTGAACTATTGACAGCTGTCCGACAGGACTTTGTCCGCATCTCAATGGATTACTGCTCTCCCCTTTGGAAAGGGAAACCCAGCATAGCCTGTCTTTCCTAGAATCCAAAGCTTTCAACATTATTGGCATCTCCCACGATGAGGTCGACGAACAAGGGATGTTCTTTTTTCAACTTCAGCTCAGGTCGATCTCCCTCTGCTGTCTCATCCCTCCGATCTTCCCCAGGAACTCCAGGATGCACACTTTCCTCCAGATCAAAATTCCAAAATATAGGCTCACTGAACACCTAGACCTTTTTGCTCCTAGTTTCTCCTGCTTGTGGAATGGAATTCCTGAGGCTGTCAATTGTATTCTTCCCTCCAGGATTTCAAGCAGCAGCAGCATCACCACCACATCACATCACCCACATCCCAACCACCGATCTTCTATTCCCGTTAACTCTCCCATCCCCAATCCTCCTACTTGAAGGTTACTGTCCTTCTCCAAGAAGTTTCATGCATAGTGTGCACCCAAATTTCAAAAACAGGTGCGCAGAAATAATTTGCATACACCTAATTTTTCTTGCAAAATAAGCCATGAGCTGTTTAATCTACGAGGCTGTGCGACCATTTTTTAGTGTATGCAGTTTTAATCTTACTAACTTAGGCCCATCATGGTTTCAGCACGTAAGGCCGTAATGAGGCTTCTCCATCTTGTTCGGTCTTGCAACTTTCAATTACCCTTTCTAACCGAAGTTCATTTTCAGCAATTCTCCTCCATGTATTCCTTGGCCTCCCGGTCTTCCTTTTCCCCATTGGTGTTCAAAACATAACTTCTTCAGTCAAATGCCCCACTTGATTTCTCATTAAGTGTCCTACCAATCGCCATCTTTGTTCTGTAACCTGTGCCACAATTCCTCTTTCCCCAAGCCCTCCTCATTTCCTTTCTTTCCTGATCCTGAACAGGATTGGTCTATTTGGCCAGAAAATCTTTAAAATACTTGTCAAACATGTATGGTAGAAAACTGTCAGTTTTTCCATGTCTCCGCCATATGAAACCGATTTGACATTGGGATTGAATAGTTTAATCTTGGTTGTGTTAATAAAAATTGTCTGAAATTCCAAATCTTTCATAAGGATTCAACATTGCTTGAGCTTTTGCAATTGAGTTTATAATGGATTACTTTCACTACCCCCTTTGTATATATTGGTAGAGCACTACTGAGTCTTACGTCATCATTCCTATTAGGTCACATGGTTTTTTTTGGGGGGGAGGGGTTTTGTATACTGAATCGAGGCTCGTGAAAGAGCTAACATTTATTTCACAAACAAATCAACCAGACAAACAAAACATACAAAAAGAGGGAGCGGAAGACAAGATGGGGAGAGAAGGGGAAGCACACAAACATAACATTTGAGAGCAGGGATATGTGTGGGAGGGAGAGGGCTTGGGGGGAGGAGGCGTGGGAAGGGGGGTGGGGGGGGGGGGTGGGAGAAGTATAAAACACAAGGAGACCAAGGACTTCCAGGAAAGAAGTCGGAATTTCAAAAAAGTGGATCTGGGGTGAATTAACGGTGGTAGAAAAGTTCAAGGTTTTGGATGGGGGAAGATAAGAGATGGTGGTGAACAGCTGTTTTAAAGACCTGGAGGGAGGAGTGGGATTGAAGAGAGTGAGGGACTTTGTTCCAGAGGTGGGAGAAAAAGGGAATGAAAGAGTGAAGGTGAGCAGAAAGTCTTAATTTTGGCAGTTTCACCAGAATAGGGTTGCTGGCAGATCTTGTGCGACCTGTAGGAATATTTGGGGGACAGAGCACAGAGAGAGCTGGGGGAGCAAGGAGTCGGTAGAAGACGGAAAGACCACCAACCTGCCTGCGGTGAGTGAGTGAAAGGCCCTTGGACTTAGCTTCATCGTGGGAGATTCCAATGATTCTGAAAGCTTTGGTTTCAACAGCGTAAATCCGAGCTAGGTGTGAGGAAGGAGCAGCGGCCCAGAGGGGAGAGCAGTATTCCATTGAGCTGCGGATGAAAGCCTTGTATGTGGTGAGGAGCTCAGGTGTGCCAAGGAAGGACTTCGCACGACGGAGGATGCCCAGTCGGCGACTGGCTTTGGAGGCCAGATTTGAAATGTGGTTTTCCCAGGAAAGATCATGGCAAATAGTGAGACCCAAAAGCTTGAGTGACAGAACTTATTGGAGAGGATTGTTAAGCATTCACGGAAAGAGAGTGGCAATCATAAATGTGGGAAAATTTCATGCTCAGTCAGGGTTTCCCAGATAGCTCAGACGCCAGAGCACTGGTACAGTTCACCAGAGGACCTGGATGTGATTCCTGGTCTGGGCGTGTAATTTTCCCAACATATGTCAATTAATTATTTATAGTCCTGTTTATGTATTTAATTGCGTTTCTGCGTCCCCAGTGTTGTTTGTAATAGCAGACATTGATTTGTCCCCCCCCCCCCCCCCCGCCCAGTGGAGGAAGACCCTCGTGATCAGGCCGTTGGTGCTCCTGTGGTTGGCAGCGAGTACCCCCAGAAGCATTGACGGAAGGAGAATGGCAATTCTATGTGTGGGAAAATTGCATATTTCTGCTCTTATTAAATCGTTTTCTGCACAGCGTGTGCGGCCTGGTAACTTGAGGCTTCACTCACTCAGGCGGTGTTTTGTGTATTTAAGTTCTTTCCTTCACTGTATTGCTTATTTCTTAGATTTCCTTTTCTCCCCTTAACTTCCCCGAACATCTATCCTTTGTTTAACATTCCATATACAAAAACAAAACAATGCAAAGCAAAAACAACAACAAACAAACAAAAAAATTATCATTTCCTTCTCTCCTTGCTCCGTCCCCTTTATCTCCTTCTCTTCCACCTCTTTCTTCCATCTCCAACCCGAACTCGCCCTTCCAATTCTAGTTTTCTTCATCTCATTGAACCTCATTTAACATTTCACCACATTTCACCGGTACGGACGCCATCTTGGAAAAAGTTACACCTCCATATCTCCCAAACCGCTCAATGGAAAAAATGGAAACATGGCTCATTGTCAAGTACTCCGCTTGGAGAATAAGATATGTCAATGTTGATGTCATCGGTACCTTAATTATGACGTCATAATTCGACAAGTACAACGCTTGATTCAATCAGTATGAAATTTTTTTTCTCTGCAATTCTTGGTCTGATTGACACGAAATTTTTACCATAGGAGGGCCTCCTCCTGTAGAATGTTCTAATGATTATCATGACGTCGTAGGTCTCGTGGTACAGGCCCCATCTTGGAAAAACTTCACACCTCTATATCTCTGAAACCACTCCATGGAAAAAATTAAGACCTGGCTCATTGTCAACTACTCCCCAAGGTGAATAAGATATGTTAATGATGATGTCATCGGTGCCTTCGTTATGACGTCATAATTCGACAAATACAACACTTATCCATCCGAACATTATTTTTAAAATTTCAGCAACTACTGTTCTGATGGACACGAAATTTTCACCATACGAGCACCTTCTCCTTTAGAATATTTTTCTGATAATCATGACGTCATAGGTCATGTGTTACAGGCGCCATCTTGGAAAAACAGAAAAACGTTGCACCTCTATATCAACAAAACCGCTCTATGGAAAAAATTGAAACGTGGCTCATTGTAAATAACTCCATGTGGGGAATTGGTGTTGTTAACGATGACGTCATTGGTGCCATAATTATGACGTCATAATTCGACAGGAACAACGCTTAGTCTGATCAGTTTGAAATTTATTGAGCATGATCTATGCAACAATTGTATTCGAGAATATAGATTTATGATGTCATCGCTCACGTGGTCTGACAGCAATATTGGATCAAAAAAAAATTTGTTCAAAAACAGAAAAGTTGGCTCACACCAAGTTGACTGCGCAGGGCAAGTATTCTATGAATACCATCTAGTTTGACTATGCAGCCTCGTGAGCGTGACAAAGTTTGAAGCCTCGACCACGTGTCAGGTGTGCTTCCTTATTTATTAGACATCCTACGGACATAAGTGAACACTCGTTTTAGTCTGTGCGTGTTGCACATCACATGTAGCAAATTTCACCTCCCTGCGCCTTGTATTTGTTATTGTTTTTTCAATAAACGCTTCTGTACACCGCCTTGACACTCAGTTTGCAAGTCACCATCTACAATTCCAATCAAAGAGACATAATTACTCTTTTATGGAAAATGTTTTTCGAGGTAGTGAACACACATTCATGTTGAAAGATTGGCCTTTAAAACCTAACCTTATGAAGGGGGATAGACAGCTGTATAAACACACAAACTGACATTGTGTTTTATATGATAGATGGGTACCTGGATGCATTGAAGATACATGGGGATGGGGACATTGACCTGTGTGTGTATGGGTGAAGGTACTGTGGTGGGTGCAGCACAGATGTGTGCGTATGTGTGTCAGAGTGGTAAATAAGAAAGTTAATGGGTTACATAACAAAATTCACTTTTTGTTGTACTCGCATATGGTGCACTGTCAAAAATCCATGTGCATTTGTGCATGTAGGCACCCACAATTTTAAACGCTGCTCCCTCTTCCCCATCCTCCTCACAAATCCATCTCTTTTCTCTTTTCCTTGTCGTTCATACCTTTACATGTCTTAATGCGGCCCTACTAACCCATTGTTAGCAAGTTGCCATTTTAGCATCAGTTACCCGAGTCTTCCATGAATCTTGATGTTGTTTAGACAAAGCACAAAAAAAAATCAATCCCTCTTTCACCAATAAAATAATAGTTTTACGATGCCGAAACGAAGCATGCTGAAAAAGAAAGGTAACGATATTTCAGACAATCGTTTCAGCATTAAAATGGCTTTAGAAAGTTGAACTCATTTACATGCAAACACATGGACAGAAAACGTCACCACGACATGATTCAGAGGCTCGTAATTCCGCCTGGGAGAAATATGGACGTAAAAAATGTTTTAAAAAATAAACCTGAAAAACAATGATAGCAAGAATATATGCCAGCACACTTCATCATGCACATTATTCTTACATTAATACCAAAGTTTATAACAAAGCATATTACAATCCAACCAAGATTTATGGAGTTCCGAATTGAAATAAACACAAAATTCCGCTTGGGATGTCGGACTGCATTTTCGCCAACATGAGGTACGGCGACATGATTTCACAAGATGCAAACAAACCGAAATGAAGCCTTTAGAATTTGAGATTTATGATTTTAGTCCCAACACTATTTAGCTTCTGATGCTCATTACTCTGGTGTGCAAAATATATTGTTACGGATCTGGTCTAGGGGATAAAATGGGGAATTAATTAGAATAGTTATTTCATAGACAGTGCATGTTCGAATAAGTGTGTTGAAATTCATGTATTTAATGAGATCATGTGTCGAGCACGTGTTTAGAGAGCCCTTGTCTTCCCTAGGTCCAGTATTTCTGTCTCAGCCCCATCTTTCCCTCCTTGCCATACATTATTCAACAGATCAACGTTGTACAATCCGTCCATGTGTAAATTTCAATCACGTGCAGTAATCCACACCATGGTTCAACAATGTAGCATAACTGGGCCAAAGGTCATGATGTATGGACATCTGGCAGCACGGGTATGGAATTTCCCCAGATTGCCGCCAGTCAGGGCAGCTCATCGATCTTCGCATGGCAGGCGTGCCATGGGCAATAGGTGTGTGCCGTGGGCAATAGGTGCGTGCCGTGGGCAATGGGTGCGTGCCGTGGGCAATAGGTGCGTGCTGTGGGCATTCCGATTTGCTCACGAGGGATTATAAAAGGGGAATGAACCACCTTTAGAAGCCATTTTTCCCCACAGAGCAGGGGTTGGCCTTTTTGGAGCAATGTTTTGTGGCCGGATGCCCTTCCTGTCGCCAACCCTGTTAGTCGTCTTGCGACACACAGGGAATTACCAGTGAACTGGGACTCAATTTGCCGACCTCGGAAGGTATGACAGGCTGAGTCAACCCCCCTGGCATTAATTCAGCGATTGACTGGGGTTCAAACCGAGGATCCTAGGATCCCAAGCTGGCACCCTAAACACGAAGCCAACGCCAGGCTCGGATTATAAAAGGGGAATACACCGCCCTAATAGTTTGTCCAAGTACTGCTAAACAAAAGGTTTTTGAATGTAACAACAAGGCAATTTGTTCTACAATGTTCAAGTATATAATTCAATTGAAATAAAACATTTTTTAAAGGTTGTAGAAGAAACAAAAATTGGAGTATTGCTACCGTTGATTACATTGTCCTTTACACCACCTTAATTAATACATTATATTAGTTCTTCATGTCTGTTGTTTGTGTCATTTATGTCATCCTTAAAAAGTGTAAGTTTCCCGTTTGGAATGATATTCAATTTTGTTTGACTGCCAGACAGGTAGACAGATTAATTACCCCCTATAGTTTTGGAAAACAGGCAGGAAGCCAGGCCGGGGCACCGCCGATGGGGCCGCAGCCAGCCAGACCACCAGCTGGCCCAGCAACCAGCCTCGTGGCAGGCTGGGAGCCACCCCCAGGAGGACTGTTGATTGGTCCATAGGAGGGACAGAGAAATGCCCCGTGATTGGAAGGAAGGGAAGGACTGGCGGTTGGCCACGAGGGTGGCGTGACATGCTGGCGGGAAGCACTTGGCCAATGAGAAAGCACCAGCGCATTGAGAAGATTCGAGAGGTCGAGAGACAAGGCGCTGATTGGGGGGGGCGCCAGAGCCGACGTGAGACACCAGGTTATAAAAGGGCTCGCTGACGTGCTTCGTGCCCTTCTCTTCTTCGCTGGGATTGGAGATCGTGCTTCGTTTCCTTTGTGCCTGGTCTTCATTGGCTCTTCCTTCTCGCGTGCTGGACCTTCGTGCTGGGTGACGTTGGTTCATCGTGGTGCTTGGAGCGGGATCCGGTGCTGTTGGTACTGGAGCGAGGGACCTCGTGGCGTTCCACAGAGCGAGTCGCATCGAGGCCGGGTGGAGCGTGCAAGCGAGGAGGCTGAGGTTTCTTCGCACCGGAGCGAGGAGCCGGACGGGGCCGCGTTGGACGCTACACTGCAGCCTACAGACAGATAAGGCCGCACCCACAGAACATTACACGACGAGACATTTCTTATCGTAATTCATTCCCTCGTCTCGTATCTGAAATCTGTGTGGGGACGTCCCGATCTAGGACATTTTATTACCAGCGCGTATTTTCCTGTCCTGCGTTCCTTGTAAATATGAATGAATGAATGAATGATCGTTTTAAGGCCATTTTCCCCCGCTAGTGTGGGGGTTGGCCTTGCAGGCCCTATGACCTCATGACCTCATGGGGCCCTGTTTGAGGCAAAAAATTTTTTTATTTTTTATGGCCGGATGCCCTTCCTGACGCCAACCCTTAGTCGCCTCTTACGATGCGCAGGGATACGGTGTACCTATTCTAAATCCGGGTACACACCGGATCATTCATCCCAGCAAGCTGGTACTCAATTTTGCCGACCTCGGAAGGATGACAGGCTGAGTCAACCACCCTGGTGTTAATTCAGCGATCGACTGGGATTCGAACTCAGGATCCTAGGATCCCAAGCAAGCGCCCTAACGCTAAGCCAACACCAGGCTTGTATATAAACTCTTGTATTATTTTCCATTTCCTTCTAAACCCGGATTCCCGTTTGAGTTTGTTCCCTCTCCAGGTGAGCGCTTCCGCTTCTTCTTCTTCATTCTTTCTCCCGTGCTGTGACAGCAAAAGCCGTATTTGGTCGTCGCCTCCATTAAAGCCGTTTGAGCCATCCGCGAGCCTTGGTATTAACCGGAGGGTATTCGCGCGACAATATCTTACTATAATTCACCAAATGTCTGTACGTCTGTCTGTTCGTCTGTCCGTCTGTTCCCAGGTACCGCAAAAACGGCTGAACCGATCGCAACGAAAGTTTGGGTGGGTAATCCTGGGACCCCCTCGAGTAAAATAGGCTATATTGTTTTTCCAATTTTTTCCCCAATTTTTCAATTTTTCCAATTTTCCAGTTTTTCCAAACACGATGGAATATTTACCGATATGAACAGTGATGTGGCTTTTATTGAAATTCTACAAATACTGTTTAGATTTTGATGATTTGCGTGTGATATGATTTAACGGATGTTTATATAAATCTTTTAAAATAAAAAAAGCCTTAAATTTCTGATATTTTACCTTTTCATTTGGGCCTCCCAATTGAAGCCTGTTGCTAGTTGCTAGAAGCTCCCGGGTACTGTTGCTAGTAATTATAATTTCAAAACACACCTGGTCACAAGTGTGCCTCACTGACCGGGTCCTCAGTCAAGGTCCTCAGCATCATCCCGTTTCGGCCCTTCAACCTCGATATGGTCAGCCAAGGTGGGCCAGCAGGGGCACATATATATATATATATTGTTGCGGATATGAGGATTGTATTTTTTTATTGTGTGCTTTATTATTATTATTGCTTTATTCTGCGCCTTCCTGCCTCCAGTCTGTTGTATAAAGGTCAAAGGGCGTCCCGGTAGTTAATTCCATAAAGCATACATTGAAGGACAAGCATACATTAACATTAACCCTGGTTAATACATTAAAGCATACATTAACCCTGGTGTTGCATACATTAAAGCATACATTAAAGCATACATTAAACATTAAAGCATACATTAACCCTGGTGTTGGGCTAGCGGCTAGGGTGCCGGCTTAGGATACCTAGGATCCTGGGTTCGAATCCCGGTCGATCGCTGAATTAACGCCAGGGGGGTTGACTCAGCCTGTCATCCTTCCGAGGTCGGCAAATTGAGTACCAGTACACTGGTAATTCCCTGCTTGTCGTTAAAGGCGGCAAAAAGGGTTGGCGTCAGGAAGGGCATCCGGCCGTAAAACATTGCTTCAAAAAGGGGACCGAAAAAAACAACAACAACCACGGTCCCCGAAAAAGGCCAACCCCTGCTTTGCGGGGGAAAATGGCCTCTAACGGTGGTTTTTTTTTTTATATACATTGAAGGACACTATAATATCCCTGTTCAGTAGCTTATTTCCTTATTCTGTGTTTTAGATTAAGGCTTTGTCTTCCATTAAAATGACACTCCATTGCACTAAGTGAAAAAGATAGATTCCCTTCATCTTTCATTCCCATTCCCAAAACCTCCATTTCCCCTTTCGTCAATTGCCATTCGCATTGCCAACTACAATTGCCGCCATTGAACATGTGCTCGGGTTGGGGAAGAAAGGCGTGCCCGCCCGTCGTCATCAAGGGCGGAGCCAGAGGGTCACGTGACCAACCATGGCCGAGGTGAGCACACCGATGGGCGTGTCCTGAAGGCCGGCGGCTTAATCGCCGGAGGCGTTATAAAAGTGCGCGCGCAAGAGTGACAAGAGAGCAAAGCGGAGTAGGAGGTCCAAGAGAGAGCTGCGTAGAGAGGTCCATGACAAAGAGAGGTCCATGACAAAGAGAGGTCCATGACAAGAGTGACGGTTGCATCCACAGCAGCTTGAGCCACCGAAACTGCATCCACAGCAGCTTGAGCCACCGAAACTGCAGCCACAGCAGCGTGGGGCCTGGATGGCAGTTTGGAGCAGGGCCGCGAAGGAACAGCGGCTGCCCAACGCGCCGATCGTGCTGCAGGACCCGTTGGACCTCCCTATCCCGCCAGCCATCCACCTGCCATTCCTATCATCATTCCCCATGTAAGTGTGTTCGTAGTCTGTCTTTTGTCTTGTCCCTGGGAATAAGTTAAGCCTGTTAGATAAGCTAGTATTTTCACTGTGTCTCTAAAAGCTTCTGTAAATTATTTTCTTATCTTTCCTTCTCCTTGGTTTCTTTGAGCCTGTAAATAGTAATAAATAGTAATCGTATTTCAAACCTTTTTTTGCCTTCGTCTTCCTCTTCTTCACATCCGTGTCATCTTTGTCTTTTCCCTCATTGAATAGAGGTGGCGTGATCGGGCCAACGTTCAGGGAATCGGGTTTAGTCGGGGAAAAACTGTTCGGCCGCAGTGCCTCCGCTCGGTAAACAACATCTTATCCGCCGACCATAACAATTGGTGTCAGAAGTGTCGGATTCGGACCTGAAGCGCTTCACGCGCTCAAAATTACAAACTACCGAAATTGCTTTTGTTTTACAAAACCCGAATTTTGAAATCGCGCCATGGCTGGTCCAGGCGACGGGATGTCGGTGGGAGAGATAGACGGGGTAGAATCGACCCAGGACCTCGGGGAAATGTATGTGGAGGAAAGAGAGGAGGAGAACATTGGCAATGTGGTTGAGGGGGTATCAGGTGCACAAAATGGCGTGCTCGCGCACGTGGTTGAAGGGTCCCAAAATAGCGGCGCCGCGGAGGGCGAGCCCGCGGTGGCGGCTGGGGACGCTGGGCAAACCGGGTTTGACATCAGATTATTCTTGACCCAACTGATGGCAAAAATGGATGCCCAAAGTGATAAGTCCACCCGAGAGCAAAGAGAAATGGGTGAGCAATTGGGGGTAATGAGGGACGAAGCGAGGGGTACCGGTGAGGGGTTAGACAATAATTTTAAGGGATTAGACAAGAAATTTGGGAAGTTAGACGACAAATTTGAGGGGTTAGACAACGGGACAAAAGAGGTAAAAAAGGGGTTAATGGGGGTGGAAAATAGAATGGCTGCCCAGGAGAATCAGATAGAGGGGGTGAAAAAGGGGTTAATGGGGTTAGAAAAAAGGATGTAAGACAAATTGCGGGAGAGAGGGGAACAATCCGCCCGATAAATTAAACAAATGGGAGAGCAGATAGAGGAGGTGAAAATCGGGGTAGAAACCAAACTGGATGCTCAGAGGGATGAATTGGGACAGATGAGGGTGGCATCTACAAAAGAGAGGGAGGAGATGAAGGAGGAGATACGACGAGGTGTAAGTGAGGAGGTCTCGGGGGTACGCGAGGAGGTAAAGCGAGGTGGAAAGCATATAGAGAAAGAGGTGAGGAATAATACGGCTAGGTTACAAGGGGGCATAGAGGACCTGACGGAGGAGGTGGAACAGCTGACGGTGGGACAGACGGAGTTAGTGGAGCAGGTTCAAAAGAACACTGCGGTACTAGGAGGGTTAAAAGCGACACAAAACGACATTAAAAATGACTTGATAGCGACACAGAGGCAATGTCAGATGGTACGTGAGGGACTGACAACGAGGTTGGAAGAGGTGACAGAAGTAATGGAGACGAAGGACCGAGAGGTGAGGACGCACATAGAGACGGTCAAAATAGCCTTAGAGGACGAACTTGTGGAGACGCACCGGGAAATAAAAGAGGTGAAGCAAAAATTAGAGGAAGTGGAAGAAGAGGTGAGTGAAATTAAGAAGAGACGGACAGAAACTAAGAGAGAAATACAGGAGGAGGTGATGGAATATGTACAAGGTCGGTGCTCAAATCGTGATGTTGTGCTCGCTAACCAAATAAAGAGTTTGCAGGTGGCGAAGGAGGTGCGGAGACGAGGTGCCAAGGTGAGTGGCGATATACGTGGAAATGTACATGATGTGAGGGGAGCTTCAGTCGGCTTGGGGGTTGATTTGGATCCGGGTGTTCGTGAGAGGCCGTTGATGAAGTGTGCGACAGGTGAAGTGTGTGAGAGGCGGTGTGCGAAGGAGGAGGTGTGCGAGAATGTCCGACTCTGGGGTGTGTGAGGAAAAAGTGCGCGCCGAGGAGTGAGTGTGCTGTCGAGAGTGAGTCGGTCGTAGCGCGTGTGCGAGGGAGCACATGGAAGCGCGTAGTGAGGAGTGTTACAGAGGATGTAACGGGAGAATGCACGCCTGTGGTGAGTGTTACGGAGGAAGTAATGAGAGAGTGTGCGCAAGAGGATGCGCGAGAAAGGTGTGTAACGGACGGGTGCATGAGGAAAGAGTGCGCTGTCAAGAGTAAGGGAGAATGCACGCCTGTGGTGAGTGTTACAGAGGATGTAACGGGAGAGTGTGCGCAAGAGGGTGCGCGAGAAAGGTGTGTAACGGACAGGTGCATGAGGAAAGAGTGCGCTGTCGAGAGTAAGGGTGAGTGCGCTGTCAAGAGTGGTGGTGAAAGTAGTGAGAGTGACACGGAGCGTGAGTTGGTTGTGGCAGGTGAGAGAGGATGTACACCTGGGATGGAGGGATGCACACCTGGAATGGTAGAACGCGTATGGGAATGCACGCTGGAGTTAGTAGTGAGGCACGTGGTTGGGTGTGCAAGTGAGAGCACACCTGTGATTGTCACAGAGGTGACCGAGGAGGGGGCGCGAAGAGGTGTGTTGGTGAGGTGTGCGAGCGACGAGTGTGTGCCAAGGTGTTCGGTGGTCAGGTGTGTGACCAAGTCTGTGACCGAAAGAACGAATGCAATAACGAAGTACGCGGGGTGTACGGGCGGTGGTGGAGCACCGAGCTCGGTGAGGGTGAAAGGGGTAGCGTATGCGTGTGAGCATGCAGGTGAGGCATCGACGGTAACCGGGTTAGCGGATAGAACGACATTTAGCCGAATCGGGCCCTCGGTGCGCGTCGGGCAGCTTCGCGTGCTGCGAGGACCAGCGGGGATCCGAACCACGGGGGTTTCGAAAGAACCGCCGTACGCGATCCACGCTGGGCCTCGCTTTGAACGGCTGCGTCCGTGCTCCACGAGGCGGAGCGGGCAGCCCGATAGGAAGGGTCGTCATGGTGACCCCTTTTTGTTGAGGCGTTCCGGCAGGTCGAGATCGGGCCATGGGATGGCTCCGTGCCGAGGTGGTGCGTGGGATCTCGGCCCGGGTAAACCTCCTTCCCTGCACCGAGTGTTGGACGTATCCAGCCGCTGGCACCAAACAACCCGCATTCATTGCTCGGCTTTACGAAGCCGAGCTTTAGAAGTGAATTGGCGCACCGAGAGGCATTAGTAAGTAGACTGTAATGATGAGGATAGTGGTCTGGACCCGAAATTAGAAAAACAAAATTTAATGATTGGCAAAGGATTGGCAGTAATGATTGGCAGAGGATTGGTAGAGTGATTGGCAAATTTTTGATTGGCTGGAATTTGGAGAGCAAAATTGGTAGTAGAAGATACCCGATGTGGTGGGATGGCAACTCTGCCATCCCTCACAGCGGGGCCAAAGGAGCACTAGATTTATGGGGTTTGGCAGTGAAAACTAGCCCGGGAGGGTTAGGATATATCGTGTGTAGGGATCTAGAAAAGAACGACCTTAGGTAACGTTAAGATTCGTTAGTGACACTGATACCTGTAGTGGGGACGCAGGTAGATTAGTGTGGATGATAATGACGTGGTATGTGCTTAGTTTAAAGGGAAGACGGGGAGCACTAAGTTAGGGCAACAGGTAGATTAGATGATGCCGAGTGAGTGAGTATTGATATCGGTGAAATGAGGAATTGCTAGGCAATGCTCGGGAGAGATGTGTGTGTGAGCGTGGGAAAATCTGGGTGCCTGAGGCAATGGTTTTGAGGATCGAAAGTGTATTGAGCATGAACAGGAGTGAGGAACAGGTGTGATTGCACAGGTGTGCAACTGAACAGGTGTGTGGAGCAGTGTATGAGTGAGTGATAGTGATGTGTATTGTGATGACCAAATGGTCCAGGAAGGAAGGAGGGTGCAGGTGGCACCAGGTGTGGTTGCACAGGTGTGCAACGACAGGTGTATGGAGAATGGTTGTGTGGAATAAATGGTATGGAGTATATGGAGTATTGGAATGGATGGTCGTGGAGTGAGTATGGTGGAAACTATGGAGTGGAGTGGATGGTGCGAAGGTGTGAATGGGGGAAGGATGGACCCCCATCACGAATACCCGGGGAGGGTAGTGTAAGTGTTAGGTAGAGGGTATAGGTAAATTGTGGTTGGATATTGGCATCTGTGGTGCGGGTGAAAGAATGGTGTTTGGATGGGTGCATTAGTGTTGTGGAAATGGCTGGGCGTGTAGCCTGTTAGTGTGTGTAGTTGGTTTGGGCACTCCACCACTGTGAGGATGTCGGCCAGGTGAGGCCGCAGGTGGGCTCTGGGAGCCGGTAGTTGTTGTGGATGGGGCCCGAGGATCCGGAGGACGGACCCGGGTAGCCCAGTGCCAGAGGGCACCGAGTGGGGTGACAGAGCCAGGAGGGGCCTTCCCCAATTAGATAGGTTAGGGTGAGGAGCTAGGTAAGCTCAGGTGGCAACTACAGTGGTGGAGGTGTGCAGGTGGGTAGACTTGCTGGGAGAGCTACACGACCCAGCCCGGAAATTGTGCAAGGGCACCGGGAGATGAATCGGGGGAGTGAGACCCCAAATTGAGAAGCACCACAGTTTGGTCAATGGGAATTGGTTTTTAGAACCCATAGTGTAAGTTGGCCAATGGATTGGCAGGGAAAGACCCCGGTTAGTGTAAAGAGTATTAAAGTCATTTAGAGGATAGTTAGGATTGAAGTCTCCTCGCACCATCTGCATCCGCTCACCTGAGGTGACAGGAACTCCACACCATGCCATGTTTTATTTTTTTTATTGTGCAAATGTTTGGAATGTGAGACGCATCATGACGTGGGTGTGACATTGTGCTGATGTTCCATCTCTTCCTCCTTATGAGGATTGATGATGAATTGGGTGATGGCAAATTTTGGATAGAGGGATTGTGGAGACGAATTTCGTGAAGAAGAAATATGGGGAAGACGTGACAGTAGTGACGAATTTGTAAATGTGTAGATTTTGTACATATGGGGTAAGGGCAAGGGTAGTGTAGGTGACAGGGGGGGTGACGTACGGTAGGGACGAGCTTTCTCACTTCGCTCTCCGTACGCACTTCGCCTTGCATTGCCTTTGTTGATGTGTACCCTTGTGACCTTACCCCTCACTCATCTGTCTTCCCCCTTTTGTCTCCCACATGACCTGAGCGCCACTGGGCGCCGAGGAGAGCGTGCGTGAGTCCGCCATTGTGCGCCCGGAACTCCCAGAACCAGTTGTCTGCATCGATGCACCACATTATGGACCACATGTCTGTGGCCGAGCACCACTTATGGACCCCATGGGTTGGGGCATGGCCCCTCTGCTGGAACCGGCCATGAGGGCCCGAAATCTTGCTGGCGGACCTTGGCCACGGGGCACCGATGCCCCACAGGTGAACCATACATAGTCGGCCCCTGTGGGCCATAAATAAATACAAATGGACACGTTGGGTGCAAGTTTTATTACAAATAGGCTGCCAGCAAAGGAAAATGACAACATCAGGAAGAAATAATAATAGCCAGCAGAGGGAGCCAAAGAGCAAGAGACCACCTGCAGGGTTAGGGGTTGTTGATTTATTTTTATTGATGAACTATGATGACTGGGCACCGATTGGTGCTGGAGGGTGTATTGGTGCGTTTTTGGGTGCTTTCATGGTGCGTCGATGCAGAGCAGACTGTCTCCCCCCCAGAAAGAACAATCACAGGTCCTGGGTTGCGTTTTGTAAATAAAGTAGCTTTAGTTGTAAATAATGCTCCCCACCGTCAGTGTGTAGTTTGAAGACCATTCCGCAATTCGGTTAGCTGTGGGCGTGAATCTGTTAGGCAGGGTGCAATGGAGCAGCGGGACATATTTATTTATGTTTTAAAACTGTCGCACTCAGGGTCAGGTTAAAAGTAGAGGGAACTACACCTACGTGTCACACTAAATTAAAGTTGTAGGCCCGGTTTGTGCCTAAGAGGAGGAGGGTGCAGTGTTGTGGATATGAGGATTGTATTTTTTTATTGTGTGCTTTATTATTATTATTGCTTTATTCTGCGCCTTCCTGCCTCCAGTCTGTTGTATAAAGGTCAAAGGGCGTCCCGGTAGTTAATTCCATAAAGCATACATTGAAGGATACTATAATATCCCTGTTCAGTAGTTTATTTCCTTATTCTGTGTATTAGATTAAGGCTTTGTCTTCCATTAAAATGACACTCCATTGCACAAAGTGAAAAAGATAGATTCCCTTCATCTTTCATTCCCATTCCCAAAACCTCCATTTCCCCTTTCGTCAATTGCCATTCGCATTGCCAACTACAATTGCCGCCATTGAACATGTGCTCGGGTTGGGGAAGAAAGGCGTGCCCGCCCGTCGTCATCAAGGGCGGAGCCAGAGGGTCGCGCGACCAACCATGGCCGAGGTGAGCACACCGATGGGCGTGTCCTGAAGGCCGGCGGCTTAATCGCCGGAGGCGTTATAAAAGCGCACGCGCAAGAGTGACAAGAGAGCAAAGCGGGGTAGGAGGTCCAAGAGAGAGCTGCATAGAGAGGTCCATGACAAAGAGAGGTCCATGACAAAGAGAGGTCCATGACAAAGAGAGGTCCATGACAAGAGTGACGGTTGCATCCACAGCAGCTTGAGCCACCGAAACTGCATCCACAGCAGCTTGAGCCACCGAAACTGCAGCCACAGCAGCGTGGGGCCTGGACGGCAGTTTGGAGCAGGGCCGCGAAGGAACGGCGGCTGCCCAACGCGCCGATCGTGCTGCAGGACCCGTTGGACCTCCCTATCCCGCCAGCCATCCACCTGCCATTCCTATCATCATTCCCCGTGTAAGTGTGTTCGTAGTCTGTCTTTTGTCTTGTCCCTGGGAATAAGTTAAGCCTGTTAGATCAGCTAGTATTTTCACTGTGTCTCTAAAAGCTTCTGTAAATTATTTTCTTATCTTTCCTTCTCCTTGGTTTCTTTGAGCCTGTAAATAGTAATAAATAGTAATCGTATTTCAAACCTTTTTTTGCCTTCGTCTTCCTCTTCTTCACATCCGTGTCGTCTTTGTCTTTTCCCTCATTGAATAGCTGTGGCGCGATCGGGCCAACGTTCAGGGAATCGGGTTTAGTTGGGGAAAAACTGTTCAGCCGCGGTGCCTCCGCTCGGTAAACAACATCTTGTCTGCGGACCGTAACAATATATATATATATATATATATATATATATATATATATATATATATATATATATATATATAGTTACGTTCCGCGGATAAGGATGTTGTTTGCCGAGCGGAGGCACCGCGGCCGAACAGTTTCCCCGATTAACCCTTCCCGAACGTTGGCTGGATCGCGCCACAGATATTCAACATGGAAAACTCTAAAGCGACCGAATGTAAAGAGGAAGAAGAAGACATACGGAAGAGTAACGGGATTTATTATTTACACACACAAGCAAAAGGAGCAGTCACGGTTATGTACAGGGACCATTGAAAAAGCAGGTGACACAGTGAAAATTACTAGCTTAACTATACAAGCTTAACTTATTCCCTGGACAGAACAAACAGAACGAACTCACGTACACGAATGGGGAATTGCAGAGTGGATTGGCTGGAAGGAGGTGCGTGGCTGGAGGGGGAGGACGGCACGGAGCTGGCTGGAGCTTGATCCCGCACGGGACGTCGGGCTGGACCTCGACGGCCGCTGATGCCACCGATCCTGTCGTGTGCGCGGGATCATGGGTCGGAGCTGCTTGGTGGAGCCGACGTGCTGGTGGGGGGTCTGGCGTGATGGGTTCTCTCCTCTCTCTTTCTTGGTCCAACCACTCTTTCTCTCTCTCTTGGCCCAATCACTCCTCACCATCGACAACTCGACGCAACCAACGCAACCACTCGACTCAACCACTGACCACCACTGACGACCAACTCTGACCAAAAACCACACAACTCAGCTCTCTCTTGTCATGGACCTCTTCGCAACTTCTTGCGCGCGCGCCTTTATAGCGCCTCCGGTGATTAAGCCGCCGGCTTTTAGGACACGCCCATCGGTGTGCTCACCTCGGCCCTGGTTGGTCGCGCGACCCTTGGGCTCCGCCCTTGATGACGACGGGCGGGCACGCCTTTCTTCCCCAACCCGAGCACATGTTCAATGGCGGCTTTGGGGCGAAAACAACCCACAGCTGTAACAAACTGGCAAACTGCCCAGTGCAGTTGGCAATGGAGACTTGGAGGGGATGTAATTGGCAGATTGAGGCTTGGCCATGACGAAAGGGGAAATGGAGGTTTGTGGGAATGGGAATGAAGAATGAAGGGAATCTATCTTTTTCACTTGGTGCAATGGAGTGTCATTTTAATGGAAGACAAGGCCTTACCCTAAAACACATAATAAGGATATAAACTACTGAACAGGGATATTATAGTGTCCTTCAATGTATGCTTTATGGAATTAACTACCGGGACGCCATTTTGACCTTTATACACACTGGAGCAAGGAGGGCTCAGAATAAAGCAATAATAAATAATACACACAATAAAAAACACAATCCTCATTTCCGCAACACTGCACCCTCCTCCTCTTAGGCACGACCCGGGCCTACAACTTTAATTTAGTGTGACACGTAGGTGTAGTTCCCTCTACTTTTAACCTGACCCTGAGTGCGACAGTCTTAAAACATAAATACAGATGTCCCGCTGCTCCATTGCACCCTACCTAACAGACACGCCCACAGCTAACCGAATTGCGGAATGGTCTTCAAACTACACACTGATGGTGGGGAGCATTATTTACAGTGACGCTACTTTTATTTACAAAACGCAACCCAGGACCTGTGATTGTTCTTTCTGGGGGGGAGACAGTCTGCTCTGCGTCAATGCACCATGAAAGCACCCATAAACGCACCAAAGCACCCTCAAGCACCAATCGGTGCACAGTCATCATTGTTCAATAAAAATAACCAAACAACCCCTAACCCTGCAGGTGGTCTCTTGCTCTTCGGCTCCCTCTGCTAGCTTTTACTATTTTCCAGTTGTTGTCATCTTCCTTTGCTGGTGGCCTATTTGCAATAAAATGCACCTAACGTGTCCGTTTTTATTTTATTTATGGCCCACAGGGGGCCGACTAGTGTGGTTCACCTGTGGGGCATCGGTGCCCTGTGATCAAGGTCCGCCAGCAAGATTTCGGGCCTTCATGGCCGGTTCCAGCAGAGGGGCCATGCCCCAACCCATGGGGTCCATAAGTGGTGCTCGGCCACAGTCATGTGGTCCATAATGTGGTGCATCGATGCAGACAGCTGGTTCTGGGAGTTCCGGGCGCACAATGGCGGACTCACGCACGCTCCCCTCAGCGCCCAGTGGCGCACAGGCCCTCATGTGGGAGACAAAAGGGGGACAAGACAGATGAGCAAGGGGTAAGGTCACAAGGGTACACATCAATAAGGCAATGCAAGGTGAAGTGCGTACGGAGAGCGAAGTGAGAAAAACTCGTCCCTACCGTATGTCACCCCCCCTGTCAACTACACTACCCTTGCCCTTACCCCATATGTACAAAATCTACACATTTACAAATTCGTCACTACTGTCACGTCTCCCCATATTTCCCCTATACCAAATTCGTTCCCACAATCCCTCTAACCAAAATTTGCCATCACCCAATTCATCATCAATCCTCATAAGGAGGAAGAGATGGAACATCAGCACAATGTCACACCCACGTCATGATGCGTCTCACATTCCAAACATTTGCACAATAAAAATAATAAAACATGGCATGGTGTGGAGTTCCTGTGACCTCAGGTGAGCGGATGCAGATGGTGCGAGGAGACTTCAATCCTAACTATCCTCTAAATGACTTTAACACACTTTACACTACCCGGGGTCTTTCCCTGCCAATCCATTGGCCAACTTACACTATGGGTTCTAAAAACCAATTCCCATTGACCAAACTGTGGTGCTTCTCAATTTGGGGTCTCACTCCCCCGATTCATCTCCCGGTGCCCTTGCACAATTTCTGGGCTGAGATGTGTAGCTCTCCCAGCAGGTCTACCCACCTGCACACCTCCACCACTGTAGTTGCCACCCGAGCTTACCTAGCTCCTCTCCCTAACCTATCTAATTGGGGAAGGCCCCTCCTGGCTCTGTCACCCCACTCGGTGCCCTCTGGCACTGGGCTACCCGGGTCCGTCCTCCGGATCCTCAGGCCCCATCCACAACAACTCTACCGGCTCCCAGAGCCCACCTGCGGCCTCACCTGGCCGAACATCCTCACAGTGGTGGAGTGCCCAAACCAACTTCACACACTAACAGGCTACACGCCCAGCCATTACCACAACACTAATGCACCCATCCAAATACCATTCTTTCACCCGCACCACAGATGCCAATATCCAACCACAATTTACCTATACCCTCTACCTAACACTTACCCTACCCGCCCCGGGTATTCGTGATGGGGGTCCATCCTTCCCCCATTCACACCTTCGCACCATCCACTCCACTCCATAGTTTCCACCATACTCACTCCACGACCATCCATTCCAATACTCCATATATTCCACACTCCAGGTACTTCACACAACCATTCTCCATACACCTGTTGTTGCACACCTGTGCAATCTTACCTGGTGCCACCTGCATCCTCCTTCCTTCCTGGACCATTTGTTCAGCACAACTCATCACTATCACTCCCTCATACACTGCTCCACACACCTGTTCAGTTGCACACCTGTGCAATCACACCTGTTCCTCACACACTTTTCACAATACACTTCTGAATGCACCTCCAACACTCACACGGCATCATCTAAACTACCTGTTGCCCTGCTAACTTAGTGCTCCCCGTATTCCCTTTAAAGTAAGCACATACCACGTCATTATCATCCACCCTAACCTACCTGCGTCCCCACTACAGGTATCAGTCACTACCTAACCTTAACGTTACCTAATGTCAATCTCTAGGGCCCTACACATTATCCAAACCCTCCCTCGGCGAGCTTACACTGCCATAAACCCCATAAGTCTAGTGCTCCTTTGCCCCCGATGTGAGGGATGGTGGATTGGCCATCCCATCACATGGGGCATCTCTTACTATAGATTTTGCTCGTCCAAATTCCAGCCAATGAAAAATTTTCCAATTACTGCCAATTCTACCCACTATTCTAAATTTCGGATCAAAACCACTATCACTATTATCATCATCACAGTCCGCTATATCCTAGCCTCGGTGCGTCATCACATCATTAAACTCGGCTTCGTAAAGCCGAGCAATGAATTCGGGTGGTTTGGTCGCCTGCAGGTTGAATCCGTCCGGCTTTCGGTTCAAGGGAGGTGGTTTGGTCAGGCCGAGATTCCACGCACCATCTCGGCGCGGTACCTTGCGGTCCCGGGCCCGATGGCTGAGGCTCGCCCGGTCGGAACCCCGTCCCCGCCAGGGGGCACCGTTCCGCTTCCTCCCACTCGCCCTTGAACCGGACCGGTCGCCTCGCCCGCCAAGGCCCGGACTCGACCGTGCAGGGCGGGGCCAAGCCCGAATCGGCAACGACGCTTCGAAGAGAAGCGACGCAGTATCGATCCGCGCCAGGCCTCGCATCCAACAAAGCACACCGCACCCCGAGTGCTCGCATCGGCTATCCGTCGCCCTAACCGCTAACCCGGTCAACGTCGATGCCTCACTTGCATACGCGTCCCGTTTCACACTCACAAAACCTGGCGTTCCAACGCCTCCAGTGCATCCCACCAACGCACTCCCTGTTACACACCACCCCTCTCGCGCACACTCACCGTTCGCACACTCTTTTAACACACCTTGCACACCGTCTTGCGCACTCGCCCTTGGTACGTACTCCGTACCACTCACCATGGGCGTGCACTCTGGCATCCACCCACTAACGCGCTCACATGGGCTCTCCCACACCCGTGCCATGACCAACTCAGGTGTGCTTCCTCGCACACCCTCAACCATTCCAAGCGTGCATTCTCGCACCCGCTCCACCACCAACTCACTCTCCGGGTCACTCTCACCCTCGCACGTACACTCCGTATTGCTCTCACTCCCTGTGTCACACTCCGTACACCGCGACGTGCATTCTCGCTCGCACTCGGTTTCACTCCCACAGTTTATAACACACCCACTCGCCGACGCACACTTTTTTTTCACACGCGTGCCATTTCCACTCACACGGGACCCTTCACCAACACCCGGGTGCCATATCGATCCCAATCGCGCGAAAATTCTTTTGTCGCCAAACATCCTTCTACAAAATCTCCCGGTACCACATGCAGCCCATCTCACCTTCGGGGTTCTTCTTCCTCCCTGCACCAAAACCTGCAAATCTTCATTTGGGTTATTAAGTACAGCATCGTGATGTAAGCAGGGACTTTGCACATTTTCCATTTCTCCCTGCAATTCCCGGGCTACCTCCGTCATCTCTTCAATTTTAATTCCCAGCACTGCTTTTTCTTTATCCACCTCAACGACCGCTGGCTTTAATAAAATTTTCTCTCCTACCTCAGCGGTCGCCGGCTGCCCCAAACCCCGTGTCGCGATTTCTACCCCCGTCATTGTACCCGCGCTTTCCTCCGCCTCGCTCAACCAGCGCTTCTCGACCCACGTTATCTCCTCGTGCACCCCTGGGACCTTTTCGCTCAACCTGCGGTTGACCTCATTCTCAGCCTCCCTTACCTCATATGCGGCTCTGTCCCTCGCCATTCCCTCATTATCGGCCCTCATTCCATTCATTAATATCGCTTCAATTTTATTACTCAATTTCTCCCCCTCTATTCTCAGCATCTCGGTGAATTGCACCATGAAGTCCCCCACATCAAAGCCTGCTGCTACGGTCACGGGCGCGGCAAAATTTGGTGCCGCTGTAACCACGTGCGCGAGAGCGCCATTTTGTGCACCCGATACCTCCTCAACCACATTGCCAATGTTCTCCTCCTCTCTTTCATCCACATACATTTCCCCCAGGTCCTGGGTCGATTCTACCCCGTCTATCTCTCCCACCGGCATCCCGTCGCCTTGACCAGCCATGGCGCGATTTCAAAATTCGGGTTTTTCTTTAAAACAACCCAAATTTCGGCCGCTCCAAATTTTGACCAAATTTTTTTTATAGATGTTTTAAAAATTTGGTTCGGGCTCCGAATCTCACTCCCAGACACCAATTGTTACGCCAATTGTACAATTGTGTCCAAAATTTGGGCTAAATGAATTTAGTCCCAGGTCCGAATCCGACACTCCTGACACCAATTGTTACGGTCCGCGGATAAGGATGTTGTTTGCCGAGCGGAGGCACCGCGGCCGAACAGTTTCCCCGATTAACCCTTCCCGAACGTTGGCTGGATCGCGCCACAGATATTCAATATGGAAAACTCTAAAGCGACCGAATGTAAAGAGGAAGAAGAAGACGTACAGAAGAGTAACGGGATTTATTATTTACACACACAAGCAAAAGGAGCAGTCACGGTTATGTACAGGGACCATTGAAAAAGCAGGTGACACAGTGAAAATTACTAGCTTAACTATACAAGCTTAACTTATTCCCTGGACAGAACAAACAGAACGAACTCACGTACACGAATGGGGAATTGCAGAGTGGATTGGCTGGAAGGAGGTGCGTGGCTGGAAGGGGAGGACGGCACGGAGCTGGCTGGAGCTTGATCCCGCACGGGACGTCGGGCTGGACCTCGACGGCCGCCGATGCCACCGATCCTGTCGTGTGCGCGGGATCACAGGTCGGAGCTGCTGGGTGGAGCCGACGCGCTGGTGGGAGGTCTGGCGTGACGGGTTCTCTCCTCTCTCTTTCTTGGTCCAACCACTCTTTCTCTCTCTCTTGGCCCAATCACTCCTCACCACCGACAACTCGACGCAACCACTCGACTCAACCACTGACCACCACTGACGACCAACTCTGACCAAAAACCACACAACTCAGCTCTCTCTTGTCATGGACCTCTTCGCAACTTCTTGCGCACGCGCCTTTATAGCGCCTCCGGCGATTAAGCCGCCGGCTTTTAGGACACGCCCATCGGTGTGCTCACCTCGGCCCTGGTTGGTCGCGCGACCCTTGGGCTCCGCCCTTGATGACGACGGGCGGGCACGCCTTTCTTCCCCAACCCGAGCACATGTTCAATGGCGGCTTTGGGGCGAAAACAACCCACAGCTGTAACAAACTGGCAAACTGCCCAGTGCAGTTGGCAATGGAGACTTGGAGGGGATGTAATTGGCAGATTGAGGCTTGGCCATGACGAAAGGGGAAATGGAAGTTTGTGGGAATGGGAATGAAGAATGAAGGGAATCTATCTTTTTCACTTGGTGCAATGGAGTGTCATTTTAATGGAAGACAAGGCCTTACCCTAAAACACATAATAAGGATATAAACTACTGAACAGGGATATTATCGTGTCCTTCAATGTATGCTTTATGGAATTAACTACCGGGACGCCCTTTTGACCTTTATACACACTGTAGCAAGGAGGGTTCAGAATAAAGCAATAATAATAATACACACAATAAAAAAACACAATCCTCATTTCCGCAACAATATATATATATTGTTGCAGACGCGGTTTTAGATGTTATATTGACCGAGCGGTGGTGTATTACCGCGTCCGAACAGTTACTCCCCGATTAGCCCGATTCCACCCGACGTTGACCAGATCGCCCCACAGATATTCAATCGGGAAACCTCTAAAGCGACCGAAAGAGAAGGAAAAAGAAGAAGAAGACAGAGTACGGAGGAAGAACAGATTTATTATACACACACAAGCAAAAAGAAAGAGCGACCAAAATTATTTACAGCAATGGATGGAAGAAGCAGTCACACAGTGCATTGTTAGCTTAAACTATTCATTTTACTTAACCCCAAGACAACGAGTAGGACAGACGACGTTCACACTTACTCGGGGGATATTGCAGGCAGGTAGGGCTTGAGGTGGATTGCTGGAGAGGGAGGCAAGGTCGGGGGTAGCAGCTCTCAATTCCTCGCGGGTTTTGGCGGGAAAACCCTCCGTCGCGTATCCGCTGCTGTAGACGTCACGCGCTGGCTCGGCACACCTGCTCCTCTTCTTCTGGTGGAGCCGTCTCCCTCCTTTCAGCGCGTCTCTCCAAAGCTGGTTTCCTTTGCGAGTACCTCTCCTCTTTGGCTTGGAGCGTTTCGCATCTCACCGCTCCCCTTGGTGCCGCCTCTTCGCTCCTCTCCCAGGTCATCTCGTGAAGCAGTCCCTTACAGTTGCTTTTATAACTCGGGGCGGAATCAAGCCGCCGGCTGCGAGGGCACGCCTACCGGGTCGCTCACCGCGGTGCTGATTGGACATGCGACCCTCTGGCTCACTCCTCCCCTCTATGACGAGGTGGAGACACGCCTTTCTTCTCCGAGGTTAGCACATGGGCAATGGCGGCTTGCGGGATTGAACACAACTCGCACCCTTTTTAAAGGAACTTTGGAGAGCGGAGATGTTTGGGGAAATTGCAAGGGCCTATGCTTATTTTGTTTGATACAATGCAACGTCAATCTAGTGGGAAACACATATTTAGCCTACATAGAATAAGGAAATACACTATTTAAAAAGATATATCATGACCTACGTGTAAGTTTCATGGAATTAACTAGGAGGACGGCTGCGACCATTATTTACATTAACAGGGTGTTACCATACTTTTGTAACGTTCACATTGTAACGTTTTCACATTCGTTACACTTCCTCAAAAACCGTTACACTTCTCAAAAAACCGTTACACTTCTCAAAACCGTTACACTGCACCCTCCTTTCTTCAGGCCCGTGCTCGGGCCTACTAAACTTTAACTTAGTGTGACATGTAGGTGTAATTCCCTCTACAATTAACCTGACCCTGAGTGTGACAATCTTAAAACACAAATAAGTATGTCCCCCTATTGCATTGCACCCTGTCTAACAGACTCAAGCCCACAGCTAACCGAATTACGGAATTATTCTCAAACTATACATTTACGGTGGGGAGCATTATTTACAATGACGTGATTTCTTATTTACAACGCAACCCAGGACCTGTGTTTTTTTTTCTTTTTCTTTTAGGGAACAAGAAAAAGAAATTCCTGTTGGGAGGGAGGAGACAGCACGCATTGCATCGATGCACCAGTACCAATACCACCAAAGCACCCAAAAGCACCACAAGCACCACAAGCACCACTCGGTGCGCAGTCACCATGGTTCTTAATAAACACAACAAAACAACTAGGGGTGGTCTTCACTTTCTCTGCTGGGCCGATGTTCTTCCCGACGTCTTCTGGCTTCATGCGGCCTATTTGGACATAATAAAAAGCACAACTTGTGTTCGTTTTTATTTAGGGCCTCAGGGGCCAACTAAGGGTGGTCCACCTGTTTGGCATAGGTGCCACCTTACCGAGGTCCGCAAGCAAGATTCCCTGGCCACTATGGCCGGTCTCCAACAGAGGTGCCCTGCCACCGAACCTGGGGTCCATCACGTGGTACTTGGCCGCAGAACAGCGGTCCATAAAGTGGTACATCAACGCAATGCATGCTGGTTCTGGGAATCTCGGGCGCACAATGGCCACCTCACGCACGCTCCCCTCGGCACCCAATGGCGCACAGGTCATGTGGGAGACAAAAGAAAGACAATTGAGCGAGGGGTAAGGTCACAAGGGTACACATCAATAAGGCAATGCAAGGCGAAATGCGTACGGAGGGCGAAGTGAGAAAGCTCGTCCCTACCGTACGTCACCCCCCTGTCACCTACCCTACCCTTGCCCTTACCCCATATGTACAAAATCTACACATTACCAATTCGTCACTACTGTCACGTCTTCCCCATATTTCCCCTATACCAAATTCGTCTCCACAATCCCTCGACTTCAAAATTTGCCATCACCAATTCATCATCAATCCTCATAAGGAGGGAGAGATGGAATTACGCACAATGTCACACCCACGTCATGATGCGTCTCACAATCCAAACATTTGCATCATAAAAAATAATCAAAACATGGCATGGTGTGGAGTACCTGTCACCTCAGGTGAGTGGATGCAGATGGTGCGAGGAGACTTCATCCTAACTACTTCCTAAATGACATTAACACCCTTTACACTACCCGGGGTCTCTCCCTGCCAATCCATTGGCCAACTTACACTATGGGTTCTAAAAACCAATTCCCATTGACCAAACTGTGGTGCTTCTCAATTTGGGGTCTCACTCCCCCGATTCATCTCCCGGTGCCTTCGCACAATTTCTGGGCTGCGACGTGTAGCTCTCCCAGCAGGTCTACCCACCTGCAAACCTCCACCACTGCAGTTGCCACCCGAGCTTACCTAGCTCCTCACCCTAACCTATCTAACTGGGGCAGGCCCCTCCTGGCTCTGTCACCCCACTCGGTGCCCTCTGGCACTGGGCTACCCGGGTCCGTCCTCCGGATCCTCGGGCCCCATCCACAACAACTACTACCGGCTCCCAGAGCCCACCTGCGGCCTCACCTGGCCGACATCCTTACAGTGGTGGAGCGCCCAACCAACTACACACACTAACAGGCTACACGCCCCGCCATTTCCACGACACTAATGCACCCATCCAAAGACCATTCTTTCACCCGCACCACAGATGCCAATATCCAACCACAATTTACCTATACCCTCTACCTAACACTTACACTACCCGCCCCGGGTATCCGTGATGGGGGTCCACTCTTCCCCCATTCACACCTTCGCACCATCCACTCCACTCCACAATTTCCACCATACTCACTCCACGACCATCCATTCCAATACTCCATTTATTCCACACTACCATTCTCCATACCTGCTGTTGCACACCTGTGCCCTCACACCTGGTGCCACCTGCACCCTCCTTTCTTCCTGGACCATTTGGTCATCACAATACACAATCACTATCACTCACTCATACACTGCTCCATCCACCTGTTCAGTTGCACACCTGTGCAATCACACCTGTTCAATCACACCTGTTCAATCCTCACACACACAGCATCATCTCAGCTAACTACTCCCCTCTGAAACTTGCGCTTCCCAATCGTCCCTTTAAACTATTGCGCTCCCACGTCATTATAATCCACACTAATCTACCTGCGTCCCCACTACAGGTATCAGTCACTAACTAATCTTAACGTTACCTAATGTCATCTTCGCTAGATCCCTACAATTATCCAAGCCCTCCCTGGCTCGGTTGTCATAGCCACCCCATAAACTATTGCGCATTTGCCCCCACGTCTGTGAGGGATGGTGGATTTGCCATCCCACCACATCGGGGGTCTTTCACTATCAATTTTGTTCGTCCAGATTCCAACCAATTCAAAAATTTTCCATTTACTGCCAATTCTACTCACTTTTCTAAATTTCATATCAAATCACTATCACTATCACCATCACCCGTCTACTTATTACATCCTCTCGGTGCGCCAATTCCCTTCTAAAGCTCGGCTTCGTACAGCCGAGCCATGAACGCGGGTTCTTTTGTGCCAGCGGCTGGATACGTCCCGCATTCGTGGCAGGGACGGGGGCTTACCCGGGCCGAGATCCCATGCACCACCTCGGCGTGGAGCCATCCAATGTCCCGATCTCGACCTGCCGGCACGTCTCAATAGAAAGTGGTCGCCATGACGACCCTTCCTATCGGGCTGCCCGCTCCGCCTAGTGGAGCTCGGACGCGGCCGTTCCAAGCGAGGCACAGCGTGGATCGCGTACGGCGGTTCTTACAAAACCGCCGTGGTTCGGATCCCAGCTGGTCCTCGCGGCACGCGAAGCTGCCCGACGCGCACCGAGGGCCCGATTCGGCTATACGTCGTTCTAACCTTTAACCCGGTTACCGTCGATGCTTCACCTGGATGCTTACATGCATACGCTACCCCTTGCTTGCTCATACCTTTCCTTACACACCCAGGTACCCTCATTCCGCTCACCGACTTGGTCACACACCTGACCACCGAACACCTTGGCACACATTCGTCGCTCGCACACCTCACCAACACACCTCTTCGCGCCCCTTTCTCGGTCACCTCCTTTGTGACAATCACAGGTGTGCTCTCACCCGCACACCCAACCACGTGCCTCACGACCAACTCAAGTGTGCATTCCCGCACACGCTCTACCATTCCAGGTGTGCATCCTTCCATTCCAGGTGTACATCCTCGCTCACCTGTCATAACCAACTCACGCTCCGTTTCACTCTCCCTACTCTCACCTCCACTCTCGGTCGCGCACTCACCCTTACTCTCAACAGCACACTCTTTCGTTACTTCCTCTGTAACACTCACCACACCGCGCTTCCATGTACCCCCTCGCACACGCGCTTCGACCAACTCACTCTTGACGGCACACTCACTCCTCGGCGTGCACTTTTTCCTCACACACCCCATGGTCGGACATTCTCGCACACCTCGTTTTTCGCACACCAGACCTGTCGCACACTTCACCAACGGCCTCTCACGAACACCCGGATCCAAACCAATCCCCAAGCCGACTGAAGCTTTCCTCACATCATATACATTGCCACTCACCTCCGTACCTCGTCGTCGCACCTCCTTTGCCACCTGCAAACTCTTTATTTGGTTAGTGAGCATCACATTATGAGTTGAGCACCGACCTTGTACATATTCCATCACCTCCTCCTTTATTTCTCTCTTAGTTTCTGTCCGTCTCTTCTTAATTTCACTCACCTCTTCTTCCACTTCCTCTAATTTTTGTTTAACCTCTTTTATTTCTCGGTGCGTCTCCTCAAGTTCGTCCTCTAAGGCTACCGTGACCGTCTCTATGTGCTTCCTCACCTGCCGGTCCTTTGTCTCCATTATCTCTGTCACCTCGTCCACCCTCATTGTCAGTTCCTCACGTACCCTCTGACATTGCCTCTGTGTCGCTATTAAGTCTTCCTTGATGTCTCTTTGTGTCGCTTTTAACCCTCCTAGTACCGCAGTGTTCTTTTGAACCTGCTCCACTAGTTCTTTTTGTCCCTCCGTCAGCTGTTCCACCTCCTCCGTCAGATCTTCTATTCCCCCTTGTAACTTAGCCGTATTATTCCTCACTTCTTTCTCCATACGCTTCTCACCTCGCTTTACCTCCTCGCGTAGCCCCGAGACCTCCTCACTTACACCTCGTCGTATCTCCTCCTTCATCTCCTCCTTCTCCTTTGTAGATGCCACCCTCATCTGTCCCAATTCATCCCTCTGAGCATCCAATTTGGTTTCTACCCCGATTTTTACCTCCTCTATCTGCTCTCCCATTTGTTTGATTTCCCTGGCAGATTGTTCCCCTATTTCCCGCAATTTGTCCTCCATCCTATTTTCTAACCCCATTAACCCATTTTTCACCCCCTCTAACTGATTCTCCTGGGCAGCCATTCTGTTTTCCACCCCCGTTAACCCATTCTTTACCTCTTTTATCCCGTTGTCTAACCCCTCAAAATTATTGTCTAACTTCCCAAATTTCTTGTCTAACTCCTCAAAATTATTGTCGAACTTCCCAAATTTCTTGTCTAACTCCTCACCGGTACCCCTCGCTTCGTCCCTCATTACCCCCATTTGCCCCATAATTCTGCTTTCCATTTTTTCACTATCAGCCCTCCTGTTTTCCATTTGTTCACTATCGGCCCTCCTTCTGTTTTCCATTTGTTCCATACTGTCGTTTTTTTCTGCATTTCCACCATGAATTGGGCCATGAAGGCTTGTATTTGGGCCGTGCTCATTGGTTCCGCGACCGTGGCCCCCTCAACCACGTGCGCGAGAGCGCCATTTTGTGCGTCTGAAACCTCCGCAACCACATTGCTATTTTTCTCCTCCTCCCTTTCCTCCACATACATTTCCCCGAGGTCCTGAGTCGATTCCACCCTGTCTATCTCTCCCACCGACATCCGATCGCCTTGATTGTCCATGGCGCGATCTCAAAATTCGGGTTTTGCTTTAAAACAAAACAAATTTCGTCAGCTCGGAATTTTGACCAAAAATTTTTTTCTACACGTTTTAAAAATTTGGTTCGGGCCTCGAATCTCACTCCCCTACACCAATTGTTACTGCTATAACACAATTGGTGTTCCAAAATGTGGGCCTAACAAATTTAGTCCCAGGTCCGAATCCAACTCCTGACAACCAATTGTTGCAGACGCGGTTTTAGATGTTATATTGACCGAGCGGTGGTGTATTACCGCGTCCGAACAGTTACTCCCCGATTAGCCCGATTCCACCCGACGTTGACCAGATTGCCCCACAGATATTCAATCGGGAAACCTCTAAAGCGACCGAAAGAGAAGGAAAAAGAAGAAGAAGACAGAGTACGGAGGAAGAACAGATTTATTATACACACACAAGCAAAAAGAAAGAGCGACCAAAATTATTTACAGCAATGGATGGAAGAAGCAGTCACACAGTGCATTGTTAGCTTAAACTATTCATTTTACTTAACCCCAAGACAACGAGTAGGACAGACGACGTTCACACTTACTCGGGGGATATTGCAGGCAGGTAGGGCTTGAGGTGGATTGCTGGAGAGGGAGGCAAGGTCGGAGGTAGCAGCTCTCAATTCCTCGCGGGTTTTGGCGGGAAAACCCTCCGTCGCGTATCCGCTGCTGTAGACGTCACGCGCTGGCTCGGCACACCTGCTCCTCTTCTTCTGGTGGAGCCGTCTCCCTCCTTTCAGCGCGTCTCTCCAAAGCTGGTTTCCTTTGCGAGTACCTCTCCTCTTTGGCTTGGAGCGTTTCGCATCTCACCGCTCCCCTTGGTGCCGCCTCTTCGCTCCTCTCCCAGGTCATCTCGTGAAGCAGTCCCTTACAGTTGCTTTTATAACTCGGGGCGGAATCAAGCCGCCGGCTGCGAGGGCACGCCTACCGGGTCGCTCGCCGCGGTGCTGATTGGACATGCGACCCTCTGGCTCACTCCTCCCCTCTATGACGAGGTGGAGACACGCCTTTCTTCTCCGAGGTTAGCACATGGGCAATGGCGGCTTGCGGGATTGAACACAACTCGCACCCTTTTTAAAGGAACTTTGGAGAGCGGAGATGTTTGGGGAAATTGCAAGGGTCTATGCTTATTTTGTTTGATACAATGCAAAGTCAATCTAGTGGGAAACACATATTTAGCCTACATAGAATAAGGAAATACACTATTTAAAAAGATATATCGTGACCTGCGTGTAAGTTTCATGGAATTAACTAGGACGGCTGCGACCATTATTTACATTAACAGGGTGTTACCATACTTTTGTAACGTTCACATTGTAACGTTTTCACATTCGTTACACTTCCTCAAAAACCGTTACACTTCTCAAAAAACCGTTACACTTCTCAAAACCGTTACTATATATATATATATATATATATATATATATATATATATATATATTGTTGCGGTTGTGCCATAAAGACAAACCCCCTATAGTTAATTGCATGACAATATGTAGCCTGCAGTAGTTAGTTATGTCTTATTGAATGTAAAGATTAGCCCTTTCCCATTGTGTAGTAATCAAAACCAAATATGCATTGAGAGTTAGGCAGGATCTTCAAACCTTCGTTGGGTTAGGGAAGCCATTACTAATGGGAAGGAAGGCGTGGCCAAAAGCAAGGCCCACGTGACCAATGGTGAGCCGGGAACCCGTCGCCATGATGCGACAAGCCTCAGCCAATGGGAGGCTGTGGAACATTTTTGCATGCGTGGGCGGATCTGGTAAAAGCCCACGCGGATCGCATTTTCGACCTCTTGGATTTTGCAATGCACAGGACGACATCTCTCTTTGCATTGGGATTTTCCTGTGCTACGACCTCCTGTTCTGAACTCTTGCATTTCGCCTCGCTATGTGGACGACACCCCTCTTGGACTCTGCCTCGCCGACCATAGTGCTGTTGCATTTTCGCCTCGCCATGTCGACGACCTCCTGCTCTGTACTCTCTTGCTTTTTTGTGGCAACGCCCGAGACCCATCGCTCTTCGCCGATCCCTCTTGCATTTTTCGAGGACACTCCTTTGCATTGGTGCTTCGACGACGCCTCCTGCTTGTCCAACCTGTGCTGAAGTTCGTCCGTGCCGACTTAGAGGCGGCGGTTCGTCTTTCGGACCTGACCTCGTCCAGGCTGCACGTCACGATTGAGCTGCGAGCTGCGCACACCAGACCACGTGGCCCCCAGCGAGGCAATCCAAGCACGTACATCGGTATGATAATAACCAGTGTCTTTTCCCCTGAGTGAGTGTGAGTGTGAAGGCGCCTGTGTGGTTTATGATAGGTAAGAATTGATAAGCTGTATCTTTTGTCTATTCTCTGTGCCTTCAAAATAAAAGGCTGTACATTTCGTTGTTACATTCCAACCTGTTCGGATAAGTCTTTTCTCCATTGGCCTAGCATCATCCGAGAATGAATTTGGCTGTTTGATTCAGGTCCATAAATCACGTAAGGTAACGCCGCTTTCCACACCATGCAAATCCGCTCGGCACGCAATTGAATAAGGTGTGTGAAAGCGAGGGTTCGATCCCCGGTTTCTCCGGTCACGTGTCTTGAAGGTATTTGGGAATATTGACCAGTAAACTCTTCGACGCGTGGCTGGGAGATTGGCGATCGGAATTGCTTTGCAATCCGTCAATCACGAGTTTAGTAGTCGTGGTCGGTGGCCTCAGTGGAACCGGAGTTCGTGGGGGAACGGGGCATAAACCCCTCTTTGTACGTCGACGAACCCGGGATCCGCAACAAAATTGGTGTCTCCAGAGCAGGGTGTCGTCCACGAGGCGAAAAGCAAGAGAGTTGGGTGTCCCCGGCGATGCAAAAAGCAAGAGTTCAGAACAGGAGGTCGTAGCGCAGCAAAATCCCAAAGCAAAGAGAGATGTCGTCCTGTGCGCTGTGAAATCCAAGAGGTCGAAAATGCGATCTGCGTGGGCTTTTACCAGATTTGCCCACGCATGCAAAAATGTTCCACAGCCTCCCATTGGCTGAGGCTTGTCGCATCATGGTGACGGGTTCCCGGCTCACCATTGGTCACGTGGGCCGTGCTTTTGGCCACGCCTTCCTGCCCATTAGTAATGGCTTCTCTTACCCAACGAAGGTTTGAAGATCCTGCCTAACTCTCAATGCATATTTGGTTTTGATTACTACACAATGGGAAAGGGCTAATCTTTACATTCAATAAGACATAACTAACTACTGCAGGCTACATGTTGTCGTGCAATTAACTATAGGGGGTTTGCCTTTATGGCACAACCGCAACAATATATATATATATATATATATATATATATATATATATATATATATATATATATATATATATATATGACAAATATAAAGGCAAAGTACTGCTGTAATACAGGTTTGTTTTCCGATTCGTGTTCAAAATCTAACATGCAATTCAAATGAAGTTGTTCCTCGATCATAAACTGACGTTTATGGATAGACAGACAGGTAGAGAGACAAAGTGAACCAATTACTTAACCCCGCTTTTTGCTTCATGCGCGTGGGGTAATTATGATTTAATATGCCGTTTACAGTTATACAGGGAGTGGCATCAATAGTGGCAAAATATACTTTTACCTGCGACATGACAAGAACACTGCATGCTTGTTGTTTATGTTGTTGTGATTCTGGTTGTGCAGTTGATTTTTGAAATGTACACCCATTGGTTGGACAGCTGTCGGACCACACTCTCATTTGTCGCTTGACTCCACCCACCATGGCCATGGCACCCAGACGAAATAATGCGACCGCTATCTTGGTTTTCTGGTGGGCTTCAGACATCAGGCCGAGGCCTCTGCTGATACACTTGCCTGAGTTTGTTGCATCAGATTTCCTTTGACTTTGTTTGAGCCAAGTGTTACTGACAATGAGGCACCCTGAAATATCTCATCAATGTCCAATAAAAATCTAATCAATGTCCAAAAAAAAAAAGATTTAATCAAGCCCGTCAGCACGCACAATATGCTCCTGCATAAAAAAAATGGCATTACATAATTTTTGAAAGGCCCCATATTGGGTTAAACAATCCGTGACCGTGTGAAGAATCAGCTCGTTCTGATATAACCATGGCGGAGGGTGACATAGTGTAGCAGCATAGCAAACCTGTTGTGCATTTTGTGATACAAGCACCAAATTTGGCACAAATGTACATTAATATGTTGCGAACATTTTCAGATATTGGGCCACTTGAAATTCCGTAATTTTTTTTTTCAAATTTTTTCAAATTTCGTAATTTCAAATTTTTCGGGTGACACCGTCACAATTTCGGTCTTCGAGGCCGGCCGATATAGTGGGGCGGCTTAGCCCAAATATTCAAAAGAATTGTGCATTTTGTGATACAAGCACCAAATTTGGCACAAATGTACATTAATATGTTGCGAACATTGTGTGGTCAGAAATGAAGACGAGAGTCTGAATTACATGTATGCAAAAGACCTTGTGAACCAGTGAAGCAAATACACGGGTAAGCATGAATTAAATCTAGGGCATGATATAATTTCCATGATGTTTACCTCTACACTCAATGGTGGAAGGAGGTAATGTTTTGATCCCAGCTTGTCTGTATGTCTGTTTGTCTGTTAGTCCACAAAATTCCAGACAAAGCTTGTAGTAGTGGTAGTTGTAGTGGTAGTGGTGATAACAGAAATTGTTATATAGAACTGAACTTATATTATTATTATATGCAGAAAATAACTTCATTTCTATATGCCCTGCAGTGGACAGGTTAATTGGTTTATGCACTGAAGGGGTCACCCTGGTGTGCACTGCTGTGTTCTGCCTCACTGAGTTGTTCAGGTATGATGTACTCAGCACAAGCTTCCGGTCGGCCCGGAGGTGGGGGTGCGGGGCCTGTCACGGAACGTCAAAACAAACGGCCTGCCGGGGCCGCCCAAAAGTCGGGCGTGAGGGGCGCGTCCACTAATGGAACGCCTCTCGCTTCCCAGATCGAGGGCCACGTGGTCAGGAGAACCTCGTCCCTTCCAGTCACACTTTGCCTATCGGCCGGCCTCGAAGACCAAAATTGTGACGGTGTCACCCGAAAAATTTGAAATTACGAAATTTGAAAAAATTTGAAAAAAAAAATTGCGGAATTTCAAGTGGCCCAATATCTGAAAATGTTCGCAACATATTAATGTACATTTGTGCCAAATTTGGTGCTTGTATCACAAAATGCACAATTCTTTTGAATATTTGGGCTAAGCCGCCCCACTAACATGGATGAAAGGTGTTGAGTTTATCTTTTAACAGCGCATTAAATGTGTGTTTTCCAATCGTGCTGTTCATCTTTTAAGATTGTTTTAAATGTTCGTTTCCCAATTGGCCCATTACCAGATTTTGTCATAGGTTGTGATCACAGTCCGGTCCTTCTTGTTTTAATACAAGATCCGAGTTCATGGCATAGCAAGGTGACAGTGGGGCAATGTCGCCACATTTGGATACAACAAGCAAGGGAATAAACGAATAGGAAAAGATGAAAGAGAAGGGGAGGAAGCAATGTAACCTCCAAGTAAAAGTGTTGGGATAGGTCATGTTAATCGGGGTAGAAAGGATTGCAGGTAGGGATTGAGGATGACATGTGATGGTGGTGCACTGCCTACTTGAAGCCCTGCAAGGAAGAGTGTGATTGAAGCGCCATTTTTTTTTTTTTTTTGGTTTGTTTGTTTTTCGGGTTTTGGGAGTTTAACCAAGAGGGCTTCTGGGTAAATCCGTTATGGTGGCCAACGTAGTCACATGTATTGTGGAGGAGTACTGTATCCTGAATTTTCTTGTGAAGGGGAACATCAAACCAGTTAAAATTAACTGAAAACTATCTGCACAATTTGGTAATTCATACTTTTCATGAAGCTCTGTGTTCAAGTGCTACAGTTAGTTTAAAATGGCCGTGAAATAGTGAGCTATCTTAAGCATTGTTGCATGCAACCAACTGTGGTCACTCAAGCAAACATTCATATACTGTATATTGCCTTGAACAGCAAATATTGATGAATCTATGGATTTATACTGCAGATGAAATTGGATCTCAGTGATGGAAGTGGGGATCAATCATTCATTTCCATTTGAAATTAAATGGGATTAGTGCACCCTGGCTACCAATAGGCCTCACATTTGATCAAAAGGCAATTGGGGTTACCATTGTATCGATCTTCTGTTAGGACAACAGAAAAAAAAGATGATATTTTTGAAGAAAGTGGCGATATGTGATGAGACTTGGGGCTCAAGATGAGGTGTCATGCCAGATTTAAACCTTGGTCCATATGTGACAACAATCTCTTACTAGTATTAAAGTGGAGATATTATTGGTGCTCACCACCAAGAAAGGTTTCATTTGGGCAAACAGCTGGAAAGCTTATGGTCATACAGATTTGGCACCTTGACTGCTCAATTCATATGGAATTTCTTGAACATGGGAAAACTGAATGGTGCAGTGACGTGTTAGGCGCAACAGGAGACGGGGTTGTGTGTGTGTGTGTGTGTGTGTGTGTGTGTGTCCAGGCCAAAACTTTTTTTTTCCATTTGAGCCATTGTCATCAAAGTTTCACCAAACCTCTATTATGATAATATGGAGAAGACAAATGAATAATTTTGTCAAAAGGTCAAAGGTCAGCATCACGTAAAATCATCAATTTTCATCCAATTCACCTGAAAATTTAAATTGCCCATTTGAGGTTTGTCATCAATTTTCAACAAAGCTTTATTATGAGAATATGGAGAAGGCAAATTAATAATTTGGTCAAAAGGTCAAAGGTCCACATAAAATCGCCAATTTTTACCCGATTGACCTGAAATGTAAAGAATTTGCATATCGAGTCACTGCATTGGTTCAATAATCAAAAGATAGGAATCAATTGTTTTTTTTCTATCTAAAGGTCAAAGGTCAAGGTTGCATAAAATCATCAATTTTCGTTTTGTATTTTTACCTTCGCAAAAGCGGAAGGTTATGTTTTGATCGCTGTGTATTTATTTGTATGTCTGTGTGTGTGTGTATGTTATTCGCATAACTCAAAAAGTATTCAACCGAATTGCATGAAATTTGGTGGGATGATTGGTTATTATACGGGACACATTTGATTAGATTTTGGGAGCAATCGGGTCAAAGGTCAAGGTCAAGGTCACGAAAAGGTCAAAATCGTATTTTTGTTGTTCTGTTCCCTACACTCCCATGCCAAGTACAGAACAGTAGCTGCGGCGAAGGTATGCGCTCTACCGAGTGCCCGTTCTAGTTTTAAACTGTTTTTGTTATTTTGATAATTCAGGAGCAGAAGAAGAAGACATTTGAATACAAACAGACGCGGACGGGCTTTGCATTTTCTGATGTTTTCTAGCTTCACTTTGAAGTGGACAACAAATGTGCAGACAATGGCAAGGTATGCTGTCTCTGGAATTAATTTATCACACAATTATACTCACCCTTATATGACAAAAGTGACGACTACTACTTCAAGGAAGACAGATTAGGGAGCTCTAAATCAACACTCATACAGTATAAAACCTGTTTCGGACTTAGCCCGAAACGGGGCTTATCGATTGGGTCTCGCCATCCGTCCGCAACCATATCTCGGACATGTATGGACTGATTTTGCTCATACTTACCAGAAAGACAATAAACTAGAACGGGCACTCGGTAGAGCGCATACCTTCGCCGCAGCTACTGTTCTGTACTTGGCATGGGAGTGTAGGGAACAGAACAGTGAACAGTTTGGTGCTGATTTCATGCAAGTCGGATAAGAATTGACCGAGTTATGACAAACAAGATCGGGCATTGAATTCTGAACATTTTGGCATTAGTTGCATGCCAATTGGATAAAAATTGACCGCGCTATGGTAAAAATACGATTTTGACCTTTTCGTGACCTTGACCTTGACCTTTGACCCGATTGCTCCCAAAATCTAATCAAATGTGTCCCGTATAATAACCAATCATCCCACCAAATTTCATGCAATTCGGTTGAATACTTTTTGAGTTATGCGAATAACATACACACACACACACACACAGACATACAAATAAATACACAGCGATCAAAACATAACCTTCCGCTTTTGCGAAGGTAATGATGACTTACATATGCACATGATATTGTTTCGCGATGCGATCAAAGATGGCCAACTGGCGGACATTTTAGTTGTAAAAAACCCAATGTTGAACACGTCCTCAACCATTTCTCGGAGTCGGACATGCATTTACCGATCTTGTTCAAACTTGGCACACAGACAACGAATGATGGTTTACAAAAAAAATGTCATTTTTGTTTCGAGATCAGATCCAAGATGGCCGACTGGCGGCCATTTTGTTACTTAAAAGTGTCCCCAACCATTTATTGAACGTGCATGGTCCCATTTTGTTCAAACTTGGCACAAAAACAATGCAAGAGAGTATACATGTGCAGAAGCTCTTGTTTTGTAATCCGAACAAAGATGGTCGACTGACGACCTCTAACTCTGTACAGCAAAATTACTAAAACCACGGGGGCTATGACATTTTATGCTTTTTCTCTGTTTCTTTGTAATTTTAATCTCCAATTTTCATCTCTTGTATAAAACACGAAAACACACACACACACACACACACACACACACACACACACACACACACACACACACACACACACACACACACACGTTGTGTGTGTATCAACAATCCTCCAATATGTTAATCTTTTCATGTGTTAGTGAGAGTCAACATCTCTCTGGCTATTGTCGGATGATTGCCTCAGCACCGTAAAGTCTGGCAGTTCAGCCAAGCTGACTGTAAGGGACTAGACTGGTCCTTCATTTCCACCTCCCCCGAAATTAATTCTGCCTTCAGACAGGCAGACAATACCTCCTCCCTCTCTGCAAAACTCTATAGAATCGGGATTTGGTCCAACACTTGGAATATGTCTTTCAACCCCAACAGATATCACACACTCACCTTGTCTCTCCGAAACGACCATCTGGCAAACTCTCCCATCTATTTCCTAAACAAACCACTTGAAGAGCTTAAATCACTCAAATGTTTGGGCCTCGCATTCAGCCATTATATTTCTTGGGCAGGTCATGTTTCCAAGGTGGCTTCCAAAGCCAGCCGCTGACTGCACATTCTTCATTATGCAAGGTCTTTCCTTGACCAATCTGAACTTTTGATAACCTACAAGGCCTTCATTCACAGCTTGATGGAGTACTGCTCTCCCCATTGGGCCGAAGCCCCAGGCCTCACAAATTCCCCTTCTTGCGGATGTCGTGGAAAGCAAGGCCCTCAAACTCATTGGGATGTCCCAGGGAGAAGCTGGGTGCTTATGTCTGTTACTTTTGCATCGCATACAGGTTGATGGCTTCTCTGTATTATATTGCCTGTATTTTGGTCTTGCAACCTCTGCCCTCTCTTGCCTCTGTCCTTCCCAGGTTACCGCATGGTCTGCCAATAACTCTTTTCTTGTTAACCTCCCAAAATCCAGGTTCACTGTTCACCTCCACTCCTTTGTTCCTCGTTTCTCATGCCTGTGGAAACAACTTCCCCAGCTTGTTCAGTCACATTCTTCCATCCAGGTCTTCAAGAGAGGTGTCCACACTACCTCAGGTCATCCATACTCATGATCTCTTCTACACCAAATGACCCCATTCCCAAGCACTCCTTTTTTCCAAGTTATTGTGATAGAAGAAAGATCACCACGTTGTTCATTCCATTACTTTTTATGTCTAATGTCGCCCTACTGCCACACTCCAACTTTGTTGCCTTGTTTCCCCTGTGTCACTTTGCTCTTACATGAGCCCCGATCAGTTGTATCGAAAAATAATAAAAGCACAAGGAGAATAATGAAAAATTGCAGTTGTTGATCAAGGAAACGGTTAATTTTCCCAAAAGCCTTCCTTAACTCAAAGCAGAATTCAGGGATGAGGCTTTATCACTACAAACTGCACACACCTGGTGAGCAGTAAAAATTGAATCACTAGACACTCGGTAGAGTGCATACCTCCGCCAGACTTAACAGTTTACCTTTGGTATCCACTGATAGGCCGGATCTGGATTCGGACCTGAACCAAAATCTAATTGGCTTGTTCCTGTCACTTATCCAACTCATCCACCAGGTTTCGTCATAATTCGTCCAGAACCTTTTGAAATGTCGCTCTACATATCGTTTTGGCCCTATCACTCAATGATAAAGAATCCCTTAAAAAATTCTCAGATCCAGATCCCAATCCTGATCTTCACCAAAATCTAATAATTTCGCGCATGTCACATACACTACCTCTCCGACAAATTTCGTCCGAATGCGTCGACAATTTTTTGAGATATCCTGTTCACAGAAAGACAAACAGACAAACAAACAGACAAACAGACAGGGGTGAAAACATAACCTCCATCCACCTTCGGTGGCGGAGGTAATGATATTGCGCACAATAACAAACATCCTTGTGCCAGGCCAACCTGAGGTCACAAAGAGAGCATTTACCATGCATGTCGTGATGGATTATTGTCCAGTATATGAGTGAAAGATCTTCTTCAATAACTTTCCTTTAGCCTTAGGAGGGTGGAAACAACAATACAACAGCATCTGTGAAACGTAAGAATGTCCTTTCGCTCATCCAACCATGGTATTATAATCTGATTTTTCTATATATATTGTTGTGTCGCCGGTGATTAAGATCACGGACGGAAGATAGCGGAACAGTTTGCTTTAACTCCGAGGCAAATAAACCGAAACTTGGAGGCCAATCCGTCATGTGTGGGCTAAGGAAACCAGGACGATTACTTCAGACGGAACCACATGGGGCTTATTCCTCAAACCCACAAACACAGATACGAGACAAGGAAAATTCACAATACAAGAAATGAAATGCAACAACAAAGAATTTAATGAAATAATTGTATGACAATTAAATGTCAAAATTAATGTTGAGGTAAAAACGATAGTTCTACTTGAGGGACCCTCCACGCTGACACAAATACAGACACACTGGGGAAAGATAAAAGAAAATAAATGTTCCCTTTTCATGGAACGTAGCTCTGGTCTCGACAAGCACTTTTGTGAGGTCAGTTGAAGAGAGGACTGCGCGTCAAGGCACCTAAATAATGGTGGCGGTCAATCACGTGTGCACCCCAAGCCGTGAAGCGGCAGCAAAAAGTCCTCCTCTCTCACAGCCCGCCAGAAAGCACAACGCGGCCACAACCTCCCCGGAAAGCACTGCGGCAAACAAGAGCTCCTCCTTCAACGGGGCAAAGGCTCCACAAAGCTCCAAATGTTCTCTTCCCGAGCGCACACGAGAAGAGCGACCGTCCGCCATGAAGCCAAAACCAGAGAGAGAGAGAGAGACAGACTCTTCTTCCTCCTTCCCACGATCTCCAACCTTCCAGCTATCTGACGTCACACTCTGTCCAATCGCCCGAGGGCTGTTCATCGCCCCATGGCTCCTTAACCAATCATGAAGCTCGGGGCGTGGTCTCTCCGTTAGTCGTCAGAAGCGGAGTTTAGTCTCTATTGGCAAATGTGCTGGATTTTTGTTGGCCCTAGCGGCGTTGTGGGGAAATGGAGCCCATTGCATGGCTGGCTGAGTGCATGTAAAAAAATAAAACATGCAGAAAGTGTCACAGGGAGCAATTACACACTGGGGAATTACTCTTAAGCCCTGTCTCGTTAACACAAAAAAAAACCATGCCCCTTATGGCGACATGCAAACACTCTTAAACTGACAGGTTCCTTACTTATTACATCGGGATTCTTCTTCTTCGTGACCACGGTCAATCGGGAATCTTCTTCTTTGCGTCCACGGTCCGTCGGGATTCTTCTTCTTTGTGTCCACGGTCCATGCGAAAACCTATACGATCCTAACTCCACTGTGGTATTTCTTCCCTACCCCCACAAACGTAACAATATATTATTTATATATATATATACTGTATATATATTTATTTTTTCTTTTTCTTTTATTTTAATACATCATAATGAATAATGTTGCAATGAAATACGATTAGAAAATAATTAAAGAACAGCAATGAATGATCCATAAATAATGTGTACCGTATGTGTGAACTACCAAAGTGTGGTCATAGGTGAACCACTAATGAGAATACAAAACCACTGTGGCTTTTACAGACTAACTCGAGTGTCTTTTTCCCATAATTGGCCTTTCAATATAATTGGCCTTTTAATATAAATTCCCTTTTCCCATGCATATCATCTGCAGACGATTCATAACACAAACAACCTGGTACTATTAACATAAAACCAGTAAATACAATTTCTCACCCAACCAATAATCAACAAGCATTGAGGATCACATGGTACGAAACGTAAATATTACATTACATGAATCCCTGACTACATGATTATTACATGAATACATGAATATTACATCACTAAATATTACATTTTACTAATTTACTAAACTAAATTACTAAACATTACATTACTAAATATTACATGAATCCCTGATTTCGTTTTATTGGAGACGAGCAGGAGTACCCGGCGTTGCCCGGTGATGTTTGAATCCTGATGGAATTTTGAATAAATCAATTTGAGTTTTTTTCTATTTTTTTGTAGGTGCCTAAACACTTCTGTAGACCCATTGAGGAAAATTTATGTTTAATATTATAATATTACACACATACTAATAGCGGATCAACTATATAATACACCATGTCAGTTTGTGTGTTTGTACAGATGTCTGTCCCCTTTCATAACGGTAGGTTTTTCAAAGGCCAATATTTTAACACTTACGGTCTATTTTTTTTAGGATAAAACAAACTCGAAAAACATTTTCCATAAAAGAGGAATTATGTCTCTTCTATTGGAAATGTAGACTGTGACTTGCAAACTGAGCCTCAAGGGCAGTGTAGAGAAGCGTTTTTTTAATATAACAATAAATACAAGATGCAGGGACATGAAATTCGCTACAGGTGATGTGCAACGCATGCAGAGTAAAACGAACATTCATTTACATCCATAGGATATCTAATAAATAAAAAAGATAAAAAGCACACCTGGCACTGTAGGCCGAGGCTTCAGACTTTGGCACGCTCCCTCGACTGCACCGTCGAATAAACTGTTCCAATCCAATGCGTCATTTTTGACTGGCTTTACACTACTAAGTTAATATTACCTTTCAATATACCATAGAGCCCTAAAGAGCGATTTTTTTTTTAATGCCCCACAAAAATCGAACTTTTTTTTTTTGATTCAAATTTTCTTTTGGCCTAAAACCTTTTTCGCCACTCACTGATTAACCTCTGAAAAGTTGAGGAAGATCTGTTCAGCCATCTCTACGAAAAATGGCGACACAGACAGACAGACAGACAAATGGCTCTCTTCTAGTACAAATCAAACTGGGACGATTTCAGCAGCATATCAATTCTGGTGTACTTTCTCAACCCCCAAAATCAAGACAACTTCCTGCCTGCCATTTTACCAAATTTATGTATGTAATTGAAAATTGAGACAGGATTAATTACCTTTGCAATCTCTGATGACTCGTCTCATGTGATCTCATGAGAACTGAAAAGAAGTTTTATTAATTGTGAATATAGCAGACGCATCACAATGAATATCAATTCTGACTTTTGAATTATTTTGCAGACAAGCAGCCCACAGACTGGATCAACAGCTATCCCTTTGGTATCAAATGTGAGCAAAACTTTCACTCGATACATTTCACCTGCAAATTGAAGGACCACTTGAACTCATTCTTCTACCATCGATCTGGATCTTTATGGTCTCCTGCTGTTTGTACATGTGCTGCGGAATGTTCGCAGACTCGAGATTTCCATTTAAAAAGATTTTTTTCTCATAGATGTGACTACCAAAAAATATTCCCCTGAGATCTGAGGTGTTTGTAAGAGATGTCGGTGCAAAAATAAGAGCCATAAGTTGCTCATGAATGAGTTCCTAGTTGTCACACGAAACGAGGTGAGGCTGACGTTTCGGGCATAACCCATCTTTGATGCAAGAGTGAAGTAGTGGTCGAGGGAGGATTACATACACAAGATGACGTAAGCAAACATCCGAAGTCAAGGGAAGGGGAAAAAGGTCAAGGTTCACCAGATGGGACCAGCAAGGGACAGTTGACGTCGATGACCTTCGGAGGTCAACGACAGCAAATCTATAGAGTGGGGGGTGAAAAGGAAAAAAGGGAGGTACCGGTAAATAGTAATGACCAAACATAAATCTATACTGTAAGAGAGATGTCAATCTTTCGCCATTTCTGTCGGAGATGGCCAAACGCATTTTCCTTAAACATTAAGAGGTTCACCAGTGGTGGTAGTGGTTTGTATGCAGCCTGTGGCTGCTGGTTGCATCATTTTCTGAGGGAGGGGTTATGCCCCAAATGTGCCCCCATTACCAGTCAGCTGGTACTCAATTTGCCGACCTTAGAAGGATGACACACACAAGATGGCGGCAGCGAGGGAAGCGGCACGAATTGCCGGTCGTGCCACCAACTTCTCGCCTGGGACGGAGAGGACCAGGATCTGTGTCGAATAAATCTGTTTTGAAGTCAGTAAAGACTAACCTGATAATGGCAGCTTTGATGGGACGAGATGGTGGTCGGTGTCGCACTGGTCGCTGTGCGTTTGGACAGCCTGGCTCTGGAGCTTGGTGGGACTTGTTGGCCCCATACTGCCGGGTGGGAAGGCCTGGGCTTTGACGGACGTCCTCCTATAGAGAGAGCTCCGTCCATTGAGGATGTGAGAAAGTGAGGTGTGATTGAGGATCTGTGCTATGTGTGGCAGCTTCGGAGTGCATGGTGGCTTTGATGGGATGGAGGACCGTGCACGTGGTGCCTGAGGTCACGTGGATCATCTGGGACATGGCTTGGCCTGACGGCTTGCTGGGTTTCTCGGACCTCGTCCTGCTGGGAGTGGAGGAGTAACGTGCTCAATACATCAGCTTTGTGGGTGGCTTGGTGGGGGGAGAGGGAGGTGCCCACTTGATTGATGAGTTCTGCTGACTCTAACCTATCGAGGAGGACACACACACGTGCACAGGGAGGGGGGCCTGAGATTTGGTGGACGCGAGTGGAAGGGGGGCCTGAGATTTGGCAGACCTGAGTGGAAGGAGGGTCTGCGAAATATGAGGACCGGTTGTGATGACACACGCATGCACGCGCACACATGTGCAAGTGTCGTGATTACCATGGTCAAAGAGTGATGGACTACATCAGCAGAGAAGACAAGTAATGAATTTTCACCAAACATGAGTTGGGAAATTGCAAATTTATGACACACTACAACAACAACAACAACAACAATAACAACAACAACAACAACAACAACAACAGGCATTTTAAGGCCATTTCCACCCTTTCCAGCCTTCGTTGCTGCTCTACGTTCATTACCCATGTCTCTCTCCCATAAATCATAACACTTCTCACACATGCAGCATACATCTTTCCCTTCAGCTTCAACGACACTCCCCTCCTCGTCACCACACCACTCAGTTCCCGAAACTTCTTCCATGCACATCTCACTCGAGCAACCATTGCCGAGTCTGATCCACCTTCTCCATTCAGCATGTCTCCTCGGTGGCAAAATGCTTTCACACCTTCCATCTTCACGCCGTCTCCAAGATCCAACTCAACATTTCCTCCATCTGCAGCCCCCTCTATGTACACCTTACAATTGAATGTAGCTGCCACACTGGTTAATGACTTGAATTTAACACTGGTTAATGACGACACACGAGGCCACCGAAAACAGTACCTACAGTCTTCAGAAAGTATTCACATTCCTTGACTTCTTCACATTTTGCTGTTACAGCCTGAATTAAAAGTGGATTAAATTGAAAAAATTTTTGTCACTGATCTACACATAATACCCCATAATGTATAAATGGATTTTTTTTTAGAAATTTTTACAAATTAATTAAAAATGAAAACCTGAAATGTCTTGAGTCAATAAGTATTATTACAATAAGTATTCAACACCTTTGCAATGGCACAAATTGAGCTCAGGTATATATCTAGTCCCTCCGTCCTGAAACTACTCCCTCAGTTTTGGGGCTAACCCGGCCAAACCTTCTGTGGAACCTTTTGTGGTCCCATTGGGTGTCGTAAGGTAGGTGGGAGGTTTCATAAATTCATCAATACAATTTTTTATTTTAACTTTTGAACATTGGAAAGCTGCTCCCAATCTGGAAGTACACATAATCATGAAGTACAGAAAAGGATCCCTCCTCCTGCCCCTTCCCCTCCCTCATCTTATCACTCCCTACCTCCTCCTTCCCCCCCCCCCCCTCCTCTCCTCCAAACACCCACCCCTGTTCCTTTTTGCCCCCATCCACCTCCCTCCGCCTCTCACCCCTTTCCCTCCAACCTCTCCCACCCAAGCCCCTCCAGACTCCCACCGCACCACACTCCCTCCAGACTCCCACCCTACCATGCTCCCTCCAGACTCCCACCCCACTCCTTCCCCTCCCTTCTCCTTCCACCCCACCCCCTCTGGGTTCACAGCCGTTCCCCTCCTTCTTCCAACCCCACCTCATTGGACTACCAGCCCCCTCCCTCCGGACTGACGTGAATACTAAGAGAGGGGGCAGAGAGAAAGAGATGGGAGAGGGAGAGGGAGGAAAGAGAGACTTTTCTTTTTTTTTCTTTTCTTTTTGACTTTTAAGTCCTTTTATTATAAAACTACAAAAACAAGCGTCAACAAGAATAAGCTAAAAAACAGTTTTCAAAAGAATACAACAAAAGTCTTAGAAAATCAAATAGAAGGAGAAACAATCAATGTAAATGTACTACATTCCAAAACAAGGAAACACCTACATGTAAATCTCTAATACATTTTCATTTACCCCACATATTTTTCCCACACACCATGTCTCAACAAAATCCTTCATGTTTGCATTTCTACTATAATACTTAAATTCCAGTTTTAACCGAGTTGTGACCAGGGATTGGAAATGCAGGATCACATTACATTGCTCGGGTGGCTTGCCCTTAATTTTCGCTTTTCGCGACAAATAGATGGCCAGTTTAGCCTCTGACAATAAATAATTCAGAAACATTAACAATTTTTCCTTTACTGAAGTGACCCCAAGGCCAAATATAAACAACCGGAGAGAAAAAGGAACATTAACTTGACCAAAGACATTGTTCAGTAAAAGAAAAAGAGGACACAATCGTATGCAATCAACATACCCATGAAACAAATCTTCAATATTATTACAGAAGGGACAGATCACCGATACCATGGCATCCAAACGGTTTACAAAAGTGTTTGTTGGCAATACCCCGTGAGCCCGTCTCCATTGCAAATCACTCGACCTTTTTTATACGGGTGTACCATACATTGATTAGGGGGGCCATTAGGTAAAAGAGCTTTCCATCTCATAACTCCTGCTGCAGAGGTGTTTACATTAATCAAACAAAGACAGAATTGGTAAATAGATTTACTCTCAAGACTACTAAATAAACAAGAGCCAGTACTGACTGGGGAAAAAGTAGAACCCGTGAAAGCAACAAGTAAGTTAGGAAGCGAAGGATTATGGGATGCCCATTTAACCCCAGTACTCCACTGCAACCCAAGTCTGAAGGATGTACGAATGACTTCTACAAGTACCTGACCTGCAGCTCTCATTGATCTGGTACCAGTAATCTCAGCGACTTCCTTAGCAGATCTCCAACCACAATTTGCTGAGTCACGAAGATGCCAGACATTTCTGATGCCACCTGAAATGAAGTTTTGGGCAAAACACCGGCTCTTGGGAACCTGGGGAAAGAGTGAGTTGAGGAATAGAGGTTCTCCCAGAAACATTTTATCATAGGACTCCTTTTGGAAGCTCACCACTACGGCTTGCCAAGCATTCAACAAGCTCTGGTAGGACAGAGGAAGGTGGGACACATCAACTTTTTGGGATTCGATCAAAAAAGTCTCAAGGCCGTAGCCGAGCATTCCAGCTTGCCTCAGTATTCGTTGTGCCACAGGGCGCCAGGGCAGTTTTTCAGCGTTGAGCAGACGTTGTATTGACTTCAGCCGAAACGCCATCAGCCGACACTTTAGGTCAATGAGCCCTTAGCCACCAAGAGACACGGGGCGGCAAAGTACGTCCATACGCAACCAGTGGTAACCTCCCCAAAATAACTTTACCAGTGTCTGTTGAATAGCTTTAAGCAAACCCTCTGGTGGCTGCAAACAAATAAATTTATGCCACAGGGCAGAGCGCGACCAAGGTGTTAATAATCAGTATTCGGCCTCTAAAGGACATTTGTGGAAGGAACTTTTTCCATTTGTTGAGCCGCTTGGTTGCCTGTTCTACCACTCCTTCCCAGTTAATATGGGAGTACTGATTGGGTCCAAGATAAACACCTAGGTATTTAACCCCTTCTCTTGTCCAAACTATGTCTTTTGGAAGAGACTGAGGGGGGGGGGGGGGTTGACGTGAAGCCAACCGGATGTACCGTGAGCTGAGGAGACCCACAGAGCTTTTCTCTTTTGCCAATTGCACCGCAAACGTGAAGCAAGGTAAAACCTGTGTAAGGACTCAACAAGAATAGTTAGGTCCTTATCATTCTTAATGATTACACAGACATCATCAGCATATGCTGATACCATGATGTGGTTCTCTTCTGCAGGAGGCACAAAGCCGGAAAGAGAGGCTCTCAGACTTATGAGTTGTGGCTCAAGAGAAAGGCTAAACAGCAACCCTGGCAAAGGACAGTCTTGCCGAACACCCCTCTGAACCTGAATGGGTGAACAAAGACGATTATTTACTTTGCACAAACTAAATATGTTGTGGTATAACAATTTCACAAAGCCGATAAACTTTTCACCAAAACCAAACTTTTGCAGAACATGAAACATGTAAGTGTGGTCAATGCTATCAAAAGCCTTTTCAATGTCTAGGAAAATCACCCCAAGCCCCTCTTCCTCCTTAAGGCCAGTCAATCAAGTCTCTAATTAAAAAGACATTATCAGAGATTGATCTTCCCGGAATGCTGTAACTCTGATCAGGATGAACAACAGTGCCAATGACAACCTTTAGCCGATTGGCCAACAATTTTGAAAAAAGTTTGTAGTCAGAACACAGTAATGAGATGGGGCACCAGTTCTCTATCCGACAGAGATCACCACCTTTTGGGAGAAGGCATACAACTGCTCTTCTACAGCTGAGGGGTAGTATGCCAGAGCGTAAGCTTTCTTGTAGCACCAGCAGTACTTCTGGACCTAAAATGTCCCAAAACGCTGCAAAAAATTCCACTGGAAGGCCGTCGATCCCAGGGGCTTTTCCGTGTTCAAAGCTACGCAGAGCTGTGCTGAGCTCCTCCACAGTAAACGGCTCTTTAAGACCTTGACACTGGTCACAACTCAACGAAGGCAGGTAATTCGTCATATCATCAACCATATCTTTACACACAGCTTTCTCCGCAAATAAACCAGAAACAACCCTTTTCACAAGCATCTTAACATCACTTTCATTTTGTGTAATATTCCCCTTAGCATCTAACAAGGAAAACATTTGCCTTTGGGACTTCTTAACCCCTTCTAACTGGAAAAAAAACTTTTGTTTGGGGTGTCAGAGAACTTCACATTTTGGATTCTGAGTCTAACTGACATCCCCATTACTTTTTCATGAATCAGTTCTCTTACATAAGCTTTTTTATCCAATAATAACTGAAGTTTCCTGCCATTTTGAGACTTAGCCAAGTTTTCCTCTAAGTGTAAAATTTCAGTTTCTAAGAGCGAAACAGCAATCTTACTCATTGACAAAAGACGCGAATCTGGGCTTTCACGTTATCCCACCATAACTGAACAGAAGAGTAACAAAGTTTTCTTTGGATGAGTGTTTTCCAAAAACTACGAAAAGCATCCTTAAAACAGCAATCCTCCAACAGGCTGGTATTGAAAGTCCAATACGCACTTTTACGAATTGACTGAGAAAAGGATAGACCAAGTACAACCAGGTGGTGATCAGAGAAAGTAGAAGGGAAATGATTACAAGACACGAGTACGTTTCTAAAAGTGGAATTAATATACCATCTATCAAGCCTTGCAAGTGTTATTAACCCACTAGCGCAACGGCACCAGGTGTATTGAGATGTTGTAGGGTGTTGTCTACGCCATGCGTCAAGTAGACCAAGTGATGAAAAACAATTCAATATATCTTTATGAGATTCTGGATGTGGGTCTGGTGTATTTCTATCTAAACTAGGTTCAAAGATGCAATTGAAACCTCCTCCAATACAGATACAATGATCAAAGGCTACTTACTGTGTGAAGGTAATTGGCCAGACGTGTGAAAAAATCTTTATGAGCTAAGCTGCTACTAGGAGCATATACATTGAGTAGGGTGAGGTGAAATCCTTGATAGACCAAGGATTGATAGACCAAAATCTTTAGAATTTCTAACTATACACTTTGCAGTGTGCATGAAGGAAAGCAAGTCAGGAAAATGTTTTTGAATCATGACATTTAGCTGCCTAAATGTCTCATTTAGAAAGGTCACAATGACCTCGGGGGGTATTTGTAACTGCTCAGATGACGACTGTGACGGCTCAGGCACCTCCATGTCATCATCTGAAGCAGACAGCCCAGATAGCATTTCACTGGGTTCGTAAATTTCAGTTTGGACCTTTACCAACTCGTTTATAGACTGATTTTGGGTCTGGGGAGGTCTACTTCGACATGAGATGGGGCTGTTACACCACCATCTTGTACAACTACGTCGGGCACCTCTGTCGGAGCCACACAAACTGTATTCTGATCATTTGTTGCAGTGGGAACATTGGGAAGGATTGACGCACTATTTTGTTGAGGCTCAGGCAGTGGTGGTGATGGTAATGATGGTGATGTCTCCTGACATTCAACCAACGTCTCATCAATAATAATAGACCCTTCATTTCTACAACTATTTGATGGAACCATACCACCTCGTGCACTTTGGATTAAAATTCCATCATTGGAAGGTAATCCATCTTTTTTCTCACTACCTTGAGGTTCCTCAGCTACTGCACCACTCGTATCCAGTAGGCTACAACTACTTTGGGGGCACCAGTAGAGCCACGAGGAGCGGACGCTGTACGTTTTTTTGCCACAGTCACAAAACCCTCCTCACTCTGTAAGGACACAGTGTCAGCGGAAACATTTGAGACCCTGTGTATCACCTCCTCCACCACACGAGGTAGTGGGTTGTTAACCGCTTCACAATCTTGATCAACGTGTCCTGATTCCCCACACTTTGAACAAGCAGCTTTCAGACAAAATCTTTTTAAATGCCCAAAAGCCCCACAGAGAAAACATGTTAATGTCGCTGATGAAGCGTATATTTGATAATCACGGTCATCAATTTTAATCTTAAATGAAATCTTTAAACCCGTATCATCCCCACGGTCTGAAAGACCCATGTGAAGCTGCCGTCGAAAGCTCATCACGTGCTTCGCTTTTTCATGGCGGCACCCGAGGGGGATCATCGAGATTCTCGAAACGATTGTACCATATCGAGACAAAACCAACACGAGTTTTTCATTGGACACGAAGGGAGGACAATTTGAAACGATTATTTTCATTGCCGGGACATCCATCGGGGAGGCCATAACAAAGTGACCACTCTCTGTGGTTAACCCGGAACTCACGACATCGTGAACTAGATGCTCATCCGCAACAAAGACCACTACCTTCTGGTTCATACGTGACACAGCACGTACATGTTCGATTCCGATAACCTCTCCAACCGCCAAGACGATCTCTTCGGTCGGAATCCCTTCAGGAGGGACACAACCAGAGCATGTTTGCGGGTTAACGATTCGAACACAGCGTCTTGCTGCGAAAGAGTCGTCGCCATGACTCAAACAAAGGAACTCTGTTTTACCCGAACAACTCCGGGTTGAGGAGATTAAAAAGAAAAAAAAGGAAAAGGTCATAATAATTAAACCAAACAAAAGAAAATAAATATGATTTAAAGTGGAACGTCTATACTCTGGCAAGATGCCGGATTAACGACGAAGAGAAAAAAACGAAACCAAAATTTTATCGCGATAACCAACGCCCAAAACGGGGAAAGGCCGACCACCAATGCCTCCAAATAGCTGCTCTTTCTCCCTCTCTTGTCTCGACAAAGAGAAGAAAACACGGGGAAAACTCCACAAGCACGTACAAGACACAAAGGGAGTGAAATAGGGATAGAAAAGACGCCAACACAGCACAGCACTCACAGCTCAGCGCACACAGCCGCCATGACGCCACACCCAAATCGTAACAGCCGGCAGGGGGCGAGGGAGTGAGAGAGAGAGTGAGAGGAGACAGAAAGAGAGAGGGGAGGATTCAGTTGGGGTCCGGCGTGAGAGAGAGAGAGAGAGAGAGAGAGAGAGAGAGAGAGAGAGAGAGAGAGAGAGAGAGAGAGAGAGAGAGAGTGGAGAGACAGTGTTGCAGTGTTCAAATATTGTACAGTGCATGAGGCCGGTGCGCATGCGCGGATACTCAATGGCGGGAACGGCGATGCTTGAGAATGGTTCTGGCTGAACGTGCTTCATTAAAGCCTGAATGACCCACCGATCTTTGTTCATGACTACTCATTGAAACAGACAGGAAGGGGAGACAAGAGAGAGAGAGGGGAGAGAGGGATTGGGGGGGAGAGTGACCCCTCACCACATGTTGCGATACTGTATACTCGGAAGGGAGGAGTGCGAGGAGGCGGTTTAGGAGTGAGGAAAATGGGGGAGCGAGGGGGAAATGCGGAGGGGAAGTGGGGAGGCGAGGAGGGAGTGTGGAAGAAAAGTGGGTGTTTTCGACTTGTGTTTGGTAGGGGAAATTGAGGAGGAAAGGGGAAGGGGGGTTCTTAACTTGAGGTTGGTAGGGCGACTTGAGGAGAAGGGTTATGGGGGTTATTATTTTGCACTTGGTTTGTGGACTTGAGGGGAAGGGTGGCAGGTGCGGGGAGGGGGTTGGGGAGGAGGAGTGTCTCGACTTACATTTTCAACACTTTTGTTGAAACTTGAAGGAAGAGGGGAGTTGAGGTTCGACTTGCATTTGGTAGCGGGACTTGAGAGAAAGCGGTGGGTGGAAGGGAGGGGGAGGAGGGGGGTAGGGCTGCAGATTGAGCATGAAAATGAGGGTGAAGTGGCAACTACCTTCCTACCAGATAATTTTGATATTTTTATAAAGTATGGGCCCAGACTACTTCACACACCAAAAATACCCAGAATCCCCTTGGGGGAACATGTTCAAGTGACGTCATCAAGATGGCCTCCGTTTTTATTAAGTTTTTGTATTTTATTTTTACATTGAGGGTCCCTGTGTCCTGATCTGTAATAAAATGATACTAGCATCTGATTTAAATATTCTATTTAATAATATTAATACTTAATAATATTTAAAATAATATTTAAATAATAAATTAATTTAAATGCATGCAATGCAAATGCATGCATGCATGCAATGCATTTAAATGCATTTAAATGAATTTAATAATTTTATTTAAATATTTCAATAATATTTAAATTAAACGCAGCTGATGCATTACGATCAATTTCTTGGGTACCGTATTAGGGTATTCAGTTGTTGGTTGTAATTTTTCTGTCTCTGCGAATAATACTAACTGCACGGTGAAGTATTTGGGAATCATTTTTGTAATCAGAACCATTGTTGAGCACATTCTCACGAACTTTTGCTGGCTTCATATTCGCTGCTGTAAGTTTTATTCCTTTCTTTTTATTCTCTGGTTCTCCACAAATGAAACAGTGTTCATCCCAGGAAAAGGCTGATGTTTTTTCTCTTGACAGTAAAACTACTATATAAACGGTTAGGTACCACGTGAGCACCTGAACACAATGACAAACTTTACAATTTTGACAGCCATTTTGATGACGTCATTTAAGCATGTTCCCCCAGAGGTATTCTGGGTATTTTTGGTTTGTGAACTTGTCAAGGCCCCTACTTTATTTTTTTTAAATACCAAAGGTAGCTGGTAGGAAGCTGGTTGCCAGTTCCGCCATTTTTAAGCCACTTTTTGACAATAATCTGCAGCCCCAGGGGGGGTGGTGAGGAAGGAGGAGGAAGGTTACCTCAAGTGTAGGTTTACGTTTATCTAGATCCTAGAGTCTAGCTTTACTACCCTTACACCTCATAAAGGTATATAAGTGACAGGAGGACTTGAGATTGAGGGGTTAGTTTACCCTCTTATACCTCATGGAGATAACGAGGCTGAAGCAGGCTAACCATTACAACACCGAGTTTGCTGTACACACACACATACACACACACACACACACACACACACACACCCACGCACACACACACCCACACTCTCACCTGTAACTGACATAAATCTGCCAATTTATGTCCTCAAATTTATCTCACAGTCAGTACAAAAAACAACACTGACAGTGTTGTCAAAAACAAATTCATGTGGAAATGTTTGAAAGAGAGAAACACACGAAAGCTTTCAAAATATTCTGTGACCGATTTTGTTGTCAATTCGCTGCCACAAAAATAAATAGATAATTACTTTTAGTAGAGGGTGAGGGAACCCAACCACCAACTCCATCTGACTCTCCCCTTCCCCACCTTCCCCCATCAGTCACCAGGCTACGTCATAATGTCCCCAACGTCATGTCATCCCAATGCATGCGCACACGGGACACATTTACACATTTGTCGTGCGTTTTCCACGTGTTTGATGCAACAAACTGGGCTTGTAATTGCTTTTTAACCGGACTATATTTACCAGGCGGTTAATGAAAGGCTCTGGGTGGTTAGCAAACGAACATTTTATTTTCTTCCTTCTTATTTACCAAACGTATAATAGAACTTAAGCTGTAATTATTCAGTGCATAATTGAGGTTGTGTCGTCTGCACCAAGTAAATCATTATGTTTACGCTGTATTACTGAGGCTCGCCACGATTATGTATTTACGAAGCGGGTAATCAAGAGGTCATGTCAAGTTTTTTTTTGCCTTTTTTTTTAGCTGTGTTTGTGCATTTGACTTGGTCTCCTCCCCCACCCATTCCGTCTCCTCTCCTTTCTCCATTGGTGCCAGTAAAATACTCTCCAATGGCAAACCAGGATCATGCTCATGGGAAAGGCGAGCAGATGCCATTTGAATATGTCCGATTTTGTGCTGTTTACCCGCTTGTTCACCTTCATTTATGTACCTGGGTACTGTAACAGCTGCGTTGGGTAGTGGGGTTTTCCACGAGACATGCAGGTAAAGAGTATTTTCTTGTCGTTGCTTTGTATGATCCATAATGTTGTTACGGATCTGGCCTCGGAGGTAAATGGGGCATAGATTAGAATAGTTATTTCATAGTGCATGTCAGCATAAGTGTGTTGTAATTCCTGTAATTAAAGAGAGTGTCGGGCAAAGTGTGTACAGAGCTCTTGCCTTGCCTGCCCAAACGTCTGTTTCTCAGCGCCCTCTTCCCCCTCCCCACATTCTTTAACTTTGCATGATGTTTCTGTCCATATATTGTGTTTTCCTCTAAGTAAGCAGCCAATCGGTGTGGCACCCTGCACGGTCATATGGAGTGAACGGAAGGCTCCCAGACTGACCAAGGAGTACCAGATGACGACATGTATGGGCGCCGACCAATCAGTGCAGCCCACTCGAGCATGCTCAGCGAGCACGGGAGAATGTATATAATATAAGATGCAATACAGCACGAGGTCGGTTTGTTAGTGTTCTGGGCTCTCTGCAGTGTTCGTGACTTCTTTGTCTGGGCTGCTCGTCTTCATTTCCCCACTTGGTTCACCAGAAATGAACACTCTCTCTTCCTGGGTCACTGCACCACCTTTTCTCTCTCTTCCATGCTGCTACAGTGTGCTGGGAATGTGGCTGGGTGGCGTGAACATGCATGGACAAGCCGCACGGACCACTGAACAAATCCCCCCCTCCCATATGTGGAAATTATTTCCACGTGGATATTTCTCTTTCCCGTGTCCCCCAAATCCACGAAGACGCATTAGGTTCTGAGGTCCCAAGGTCACTTGGGTTATTTGTTTTAGGATTTATTTGTCACCGTTTCTGAACGCTGCCTGTGCGGCCATGACTTCGTCTTCTTCTTCTTCTTCCCCCACCCATTCCCCTCCTCACCCCATTTTGTACAATAAATATCGTTTGTTAGTTGACAACCTGTGTATGTGTGTGTGTGTGTGTGTGTGTTCATTGGGACATAGCGTATATATAATTAGCAGATTCATCAATTGGTCAGGCAGTTTGGGGTTTCCACACAATGTGCCTCAAAATCAAACTGTTTGACAGCTCTTGCTCAGCCAATCATATCAGGCAAATTTCAGTAGTTGTGTTGTTTGACAAAAAAAAATTCACGCCAAATTTTCTTGGTGGACGATTCATTGATCTTGAAGACCCACAAACATCACAATATTTAATGTTTTTTCGGTTGAGGGGAACTGTAAGGTGAATCTATCATATTAAAATATGCAATATTGTGTCTGTATGTCTGTCAATCTGACGATTTTTGGCCACGATACATTTGGTCGTTACTTATCCAATCTCAACCAAACATAACAGAAGGACTAAGGATCACATGATGAAAGTTATGGCAAATTAATTTGCCTTCTTTCCCAAGGGGGTTTTCTCCACCACGGGTTTTTCCCCGCTAATGAAGTTGCGTGTTGAGGTGTAAAACTATGCTAAGATAGCTTTATTGTGGCGTTTTTCCAAGGCCGCTTCTCATAACAAAAGGATAACATTGTCGCGTTCCTGGTGATTAAAATCGTCCAAGGAAACGGATTGCCAAACGAGCTTTACACTCTGAGGCATTCAATTCAATATGATGGTATTATTTATACGCATGGGGAGGAAGAGACCGAAGAGCGCTTATCTTCACGGATCCCACCGGCAGTCTTCACCCTTGGATAAATTAACTAAAACAACACGAAAGTAAACTGTACAAGAAAATGCCGGCTTTATTAACTAATATGCTGGTGACAAAGTAAAACATGGCCAAATAAAACTATAATTCCTAAACAGGACATCCCCACATACAGACTCAAATACAAACAATGGGATAAAATAACTGAAAATAAATACGTGTTATTTCGTGGGCACTTAGCTCAAATCGGCTGGTGTTTCTCGTCAGAAATCGTCAAAGATCGTCTCAGGCCTTGGTGGGAAACGCACGTTCGTTGGCATGAACTAGGCCTCACTGTGCGTCTCGCTCACTCCTGGCTCCGTGCGCGAAACGAACGAGCAGGTGTGCAGCTCGCTCCTCCAGCCGTGCTTGTCCTCACGATCTCTGCATTTTCACACAGTGAAAGGCCCTGGGAGTTAGCTTCATCGCGGGAGATTCCAATGATTCTGAAAGCTTTGGTTTCAACAGCGTGAAGCCGAGCTAGGTGTGAGACAGGAGCACCGGCCCAGAGTGGAGAACAGTATTCCATTCGGCTGCGGATGAAAGCCTTGTATGTGATGAGGAGCTCAGGTGTGCCAAGGAAGGACTTCGCATGATGGAGGATGCCCAGTCAGCGACTGGCTTTGGAGGACAGATTGGAAATGTGTTTTTCCCAGGAAAGATCATGGCAGATAGTGAGACCCAAAAGCTTGAGTAACAGTCTGGTCTACACAAATTCCCTACTTATGATACATCGAGGTTTCTTCTTCTTCACGACAGTCGGAGCACACTAATCTACACACTCTACCTGGACTAAGGTATCCCTACCCCCTACAAATGTAACAATATTTATGTTATTACAAAACAAAATGAATACTAATTATATCCCACCTTACCAAAGTGTGTTTCATCCATGGCCAAACGCAGTGTTAACGTATATAAATAACTTATCGTGCCATTTCGAGGGAGTAATTACCTTTACCAGAAGTAAAAATATTATAAACCACAAACACGTATGATTACCTTTTTAAACCATCGCTAATGCTGTTTAACACTAAACTGAATGAAATTTGGAGGAATCCAGACATCAGTCAATGCTTATCATGTCGACGAATGCACCTGATCATAGATCTACTGTACTCTATATGGCCCACAACGGTTAATATCACTTCCGCTAACGAGTCACTTCCGTTAATGTCACTTCCTTCCTGCCGCTAACGTGGAGTTCTTCCAAAGCAGATTCTCATCATTACAAAAGTAATAACAACACTCATGATAATATCATAATATTAATGTCATTACGCAACAATATCCCCCCTCCCCAAAGGGTTTTGTGACTTGCGATATTGCCCCCTCTCCCCAAAAAATATCACAGCAGGTTGCAGTATGCATGATGCAAGTGATGTAAGACTCGAGAGTAGTCAATACAATGAATCGTGGAAACTATCTACGTAAATGCATAGGCACAGAAATAAATTATAAATTGACTGCAGCTGCCAACATCTTGAATCACTGTACACGTGGTGCCACTTAACTCCTCTGTATGTACGTCAAAAGAGGACTACCCGAGAGCAAGTCGCCATAACCACCAGATATCTGGCTCATCCAGTGTACCTAATAATGGTCAATCGCTATGGTTGAAACCACAACCTGAGATTTCCTCTTGTGCCACAAAATGTCCCATATGTATGACTTCACCTGCAAGGTTTTTGCTTTTCAAATTCTCGGTAGTATCTTGGTCGGAAGGCATATGGTGACATTACCTTTGTTCAGCGTTACCAAGGGTAAAGTTATTATTATTATTACAATAAACACCGTAGCATAGCATCTTGGCATCTGGCACAGGCAGCGAGGGAGAGCCGAACACGTCTGTAACAACCTGATCATTTAGACAAGGTTACCGCATGTGTTTTATGAGTCATCCATGTTAGGGTGTCTCGAGTTGTTAGTTTCACAGTCAATGGGGTGGCTGGTGTGTGGTCCACCAGCTCCTTCATGATGGAGAAATAGCTAAAGTGGACACTTAAGGAATATCTATTCCAATAATTAATAGCCACAAAACAATATTGACAACAACTCCTAGCCAATAGCGGATGAGAAGTCATCTTCATCTTCAGTGGACGCTACTCTAGGTAGGGCATCGGGTCTAGCGGAGAGGTCTCGTCAATGGTCATGCTGGGTGGACAGGTAAATAGTCCAGCTGATGTATCAAGTCCAACTCAAATTGTTAATTAATTTATTAACCAGAAAGTTCATAGAACACCTTACCCCACGCAGTCTTGACAAACAAGGATGTGGGCGGGGTCTGCGAGCGGCAAATTTGATCGTTCGTGATGACGTAAATTGCCAAGTACTGTTAGACAAAAGGGTTTTGAAAGTGTCAAAAAGGCGATCTGTGTTCTACAGTGTTCAACTATACAATTCAATTGAAATAAAATAAATATTTCAAAGGTTGTAGAAAAAATTCTTTTGGAGGTTTACCGCCGTTGATGCAGCGTCTTTTACACCACCATATTTAGCACTTTGTGTGTGTTCTTTATGACGTCCTTAAAAACTTTTCTGGTTGGAATTATTTTCAATTTTGTTTGATTGCCAGACAGACAAAGAGAGTAAATATATTATCTTGCTCCGCTCTCCACACGCGCGACCCGGACAAATTCAGATCCAAAGGAGTGCTGATCTGTAGGTTTGTTTTCCAAATCATCTTCCGATTTGTGTTCATAATATAACCTTAAATTGAAATTAAGTTAAAAATAAACAGCAGTGGGTAGCAAGGATCATGGTTTTGGATTGGGGATGATCTGAGATAGTGCTGAACAGCTGTGTTGAAGACCTGGAGGGAAGAATGACATTCTGGAGAACGTGGACATTGGTTCTCCGGGTAGGAAAACAAAAACAGGATCTTGTGTGAGATTCTGCTGTCGAAAGTCCAAAGAAATTCCACCATCGGCGTTCCCGAGCACTGGCGATCTCAGCCTCATATATGTGGAGTATTCTCATTTCTGAACTCACGCTCTAAACTTACATCATATCTGTAAGGCATAAACTAACTCTGAATGACGTGGAAAGATGAGTAACAATGTGTGATTGGTTCATTGACCGAATGGAAAGGAACCCAAATTGGATCAACTCCTTGTGGTTCAGTGATGCTTCCATTTGAATGAGGCGATCAACAATCACAATAACATCTTCTGGGGGTGCTGAGCCTCTTGATGAGGTGTCTCAGATGTCTCTCAAGGGCCCCAAGTCAACTTGCTTCTGTGGATTGAATGCCAGATGGGTATGCAGGGACCATATTGGTTTGAATATGCCAATGGTAAGACGTGAGCGATACCGCGAGGTTTTATGCCAATAATTCTACACTGATCTCACTGAACAACTGTCTCCAACCAACTGAGACTTGTATGGTTCATGGAGAACAGTGCCCCACCACACATTGCAGGTGAAAGCATCGACTTGCTCCACCAGATGCTTGAAAATCGTGTCATCAGCCTGGGCACAGCTCACGAGTGGATGCCCCACAGTCCAGATTTGAACCCATTATATTTTTTATTTTGGGGTGCTGCCAAAGGTCAAGTTTACGCCAACAAACCTCGGACCCTGGAAAATGAAAATCGCACCCATGTCTGAAGGAAGTTGTTTAGTTTGGCATTTTTAATATGAAAGAGGCAGAGCCGAGAAACAAACAAAACCATTTCGAATTACCCTTTATAACCCCTTAGAATTACCCTTTAGAACCCGTCAGGATGAACCTTTAGAACCCTTTGAAATTAAAATTGAGAATTACCCTTTATACTTACCCTTTAGAATTACCCATTATAATTACCCTTTATAATTACCCATTAGAATCACCCCTTAGAATTACCCATTACCCATCAGAATTACCCATTAGAATTACCCTTTAGAATTACCCATTATAATTACCAATTATAATTACCCTTTAGAATTACCCATTATAATTACCCATTATAATTACCCTTTAGAATTACCCTTTAGAATTACCCTTTAGAATTACCCATTATAATTAACCTTTAAAATTGCCCATTAGAATTAACCTTTAGAATTGCCCATTAGAATTACCCATTAAAATAATTACCCATTAGAATTACCCATTAGGTTTACCCTTTACAATTACCCGTTAGAATTAACCTTTAAAATTGCCCATTAGAATTAACCTTTAGAATTGCCCATTATAATTACCCATTATAATTACCCTTTAGAATTACCCTTTAGAATTACCCATTATAATTACCCATTATAATTACCCTTTAGAATTACCCTTTAGAATTACCCATTATAATTAACCTTTAAAATTGCCCATTAGAATTAACCTTTAGAATTGCCCATTAGAATTACCCATTAGAATAATTACCTATTAGAATTACCCATTAGGTTTACCCTTTACAATTACCCGTTAGAATTAACCTTTAGAATTGCCCATTAGAATTACCCATTAGAATAATTACCCATTAGAATTACCCATTAGGTTTACCCTTTACAATTACCCGTTAGAATTAACCTTTAGAATTGCCCATTAGAATTAGCCATTAGAATAATTACCCATTAGAATTACCCATTAGGTTTACCCTTTACAATTACCCGTTAGAATTAACCTTTAGAATTGCCCATTAGAATTACCCATTAGAATAATTATCCATTAGAATTACCCATTAGGTTTACCCTTTAGAATTAAATACGGTGGGTTATAGAGGTTCTTCTTCCTCATTGTGACGGATGGATTGACGAATGGAAGGAAGGACGAAGCGGAATATTAAAGCGTCTTCACCGCTTAAAAACCCCAAAATAATGGGTTGAAATGAGAAGTACAATTTAGAGTATCAAAAAAAACTAGGTTTTCCCGCATTTACCCGCGAATGGAAGTGTTGAAAGTGAACAAAAGCTGATGATAATTAGGAGATTTGATTGAACAAAACACATCGGATGGCAAGAGAGTGCAGGTACGAAACCGTGAGGATTTGCACAAAAGGTCACTGCAAAACGTGGGCTGAAACATTCCCAGAGAACTTACTTCTGATAGAATCGGACAGCAGAATGAAAGACCTGTTTTCGAACGCCTTGTTTAAGGAGAAAGAAGAAGAACCACGGTGACGTCATTCTTAATGGCCTCGTTTATCAAAACTTTCTAGAGCACAACGTGTTCTATATTCCGGACGTCCTTGACAGGCAATCGTCACCGCAGTGTTCAGGCAATCGCTTGTAAATTTCAACAGGATTTATGTGTCGTTTTTATACAGTAATTACTTTGCCGTTGACGTCTAATTTGCCACCATCTTAATTTTCAGCACACGCATTAAGGCGGGAAAACAAATGATTATGGGTTATTGATTAGCAGCACCATCATATTATTAAATCTACAAAATAAGATTATTACTCAAACGTAAAAGAATGGTGTAAATTATTTTGGTTACATAATTGTCTTTTTTAAGATCGCGTTATTAAAGGTGAATGGCCTGCTCGTTTTAAACTTTAAATACCGCACAGTAGTGAACTCAGGTATTTCACTCGATGATACATTATACATTTACAAGACCCGGAGACGTCATGGTTAGAGCGTCTGCTCTGAGTCTTGGAGGTCGGAGGTTCAAACCAAGGCCGGGTCATATACTGAGTCCGTGATGATTGATTCCTTGCTTGACGCGCAGAATTTAAAAAGGATAAACAAACAATGATGGGAAGGCAATGGTAATATATTGGGGAAACCCAACATAACACTTGCCAAGAAACTGCTTTGACATCAGCAACATACATCACTATATATATATATATATATATATATATATATATATATATATATATATATATATATATATATATATATATATATATATATATATTGTGCTGACTTGGCGTGCTCCGTGTGCCTCACCACACGTCGTTTCAGAGGGATAGGCATCTTTATCTATCTATAATTCCAGTAATCTCTGTCTGTACGTTTGTACGTTTGTACGTTTGTCTGTGACCGCTGTTTCTCGACAACCACGGGTCCGATATACTTTTAACTTGCCAGGTATATTGCTGGGGACCCGAGGATGTGCCTTTTCAAGGTTTCATATTAATCGGACAATTACTTACCGAGCTATGTCCAAAAAACGATTCAACCAATCAGAGAGCAGCGAACGATCGCGTGTGCCGAACGTGGCGGACACACTCTGCCTCGGATGGCACATTTGAGAGCGTATTCATTTATTTCACGTTTGCAAACTATGTTGGCGTTAAACTATGTTTTACAACTAATAAAAACGAATTTGCGATTCATTCGCTTTCCTGCGCGTTTGTGCACGCGATGGCGATTTCTTTACCAAACTCCGGAAGCCGTTCGCTTTGGACCAAACCATTGCATGTAAATAGAGGGGGGGGATTGTCACCACTCGCAAGCCGTTCGCTTTGGACCAAACCATTTCATGTAAATAGAGGGGGGGGGATATAATTTTAGATATAGATATAGTACGGGCATGCCCTAGTATATATAATAAGATATATATATATATATATATATATATAAGATATATATATATATATATATGGGTAGGTGAGAGAATACAGTAGGAAAGGTAGAATTGTATAGAAATAGTATGGACCGTGTAACGTGTAGGAGCATTCCGATGTACTAAGTAGGGAAAATGTAGCTTAACGTTGTGTTTAAATGTTCATCATTGGAGGGATGATGACGTGTTAATTAGTAATAGGGTTTAAGGATAATTTCTCCTGTGTGTCAAACCCTCTGTCGCCATTCCTAACGTTTTTGCCGGTACGGCCAACAAAGTATGGCACAGCCAGCCATTAATCATGCTTCATGAACTGCCGGCCATGCTACGCCCGCCCCTATGGACACGATACAGCAAAGACCCGCCCAGGAGAGGCGTGTTACCACGGGAGGGGACCGTGGTACGGCAGGCGGGGAAATAGGGCCGGCAGGCCACGCCTCCCGAGTGACGCGGCCTGATGACCTAGGCGAGGCGGGCTGAGAGGGAATCTACGTGACTGCCCAAAGGAGGGAGCACAAGCGGGAGCAGAAGGACGACATTTTTTTCTTTGGTGTTGGCTGAGGAGGGCATTCAAGGACAGAGGAGGCTCATTGGCTCGGCTGTGCTGCGGCAGGATGTGCTTCCCTTTATTGAAAAGGATGATTCCTTTTATTTCCCACACCAAGGTGTTTGGAGTTTGGAGAAACCGAGAGGAAAGGGGGCCGTCTTCGCGACTCACCTCACACCCGTGGATTCTTCGGCGTGCGGTGTCGCAGCCATCTTAGCCGGGTTCCCTCCTGTTTGATTGAGACTTTGAGCTTCGACGGCCGCCAACCCCCTAAAGGACCCATTGGGGCGAGATAAGTGAAAAAGCTGATAATTTTACTTGATTACTTTTCCCCGTTTGTGTGGTTGTGTCGGTGTGAGAGGATCCTCGAAGTATAATTTAGTTTTACCTCAGCTTCATTTCCGTTGTTTTCAGCCACGCCTTATTTTCTTATAAATCATTATTGTTGCATTTATTTGTCACATTGTGTTTGGGTTGCGGAATAAGCCCATGTGTTTTGTGAGAATAAGCCTCCGTGTATCTTACCTTTCACGCACATCAGTAACGGCCATAATTGGATATCGAATCGGGAGTTAAAGCTGTTTCGGCCGATCCATCCCAGGCTGGATGCATCCCAGGCATCCATCCCAGGCATCCCGGCCCATCCATTCCTACCTTGACTAGCTACGGACGCAACAATATCATCACCTTTATGCTCGTCTTACCTGGGTTCGAACCTCAACCTAGCTATAAACTATCGTCCTGGTGTTTCGTGTACACCATCGGAGGAACGCTAAGTCTGAAGAGTTCTGGTTGTTGATGGACATTAAAGATTACATGGTGTCTTTCGCAAAGAATAGGTGAGTTTTTGTTGGCACTCTGAACAAATTGCAAATTCCTACCTTGACTTTTTTTTTCCTTTCTTTTTTTGTATACAAGATCGAGGCTCGTGAAAGAGCTAACATTAATCACACAGAAAGACAAACCGACACATAAAACATACAACATGGGGAGCGGTAGACAAGATGGGGTGAGAGGGGGAGGAACACAAACACAACATCTGAGAGCAGGGACATCGAGAGATCTGTGGGAGGGAGAGGGCTTTGGGGGGGGGGGCATGGGAAGGGGGTGTGGGAGAGGTATAAAACATATGGACACTGCCGGGACTTCTAGGAAAGAAGTTGGAATTTCAAACAAGGTGGATCTGGGGTGAATTAGTAGGGGTAGAAAAGATCAAGGTTTTGGACGGGGAAAGATAAGAGATGGTGGTGAACAGCTGTTTTAAAGACCTGGAGGGAGGAGTGGGATTGAAGGGAGTGTGGGAGTTTGTTCCAGAGGTGGGAGAAAAGAGGAATGAAAGAGTGAAGGTGAGCAGAGAGCCGATATTTCGGCAGTTTAACCATCAGAGGGTTGCTGGCAGATCTTGTGCGACCTGTAGGAATATTTGGGGGACAAAGCACAGAGAGAGCTGGGGGAGCAAGGCCGGAGAGGAGTCGGTAGAAGACAGAAAGACCACCTACCTGTCTGCGGTGAGTGAGTGAAAGGCCCTCGGAGATAGCTTCATCACGGGAGATTCCAATGATTTTGAAAGCTTTGGTTTCAACAGCGTGAAGCCGACCTAGGTGTGAGGCAGGAGCACCGGCCCATAGGGGAACAGTATTCCATTGAGCTGCGGATGAAAGCCTTGTATGTGGTGAGGAGCTCAGGTGTGCCGAGGAAGGACTTTGCATGATGGAGGATGCCCAGTCGGCGACTGGCTTTGGAGGCCAGCTTGGAAATGTGGTTTTCCCAAGAAAGATCATGGCAGATAGTGAGACCCAAAAGCTTGAGCGACAGAACTTCTTGGAGAGGATTGTTGAGAAAGTAGATGGGAGGGTTGTCCAGTCGATCTTTTCGGAGAGACATAGTAAGAGTGTGAGATTTGTCAGGATTGAAAGACATGTTCCACTTGTTTAACCAGTCTGTGATTTTGTCCAGGTCTTCAGAGAGTGAGGAGGCTGCAGACTGCCGATCTGAGGGAAGAGGAATGGAGTGGCAGAGAGTGGAGTCATCAGCAAAGAGATAGAGAGGATTTTCCAGAGAGTCGGAGAGATCATTGATAAAGACCAGAAAAAACACAGGGCCCAGAACACTGCCTTGGGGAACTCCAGCCTGAACAGGAAGGGGTGATGAGAGAAATCCATTCAGGGCCAAATGTTGTCTACGACCAGAGAGGAAGTCCGCAAGCCATGCATGGAGATTTCCATGGATACCATTGGAGGAGAGTTTGGTGAGCAGAGCTGGGTGCCAGACCGTATCAAAGGCACGTGATATGTCAAGGGAGATGGCTCTGATTTGCTGTTTGGCATTGAGGACCTCCATCCATTGTTGAGACAGCAGAAGCAGCATGTCCAGTGTAGAATGACCTGGTCTGAATCCAAATTGATGATCGGAGATCAGCCCATTGGAGAAGAGGAAGGAAAAGATATCCGAAGCAATGATGGATTCCATGACTTTGCTGATAATTGGGAGCAGGCTGATTGGTCTGTAGTTGCAAGGATCTGTTTTTGCACCTTTTTTGTGTAAAGCGGTAATCTTTGCTGATTTCCAGGATGCTGGCAGATGACCTTGAGCAAAAGAGAGGGTGAAAAGAACAGAGAGAGGGCGAGATAGAGCGGCAGAGCAGGATTTTAGGACCCGTGGGCTGATGCCGTCTGGTCCAGTTGCAGAATCAGAGTCGAGGTTTGACAAAAACTCCTCCACCTTGTCAGGAGAGAAGGACACAGAGTCCAGGAGCAGTTGGGTTCGACTGGGTAAGGTGGGAACAGAGAGAGATGGGTTTGGGACACAAGATTTTGAGGCAAACACAGAGTTGAGGCATTCGGCTTTGTCACTTGCGGTGTCAACTGTGTAGTCATTTGAGGTAAGGGAGGGGATGGAGGGGGAACAAACACCAGAAACGGATTTGACCAGATGCCACCGGGATTTGGAGGAAGGAGACAGGTTTGAGAGATCATTCTTGAGTGTGGAGAGATAGTGCTTCCTGGCACTCCTGAGGGTAGACACACACTTGTTCCGAGCTTGGTGGAAGGAACTGAGATTGCCTTCAGTTGGATTAGCCTTCCAAGAGGCAAAGGCAAGTTGTTTCAGGGCAACTGCCTCACCACAAGATTCAGTGTACCATGGACGGGAGGAAGGGTAAGACAACTGAAGACGAGATGGGGGTAAATCTGTGCATGAGAGAGCAGTTTGCTTTGGAAGAATTCCCAGGAAGAATTGATGTCAGAGGCAGTGGAGATTGGAGACCAGTCCAGATGATTGATGGCTGCTTGAAGACCGTGCCGGTCGGCCTGAATGAAATGCCAGACACGGCGATGCTGAGGAGGCTCTCTGAGAATGGCCAGAAAGATGTCCACTTTAACAAGCGCATGATCAGAAGAACCGATTGGGGCAGAAGAAGAGCAGCAGACATTAACAGGGGAGTTTGTCATAACCAAGTCTAGAAGAGAAGATACACCATTGGCTGAGATCTGGGTCGGGAAATTGACAGATTGTGTCAATCCCAGTGAGTCGCAGAAGTCCTTTGCTGAGGTGCCATGGCTGGTGAGAGATGAACCCACACCCAGCCAGCTGACATGATGACATTTGAAGTCGCCACATATGAGGAAGAGAGAGTTGGGATGAGTGGATAGAAGTTGGTCCATGTTGTCAGACAGTGAAATGTAAATGGAGTCATCACTGTTTGAAGGACGGTACAGAACACATATGAACAAAAGGTGGGAGCAGAGAAGAAGCCATAGCCAGAATTACTCCTGGGGGTGAGGTGGAGAGAGGGCAGTGCAAGGAGAGTGAGGAAGAGAGTTTTTGATAAAGATAGCCACCCCACCACCAGGACGAGGCTCAGGTCTATCATACCAGAGGAGGGAGTACCCAGGAAGAGATATTAAGGAATCAGAGACGTCTTGAAGGAGGAAAGTTTCTGTTAAGCAGATCAAGTCTGGATTGTCAGAAGCAACCTGTATGGAGAGATCAGTCAGGTTTGAGCGAAGGCCCCGGATGTTTGAGGTCCATACCGTTAATGAAGAGAGAGGGGGAGCATCGGGTACAGGACAGGGGAGGGGAGATGTCGGGTAAGATGAAGGATGAGAGGGGTAGGTAGGGAGAGCAGTTGATAGTGTGTCAGAGATTACAGAAGAGTTACAAGAAAAGGAAGGATGAGGATAACGAAAGGTTTGATGGTGAAGGGATGAGGCACAGTGAGGGGTTGTTTGAGGGGGGGCAGAGGAAAGTAGAAGGTTGGGGGAGGTGGAGGAGGAGATAGAAGGGAGACGAAGTGGGGAGGAGGCAGCTTTGAGGAGGAGGAGGGGGGAGGGAGAATTGGAGAGGAATGGTATGGGAGGAGATTTGAATGGGAGGGGTTGGGGGGGAGTTTTGAAGGGGAGGAGTGAGGCGGGAGTTTAGGAGGGGAGGGGCAAGGGGGGGAGCTTAGGAGGGGAGGGGAAAGGGGGGAGTTTAGGAGTGTAGGGGCAAGGGGGGATTTGGAGGGGAGGGGTAAGAGGGGAGTTTAGAAAGTGGATGAGTAATGAAAGACGAACATTGATAACAAATTGGGTTTATTGTGATTTTCAAGTTTGCAATCCGATTAAGAACGATGGAGGAAGGATGGAAAGAATGTGAATTTAGAGCATGCAGTGATTTAGAGTTATAAGGGATTGAATTTATTTTTTTTGAAGTGGAATGAGTTGGAGAGGAAATTGAAAGAAGCCTTTTAAATATGAAGAAAAACAGCGTGTTGTAATATACCACTGAATAAAACACTGAAGGGGAAAGTTTAAACATATTTAAATAATATTTAAACAGAACCGTGAACAATCTTAAATGCACAAAATTCCGACGGTGGGAGGGCCGAGAGGGACCACCATGAGCCACGTGAACTAGTTAGGCAGCTTAGCAATTTTTGGGGGAACGACTTTACAAAAGTACCATTTTTATTTTAGTGGTTCATTGGACCATATGTAATAGAATTAGGACCGGAGGCAAGACATATACAGTGTTTGACTTTTGCGCAAATACGACTCGCACAGCATAATATCGAGCAATACATTTATGCAAATAAATCATCAGCTATTGGAGTTATACTAAAATCGTAAATACATAAATTGCTGGACAAATTACCTTGAACAACATGTTGTCTGTTCTAAAGCTATATTGTCATTACATCCTTGTAGTTGCGTACATGTTAGATATATGAGAGGTGCGCGAGTCACAAGTATAACACATTTGTATAAACACTCGGTATAATATTACTCATTATTATTACATGGAAGCGTAAGATTTATTATGCAGGCATGCATAAGTTTTACAAATAACACTGCATGTAATGAAATAAAAGTTAGCCTCCTTGTTGAAAATATATACATAATTGGTTTTTGTCCAATAAAAAGGTGAAGAACACTGTATATTTCTTGCCTCCGGTCCTAAATCTATTGTATATGGTCTAATGGACCACCAAAATTAAAATGGCGCTTTTGTCAAGCCGTTCCCCATTTTCGATAAATATGCTGCGAAGCTGCCTGACTAAACAGAGCAAAAGGTGGATGGCAAGGAGATAGTGGGGGCGGGGCGAACAGCACACCTGGATAGAAGTACAGGATGAGACAACAGCACACGTGGAGAAAGGAAAAATAAATGTTTTTGGTTTTGGTTTTTTTTTTGTTTTTTTTTGGGGGGGGTGGGGATTTAAAACGTCAGACAAAGAGTATTATGTTCGGGGTAGAAGGGAAAAATCTAAGAGCCAAGCAAAACACGAAGTAGGGGACTTAAGTTAGCAAACAACGACAGGGGTACAAGGCTGCACACGAGGAGCAGAACACGATTAATTACGGTATTTGCCAGACGGTATTTAAAACGTTAAACAAGTGGTCGATGTTCGGGGAAGTTAGGGGGAGAAGAGAAAATCTAAGAAATAAGCAATACAGCGAAGGAAAGAACTTAAATTCACAGAACACCTATGGGGGTAGGAAAGCCGAGAGAAACCAGGCCGCACACACGGTGGGACAGAAAACGATTAAATTATACAAAAGTTTGCAAGAATTGCAAATCAACACCAACTAGAAAACACACTGCAACACATGCACAATAAAAAACGAGTAGAAATTGACGAAGACACGAATGGAAAAAATACTATAACTTTGCTGCCGTGCAGAGGTCGAAGACGCTTCCTTGCTCCGGGGACCGGAAACCAAGTGAAAGAACTGTAAAGGTAATGGCAAACTACGCATTGTAGTTTTGAGAGGGTTATGAAACAATTGACAATCAACACAGAGCAGGGGCTCCAATCACAGGTTCACATCACCATGAGGCCTGCACTTAGCACTTTACATTAAACTTTTCATGTATTCACACGAATATATAATTATCACAGCTTTTTTATGCCTCCGGTGACTATGTTTTTGGGTTGTCCGTCCGTCATGCCCGTCCGTCCGTCCTTCCGTCCGTCCGTCCGTCCATACAGGCTAAACCTCGTTTTTCTCAGCAACCACATGTGTGATTGAGACGAAACTTTCAGAGTGTGAGTGACACCCATGCAGAATGTTTTTTTAATGATAATTGTGACGTCATGAGTCACGTGGTATGGCAGCCATCTTGGATTAAGCGCAAATAATTAAAAAATTATTTCTCAGAAACCCGCTGAATGGAAAAATTAGAAACTTGCATTGTCAAGTACTCCCAATGGGGAACAAAAGTATGCTAATGATGACATCATAGGTGAAGTGGTATACCAGCCAAAAATGTTTTAATCGAATTCCTTATCCGTAAAATCTGCAATTGCATGCACATTATCTATGACTCATTTGTTTTGAAATATTAAATTTATGACATCATAGGTCCCATGGTTTGGCAGCCATATTGGATTGAAGGAAAATATTAAATAATTATATCTCTGAAACCGCTCACCCTATCGATGCAAAATTTTACATACATCATCTAACAGCACTGTTGCATATCGTTTGAAAATGACTATGTCATAGGTCACGTGATTTGGCAGCCATCTTGGATAGAAAAACGAACCTTATCCGATCGACACGAATCTTCACAAACGTGATCCCCTACCCATACATATGCAGAGTGATGGCATCTACCCATTGTGGGACTATGCGGAGGCATATTGGCGACACAGTCGCATTGTTCTAGTTTGACCTGCTTTGGGGAAAATGAGGCCAAGGTTGTTCGTGTGTTTTATATGAAGCCTTTGGTGTTCCCAAAAAAAGGCTTAAACTTTCAACAAAATATGCAAGACAAAAATTATCATTACTCTGCATTTTATTCCCTTTCACTTTCTCAATTTAGACAGAAAATGTGTTTATATTATTCAATCAATGGTAAATAGATCAACGGTGGAGTTGCCATCTATCATTGCATCACTGCAATCCTAAAATAATGGCAAGGTTGTGGTAATTCATGCAAAATAGGTGTCACATGACAGGTCACATGACCACATACACACATGTACAGACACAAGCAACGATGTACTGTATTAATATATTAAGTGCAACGGGACTTTTCTCAAAATAGCTTTTTAAACAGCCAGGACTTATTAAATAATTTTCGAATTTCTGTTCTGTTTGTGATAAAATGCGGTCCAAGGGTTGATGATTTTGCTTCTTATTTAGTACGAGCAAATACCACCCGTCTCTTTACTGATGAGATTAGTAAGACAGGAGGGGAGAGAACGTGGGTGGGAGAGAAAGAGGGGGAGAGAAGACACAGATTGGGGATAGAGAGGAGGGGAGAGAAAGCAGAGGGGAGAGAGGGGAGAGAGGTGGGAAGAGGGAGCAAGGAAGGGTGGAGGAGCGAGGAAGGGAGGGGAGTTGGGGGAGGAGCTAGGAAGGGGGTGGGGGAGGAGGTAGGTATGGGGTTGGGGGAGGAGCTAGGAGGGGGTGGGGGAGGAGATAGGAATGGGGGGGTGGGAGAGCGACACCTCATCACATGCCACTATACCTTCCAGGAGGGAGGGGTGCAAGGAAAGGGGTGGAAGGGAGAGAAACAGAGAGGGGAGAGAGAGGTGTGAGCTAAGTGCTGCACTTTATTAAGTGGGTGAGAGTGAGGAGGAGGGAGAAAAAGCAAGAGAAAGGTGAGAGGGGAGCGGGAGTTACCAAAGAGAATGGTATGTTATGCTTTATGACCATACATGCACGCAAACACACAGACACACACACACACACACACACACACACACACACACACAGACAGATTAATCACCCATCCTGTGAAACACAAGGATGACAGTTTACAGCTGGGTCAGGATTCAAACCCAGGCTAGGTAGAGCTTAGAGGCGAGTGTCCGTACCTCCAGGTCATCCCGTAAGCCCGATGACTTGCTAATAAGAGATCATACACCTAGATCTTGGCCTACATATAAAAGGATGTATCGAGGTACGACGCTCAATGAATCTTATTAATTTCATTCTGCCACTGTGTGTTTTCGTACATCCTTCAACATTATCCTGCGGCCAATTCAAACAATTATTCTACGCAATTTGTCAAGGTAATGGGTGCAAACCTTCCCCTTAAGGAGAAGTTGGTACTTTTTCAAGGTGAACATATTATGATGAGTAGATTGGATATTTTATGGAAAATAGCAATTGAGTTTCATTTGAAAATGAAGCTGCAGTAAAAGATTCCTAATAGTCCACAATATAAGCCAATCGGAGAAGTGTTTCGAAGGAACTTCCTGTTTGATAAAACTTAACTATTCTTTTATTTCAAAATAGGAGAGGGAATAGAAGACAGAAGAGAGAGATATAAGAAGAAGACAGCCCCATGGGAATACCAATGACTTAACGAGTCTGAGACTTTGGCGTCAAGGAGAGGGAGATAAATATCCGCAGACACTTTCTGATAAGACATAGACACCGTTTCATTACCTCCTTGAAAAGTGAACATCGAATTCAGCTGACTGGTACATCGTATGTGGATGTGCAGCCAAGGTCAGGCCACTGGAGATGAACTAAGCCTCTCACAAAGCCAGTGGAACTTGTTGTACCGACGAAAAAATGAAATCAGGCTTGGGCTCAGCAAAATTCCCCAATGCAAAAAACCTACAAGGCCGCGTTCTGTCTAAGGAGACACATGGACTAGAAATGGACAAAAATAACCAAACAATGCAGATGCCACATGTATATTCACATGTATAGCACCGTGTATTACAGACAATACATGGGTTGTTTAAATATTGTGGGTAACATGATGCATTAGTGTAATAAATACTAACTTGTTATTATTAGTATCGACAATTACTGAATTGGTAATAAAATAAATTGCTCAAAAATTATATATTTGCTGTGGAGTATTGATCTGCCTCGGACTCTTTCTTCTTGCCGTAAAACGTTTCTGCTCTTCAATAAGAGAATATTGATAATGTATAACTTTCCACACGTGAGGAAGGGTAGGAACAATTAGTTGTATACGGACCACAAATCAACGTCAACCACAATCACGAGCTGAAGTAATAGATGGGAAAACATGGAAATATCGCTCTGTGCCCAGAGAAATACCTTGGCGTAAAATCCAAAGCGAAACTCTGTTTCCTCATTAAATTTGCCTTTCAACGTTCTATTATTTTATAATAGTTTCTATATAAAATGTCTTTTTAATTCGCTACTTAATTAAAACTATTTTTATATGATTTTACATTAGTGACAAAAATTTGAAATGAAAAGGTAAGGGGGAGAAACTATACACAATGCTGCACAGATGATGACAAATTAATGATCGAATGTGACGAATGCCAAGAGTGGTACTGAAATGCGCGATCGATTGATGCCTGCACGAACGATGGATCCATTGATAGCGCAGCGTGATCGGTCGATAGTGCAAATCCATCGTTGGCGCATATCACATATATATATATATATATATATCACATACAGTCATGTGAAAAAGTAAGTACACCCCATGTAAAGTTTTGACTTTTTCAACATATTTGAACATACAGTTATTTCATCTTCATTTCAACAATATTGACAGATAAAGGTGATATAATATAACAAATATCATGAAACATTTACATTTTGTAGTCCATTGTATAATTTAAATAAACATAAATGCAAATTTTGCATGTGGAAAAAGTAAGTACACCCCTACATTTATCACTACTTCAAATACCTAAAATTAGAATCAGGTGCACCAGCTCAGGTGCAAATGATAAGAACATCGTTAGAGAGGATCTTGGAGGAACCTGTCTTATTTAAACCTCAGACATTTAGTTTGGTTTGCTCTTTGTTGTTGAAGTGTGCGGCATCACCATGCCGAGATCAAAAGAGCTATCTGAGGCCTTCAGAAAGAATGTTATAGATGCCTACGAGTCTGGGAAGGCATTTAAAAAGATCTCCAAACAATTTGAAATCAATCATTCGACTGTCCGGAAGATCATCTACAAGTGGAGAAGATTCCAAACAACTGCCAACTTGTTCACGCCAGGCCGCCACAGCAAGTTCAGCCCGACAGCAGACCGCAAGATGCTGAAAGAAGTCTCGAAGAACCCCAGAATGTCTTCACGCGACCTACAGGTAGCTCTTGCCACTGTTGATGTCAAAGTGCACGAGTCTACCATTAGAAAGAGGCTGCACAAATTTGATCTACATGGGAGGTGTGCCAGGAGGAAACCTTTGCTGTCCAGAAAGAACATCAGGGCAAGACTAAAGTTTGCCAATGAACACCGAGGCAAAGACCAGCACTTCTGGAACAATGTGCTCTGGGCAGATGAGTCAAAGGTAGACCTATTTGGCCACAGTACCAGAAGACATGTTTGGCGAAATCCAAAGACAGCATTTGACCACAAGAACCTGATACCAACTGTAAAGCATGGTGGTGGAAATATTATGGTTGGGGGCAGCTTTGCTGCATCAGGGCCTGGGCAGCTCACCCTCATAGAATCCACTATGAATTCTTCATTGTACCAGAGGGTGCTTGAGGATAATGTGAGGCCATCTGTCGGAAAGTTGAAGCTCAACCGAAGGTGGACCTTGCAACATGACAATGACCCTAAACATACCAGTAAATCTACCAAGGAATAGCTGAAAAGAAATAAATGGAGGGTTCTGGAATGGCAAAGTCAAAAACTAAATCCTATCGAGATGTTGTGGGGGGATTTGAAACGAGCTGTGCATGCAAGAAACGCCTCAAACATCGCACAGCTGAAAGAATTCTGCATGGAGGAGTGGGCAAAAATTTCTCCCAGTCGATATCAGAGACTGGTAGACAGTTATAAGAAACGTCTACTTGAGGTTGTTTCTGCCAAAGGGGGCAATACCACCGATGTGAGCCAAGGGTGTACTTACTTTTTCCACATGTGAAATTTGCATTTATGTTTATTTAAATTATATAATGGACTACAAAATGTAAATGTTTCATGATATTTGTTATATAATATCACCTTTATCTATCAATATTGTTGAAATGAAGATCAAATAGCTGTATGTTCAAATATGTTGAAAAAGTCAAAACTTTACATGGGGTGTACTTACTTTTTCACGTGACTGTATATAGTGAAATCCGCTAATTGAACTGAACGCCTTTGGAGTTAAAGTTGGCTTTGGCTATCCGTGATTTCCCCGGTATTAACCAAGGGGGAGTCATGCGACAAATGGTAGTCAGGAGTGTGATACGAACATTTTGATACCTCGACAGATGTTGTCGAGGAGTGGGACTTGAACCCTCTGGAACAAAATGGTGTCAAGAGTGGAGGATTTGGAAACAAATATTTTCGTAGGAACAAGGCAATTAATTTTTTAATAGTCAATTGGAGTTGGGAACGGCGCAAACAACGCGTCGCTAAATTTAAATTTTCTGAGGTAAAAATTAATGTGCGCATGGGAAAACTACTTCCTCACTAAGAGTAAGATGGAGGAATGGGTAGGGGATGCTGAAGACTATGGAAGTGGGCCGAAGATAGAGGGGTATGAGATTAGTGGTGGAACTTCCCCCGTTCCGGAGCGATCGAGCCAGGAGACGGGCCCGAACGCTTTCCAGACCATGGTAATAAATTTTATGAAGGAAATAAATAACAAAATGGATGCTCAGAAGGAGTGTGAGGAACGAATGATAGCCATTATGGATGGAGGAATGAGGGGTAAGAAGGATGGAATGTGCCCACAGAGAACAAACGAGTGAATTGAAGGAAAAACAAAAGAATAGTGCCGATGGGGCACAGGAGCAGGGAATTGCAACAGGATTTGAATTAAAATGGGAGGAGACAGCATGTTTGGAGAGGGAAAATGTAAATATGGCATGTTTGGAGGTAAATGGGGAATGTTTGATGAATGACGACCTGGAAGGCTATCGGGGCCGAGTGGATGTCACAATTCGCCAGCAGGGGGTAAGAATATTGGAGGTCCGTATGACGGAACCAGACTGTGGTATTTATTGATGAAGGCCTGTTGGGGCCCGAATTGATTGGGGATATGAAAGAATTTGGACAGGAGCGGCTGGAGACCTGGGACAGTACCATCGACGAGGTGGTTGCTCAGGTCCAAGGGAGCCTGGAGGATTAGGTGAGTCGGTCCATCGAACATCCCCAGGGTGAGGTTAAGGTGACCGAGGAGACCCTCACCACGAACCACGATTGGGTACCAGAGGCTTCGAAACTGGATATCCAGCAGGAGGGGGGGGGGGGGGTGTTGGCCCCGAGCTGGACTTGGATATGGAAGAGTCAGGAGATAGAGCCTCGGAGAAACTGGTCCCCATAGGAAATTTTGAACAGCTGCAAGGAGGGGCAAAACAACCTGAGGAAGGGGTTGTTTCCTGCAGCTGCGGTGGTTGGACACGTGGGGCCAAAATTTTCAAAAATAAATTTAAAATCAAATTTAAATGGGAGTTTAATTTGACACAGCCTTGGAGGGAATTGGTCCCCGGGCTGTGGAATATGGACCAGGAGAGGTCATTGGGGACGGCCTCGTGCAAAAGGTGCCCCTTTCAAAATTGGATTATGCTAGCCAGCTGGGAGGCTGTGCTGGCGAGATTTGGACATGGGGTCCGACCATGGGTATCGTGGTACGACCTGGGCCCCACGAGGGTTCTGGTAGAGTGTGGCGTCCCTTGTCCATCGGGGCGCCGCCAGAGCGTGTGTCTCGGGCCGATAGGGTCACCGGACCCTTGTGGGGGTTAAGACCTCCGGGGATCCGCAGTGGTTTCTCACAGGTACCTAGGATGGCATATAATAAGGACCACTAGGGGGAGGTGTTGTGGGTCGCGCTTTAGCGGCGGCACCATGGACGGCCAACATGGGCCTGATGTTGTGACCGACTGGGCATGCGGCCTGACAGCCTCTCCCTGAGACTCTGGGACAGCCAGCATGTGTTGACGAACTGCACTTTCTCTTTCTCGGTGAGGAAATATATATATATATATATATATATATATACTAGCTTGGCTCGGCTCGCTGCGCTCGCCTCACCGTTACAGAGGAACGGGCTTATTTTAGCTGAGGAGAATGACTGTACCTGAGTGGTTGTGTTGTCATGTCATGACTTACACCAATCATAATACAAACAATTACTTTGCACAAATGTATTTGTTGTGTTTGTGATATTACATTTTTATAAGCAATTTAGGTTGAAGATTTAGGTTGAATGTTTTTTTTTCAAGAAAGAACCCCTCAGCACACACATATGGGAGGGGTAGGTGCAGACTGGAAGTTTGGGACGATTACACGTTTTTTTTTTTTTTTTTTTTTTTTTTTCGTATACAAGATCGAGGCTCGTGAAGGAGCGAACATTTATCACACAGAAAGACAAACCGACAAACCGACACATAACCGACAAACCGACACATAAAACAAATAGCATCGGGAGCGGTAGACAAGATGGGGAGTGAGGGGGAAGGACACAAACACAACATTTGAGAGCAGGAACCGAGAGACTTGGAGACATCGAGAGAACTGTGGGAGGGAGAGGGCTTTGGCGGGGCTTTGGGGGGGAGGCATGGGAAAGGGGGTGGGAGAGGCATAAAACATGGACACTGTCAGGACTATCAGGAAAGAAGTTGGAATTCACCACCAAGTAATTCAAAACACCTCACCACCAAGTAATTTAAAACACCTCACAGCCATAAAACACGTAATAAAAACACCTCACCACCACAAAATTAAAAACACCTCACCACCACAAAATTAAAAACACCTCACAGCCATAAAACACGTAATAAAAACACCTCACAGCCATAAAACACGTAATAAAAACGCCTCACAGCCATAAAACACGTAATAAAAACGCCTCACCACCACGAAATTATAAACACCGCACAGGCATAAAACACGTAATAAAAACGCCTCACCACCACGAAATTATAAACACCGCACAGGCATAAAACACGTAATAAAAACACCTCACAGCCATAAAACACGTAATAAAAACACCTCACCACCACGAAATAAAAACACCTCACAGCCATAAAACACGTAAAACAAACACCTCACAGCCACAAAATTAAAAACACCTCACCACCACGTCATTTAAAAACACCTCACCACCAAGTAATTCAAAACACCTCACCACCACGTAATTCAAAACACCTCACCACCACGTGATTATAAATACCTCACCACCACGTAAATCAAAACACCTCACCACCACGTCATTTAAAAACACCTCACCACCACATAATTCAAAATACCTCACCACCACGTGATTCAAAACCACCACAACGTTATTAAAAACACTTCACAACCACGGAAACAAAAGTTTGAGAGAGTCGTTAAGTGACAACACAGACACTGCCCAGATGTGTAGATATATAGAGAAATGACTGTACCCGAGTTGCCGTTTTGTCATGGTTTAACTTTAAACCAATCATAATTCAAACAATTATTTTGCACAAATGTATTTGTAATATACGTGATATCACATTTTATAAACAATTTAAGTTGAAAAAAAAAAACATTCCCAAAAAAATTCCCCAAAAAAAAAAAAAAAAAATTGGAACATTTTCAAACAAAATACCCTTAGGACATACCGACGGGAGAAATATGTGCATACCAGAAGTTTGGTACGATTTCACAAAAGTTTGAGAAAGTAGTTCAGTGACAAGACAACACAACACAACACAACACAACACAGGACAACACAGGACAGGGCAGACACTGCACAGATATATATATATATATATATATATATATATATATATATATATATATATATATATATATATATATATATAGATGTATATATATATATATATATACACAAAGAATTAAGTTAAGCACCCCCCCCCCCCGTTTTTTTACAACCTCACACATTACAAGTTTGTTGTCGTCAAAACAGTGTAATATACCCATGATATTGCTATATTTTCTGGAGAAGTGATATTATGGTCACATAAAAACATAACAATCATGCCGTTTTCAATATTTTATTCTGAATAATTTAAGGTGAAATTTTTTGGGAATTTTAGGCATATTTGCACCTCAATTTAAGTATGGAGCTATAGGTCCATCACGGACAGTGTGGATGACGTTTATGTTTTCTAACGTACAGTCATTGTTCTGAGAAGACCTCTAGCGATCTTTGCGTCAATAACGTGTGTAGGACCCACGTGATCGGATCACTGACTCAACCCTACGTCTCATAGACCCTGTGTATCTGCATTTCATCAATGGATAATTGCTAATGTCATACCAATCATTATTTGATCTCACATACCTTAGAATATATGCCAATGTATACATATACACAAAGAATATATATTAGGGGGTGCTTACCTTAATTCGTTGTGTAGGGGTGCTTAACTTAATTCTTTGTGTATATATATATATATATATATATATATATATATATATATATATAGATGTATATATTGTTACAGACGCGGTTTTGGATGTTAGTTTACTGAGCGGTTTGGTATTACCGCTTCTTATTGCGCCGCTTCTTATTGGGTGCGGGGGGGTTACCGGGCTCCGCCCTTGACGAGGAGCTGACAGGGAGCCCCTATTTGGTAACCCCGTCGAGCACATGGGCAATGGCGGCTAACCAAGCCGGAGTGAGGACGCACACTCCCCGCGCGCTGTTGTTGTAGTTGTTGTTGTTGTTGTAGTTTCATGAGGAAGATGGGAGGAGGTATGGGGAGGTCCTAAACTCACTACTGGTGCCATACAATCACATTCTGGTGCAACGAAGAGTCAGAATTAATGGAAACGAGTCCTTAACTGACATAGACTAAGAATAACTAGCAAGATGTCCTATAGTTGTCTACGTGAGATGCGGTGAACCTGGGCACGACATTTAATGGGGGAAAAAGGGGAAGGTCGGTTCTACAGAGTGTTGTTTACAGACAATGGGACTAGGGAATGGGGGATTGGGGATAGTTGGGGAGTATTGGGGAAATAGGGGAATATTTACAAGCGGATATGGATGGAGGCCAAATCCCATATCCGCAACATTGCACCCTTCTCTACCCTCGGGGCGTCCCGACCCGATAAATTTTTACCTACTTTAGTGTGGCACTCAGATGTAGTTCCCTCTACTATTAACTCTACCCTGAGTGCGACAGTTTTACAGATGTTCACAAATGAGTAAATATGTCCCCCTGCGACGTTGCACCCTTCTCCTCACAGAAACACACCCACAGGATAACCGAATCGCGGAAAGAATTCTCAAACTAAACATACAGCCGGTAGGGAGCATTATTTACATAAGACTACACTGATATTTACACTACGATCCAGGACCTCTTTTTGGAGGAACACATGCAGATGTTATGCATAGAGAGAGCACGCATGCCAGCATCGATACACCAACCCACGAGTGCTCTGTGGCCTTACGGCCTTTAATAATGTGCAGAGCACCCCATCCAAGCACCAAAAGCACCACCCCTTATCATACAGTCAGCACCATCCGGTGCACCAATAAAGTGCTCAACTTCACCGGTGGTGTCGCAGCCGGCCGATGTTCTGCCGCTGGTCTTGCCTTCCTGAAGCACTTGGCCTTCTGGCTTCTTTAAAAATAAAGAAAGGCGCCAACCGCGTCCATTTCTAAATTGTGGCCATCAGGGGGCCAACTATTAGTGGTTCACCTGTATGGCATAGGTGCCACGTTGACCAATAGGTCCATCCACGGGTGGTGCTTGCCCGCAAGAGAACTGCGGTCCATGGTGGGCGGCCACAAAAATTGCGGTCCATATGGTGTATCGATCCCGGCAGCAAGCAGCGAAAGTGCAGGCCCACAACTGCGGAGCCAGCACCTCTCTCTCCTCTCTTTCTGCCCCAAAGCCAGATCCTCGGAGGTGGGAGACAAAAGAAGCAGACAAGTGAGTAAGGTGGTAAGGGCGCAAAAGTGCACGCAACATTAGGTAATGCACACTAGGGGCACATGGGAACCAGGTGAGACAGGTACGTTCCTACCGTACGCCCCCCCCCCCCCCCACCAGGTGACCTACATTGCCCCTCCCTTACCCCTTACTGTATCCACAAAACACAACACTACCCATAAACATCTACTTTACAACTCAACAAACGTCCCTACTGTCTTCCCCGTTCCTCCCATAAACCAAATTCGTCTTCTCTCCCTCCTAACCAATCAAATTTGCGATTTTCAACTCTCATCAAAATTTGCCATCTCCAATTCAACATCAAAATTTGCCATCACCAATTCATCATCAGTCCCTCCTAAGGAGGGAGAGATGGAATCACCCCAATGTCTCATCCACGTCGTGATGCGTCTCACAAATCCAAACAGCAATTCTTATTTCCTGCACACAGAACAAAGAAAACACAGGTGTGGAGTCATCATCATCACCACAGGTAAGTGGCTGCGTATGGTGCGACAGGTTCATCAATCCTAACTATTTCCTAAATGACTAACAACTTTACATTACCCGGGGTCTTTCTCCTGCCAAACCATTGGCCCTCTTACACTATGGGTTCTAAAAACCAATTCCCATTGCCCAAACTGTGGTGCTTTTCAATTTGGGGTCTCACTCCCCCGATTCATCTCCCGGTGCCCTCGCACAATTTCTGGGCCGCGACGTGTAGCTCTCCCAACAGGTCTACCCACCTGCACACCTCCACCACTGCAGTTGCCTCCGAGCTTACCTGCTCCTTACCCTAACCTAACTACCTGGGGAAGGCCCTCTGGCGCTCTCCCCACTCGGTGCCCTCTCTGGCACTGGGCTGCCCGATCCTACACCCGGGATCCTCAGGCACCCACTGACACTAACGGCTCCCAGAGCCCACCTGCGGCCTCACCTGGCCGACATCCTCACAGTGGTGGAGTGCCCAACCAACTACACACACTAACAGGCTACACGCCCAGCCATTTCCACAACACTAATGCACCCATCCACAATACCATTCTGCAACCGCACCACAAATGCCAATATCCAACCACAATTTACCTATACCCTCTACCTAACACTTACACTACCCGCCCCGGGTATCCGTGATGGGGGTCCACTCTTCCCCCATTCACACCTTCGCACCATGCACACCACTCCGTACCACTTACTCCAACTCTCTCCACACACCTGTACTTGCACACCTGTGCTCTCACTCTTGGTGCCACCTGCACCCTTCTCTCCCCAAGCGCATTCGCGCTGATCCACACACTCACTACTCATACACTGCTCCACACACCTGTCCAGTTCTCACACAGCATCATCTCATCTAACTACTCCCCTCTGAAACTTGCGCTTCTCAGTCGTCCCTTTAAACTATTGCGCTCCCACGTCATTATCATCCACACTAATCTACCTGCGTCCCCACTACAGGTATCAGTCACTAACTAAACTTAACGTTACCTAATGTCATCTTTGCTAGATCCCTACACACAATATAACCTAACCCACCCGGGCTAGTTTTCACTGCCATACACCCCATAATCTATAGCTCCTTTGCCCCCCCATGGGAAGGGTGGCAGGGATGCCACCCTTACCCACCGGGCCCATCGCTCACTACCAATTTTGCACATCAAATTTCAACAAATCAAAAATTTGCCAATCACTGCCCATCATCTGCCAATCCTTTGCCAATCATCAAATTTTGTTTTTTTCTAATTTTGGGTCCAAAACACTAACCTCATCACACAGTCTACTCACTAATGCCTCTCGGTGCGCCCATTCCTGTCCAAAGCCCGGCTTCGTACAGCCAAGCCATGAATGCGGGTTGTTTGGTGCCAGCGGCTGGATACGTCCCGCATTCGGTGCAGGGAAGGAGGTTCACCCGGGCCGAGATCCCACGCATCACCTTGGCGTGGAGCCATCCCATGGCCCGATCTCGACCTGCCGGAATGCCTCAACAAAAAGTGGTCGCCATGACGACACTTCCTATCCAGCCGCCCGCTCCGCCTAGTGGAGCACGGACGCGGCCGTTCAAAGCGAGGCCCAGCACGCACCGAGGGCCCGATTCGGCTATAAGTCGTTCTAACCTTTAACCCGTTTAACGTCGATGCTTCACCTGCATGCTTACACCCCGCAGCCCGTTCCTTGCTCACACATCCAGCCGTCTCCATGCTCCTCGTACCTTTCCTTACACACCTCGGTACACTCATTCCACTCCACGACTTGGTCACACACCTGACCACCGAACACCTTGGCACACATTCGTCGCTCGCACACCTCACCAACACACCTCTTCGCGCCCCCTCCTCGGTCACCTCCTCTGTGACAATCACAGGTGTGCTCTCACTCGCACACCCAACCACGTGCCTCACTACCAATTCCAGGGTGCATTCCCACTCACGCTCTACCATTCCAGGTGTGCATCCTCGCTCACCTGTCACAACCAACTCACGCTCCTTGTCACTCTCACTACTCTCACCTCCACTCTTGACAGCGCACTCACCCTTACTCTCGACAGCGCACTCTTTCCTCATGCACCTGTCCGTCACACATCTTTCTCGCACACCCTCTCCCATTACATCCTCTGTAACACTCACCACACCGCGCTTCCATGTGCTCCCTCGCACATGCGCTACGACCGACTCACTCTCGACAGCACCCTCACTCCTTGGCACGCACTTTTTCCTCACACACCCCAGAGTCGGACTTTCTCGCACACCTCCTTTTTCGCACACCAGACCTGTCGCACACTTCACCAACGGCCTCTCACGAACACCCGGGTCCATCTCGACCCCCAAGCTTCTTAAATCACCTGGCGCATCATACGCACGACCATATTGGTCACCACTTACACCGGGTCCTCTTCCTCTTCGCTTCTCCTCCATCACCTGCGAATCCCTCATCCGGTTAATGAGCACATCATCACGATCCAAACACAGACTTTGGACCAATTCTTTTTTTTCCTCTTTTATCTCTTTCTTATCCTCTCTCCGTCGCTTCTTAATTTCGCTCACCCCTTCTTCCACTTCTTCTAATTTCTGCTTCACCTCTTTTATGTCCCGGTACGTCTCCTCAAGCTCATCCTCTAAGGCTACCTTGACCGTTTCCATGTGCGTCCTCACCTGCCGGTCCTTCGTCTCCATTACCTCTGTCACCTCGTCCATCCTCGTTGTCAGTCCGTCACGTACCATCTGACATTCCCTCTTCGTCGCTATCAAGTCATCTTTTAGTTCTTTCTGTGTCGCCTTTAACCCTCCTAATACCGCAGTGTTCCTTTGAACCTGCTCCGTTAGTCCTTTTTGTCCCTCCGTCAGCTGTTCCACCTCCTGCGTCAGGTCCTCTATGCCCCCTTGCAATTTTACAGTCCCCTTTCTCACCTCCTTCTCCATGTGCTCCTTACAGTGCCTCACCTCCTCGCGCACTCCTCCGACCTCCTCACTCACACCTCTTCTGATCTCCTCTCCCATCACCTGCATCTCCTGCCCAGATGCCACCCTCATCTGCTCCATTTCCTCCCTGTGAGCATCCAGTTTAGTTTCTACCCCCATTCTGACCCCCTCTATCTGCTGCCCCATTTGTTTAACTTCCCTTTCCGCTTGGTCCCTCATGTCCCTCAATTTGCCTTCCATCCTGTTTTCTAACCCCTCTAACCCCTTTTGCATCCCTTCCATTTGATTCTCTTGAGCGGCCATTCTGTTTTCTACCCCTATTAACCCATTTTTCACCTCTTTTATCCCATTGTCTAACCCCTCACCGGTACCCCTCGCTTCGTCCCTCATGAACCCCCATTTGGTTTCCCATTACCCTCAATTGCTCACTCCGAGCCCTCGCTTCGTCCCTCATTACCCCCATTTGGTTTCCCATTACCCTCAATTGCTCACTCCGAGCCCTCGCTTCGTCCCTCATTGCCCCCATTTGGCCCTCCAATCGCTCACCCAATCGCTCACCCAATCGCTTTCTATCAGCCCTCATTTGCTCACTATTCTGGGCCATAAGGGCCTTCATTTGTATTAAAAAAAGGTTCAAATCTACCAGCGGCGCTACCACGGTCGCGGGCGTGGTCGCCGTGGCCATGTGCGAGGCGCCATTTTGCGCGCCCGTAACCTCGTGCGCGACGACGCCATTTTGCGACCCTGCTACCCTCACTGCTTCGCTCTCCTCATGTCCCTCATTTTGGTCCTGGATCGACCCTGCCTCACTCTCCTCTACCGGAACCCAGCCGTCTTGGTCTGCCATAGCGCGACTTTCAAAATTCGGGTTTTTATTTTTTTTTGTAAAACACAATCAAATTTCGCCGTTATAATTTCGAGCGCGTGAAACGCGCTCCGGATCGAATCCCACTTCCGACACCAAATGTTACTCTAATAGTACAATTGGTGTCCCAAAATTTGGGCCTAACAAATTTAGTCCCAGGTCCGAATCCCACTCCTGACACCAAATGTTACAGACGCGGTTTTGGATGTTAGTTTACCGAGCGGTTTGGTATGACCGCGTCTGCACAGTTTACCCGATTCCACTCGAACGTTGGCCAAATCGCGCTATGCTAAATCAATTAAGGAAAGGACACAACGGCTGGGTTAAATGACACGACACCCGGGGTACAGTTCTCAAGACCTCCGGGGGAGGTTATAATATTTGTATGCGGAACGTTTAGATTACAAGGACAAGAGGTACAGCATAGGAAGGTGGGCACTTAACACGGTCTTATATTAGCCCCGACAGACCACAGATAAACGGGACAAGACTGACTCACACAGGGATTGATGGCAAGGAAGGGCAGGTAGTCGATGGATAGCACAAGGTGCACCTTGGCTCAGGGACAGGATAAAGCGCGGTCCAAAAGATGCAGGGAGGTCTCTCAGCGCTCGGAGGTGGCGACTTCTCTCTCCAAGCTGGGGGTGCATCTCACGTCACCTCCGGTAAGTGGCTGCGTATATCCAGCGGGGAGTGACACGCCCTCGGCTCGTTAGCTCCGCCCCAGATGGAATCGGCCCGCCGCTTCTTATTGGGTGCGGGGGGGTTACCGGGCTCCGCCCTTGACGAGGAGCTGACAGGGAGCCCATATTTGGTAACCCCGTCGAGCACATGGGCAATGGCGGCTAACCAAGCCGGAGTGAGGACGCACACTCCCCGCGCGCTGTTGTTGTAGTTGTTGTTGTTGTTGTAGTTTCATGAGGAAGATGGGAGGAGGTATGGGGAGGTCCTAAACTCACTGCTGGTGCCATACAATCACATTCTGGTGCAACGAAGAGTCAGAATTAATGGAAACAAGTCCTTAACTGACATAGACTAAGAATAACTAGCAAGATGTCCTATAGTTGTCTACGTGAGATGCGGTGAACCTGGGCACGACATTTAATGGGGGAAAAAGGGGAAGGTCGGTTCTACAGAGTGTTGTTTACAGACAATGGGACTAGGGAATGGGGGATTGGGGATAGTTGGGGAGTATTGGGGAAATAGGGGAATATTTACAAGCGGATATGGATGGAGGCCAAATCCCATATCTGCAACAATATATATATATATACTACTGTGTTCAAAAAGTATCTGACCTTTATTTTTCGTGCGTAAAAAAAAAGAAGCTAGGGAGGCGTTGATTGGTGCACGTATGTAGGTGATCCTAATGCACACGCATGAATTTTTTCCCACCTGCAGAAGCTGTCATTCGACGGCAGACCGCCGATGAGTGAGGACATGTAAGTGAGCGCCGTCGGATTTTCGTTTTTGACAAAATGACGGAAAAACTTGAACAACGCTACTGCATCAAATTTTGTGTTTCATCAAACTTGCATCAAAACTGCAACTTGGTTTCTGGGTCGTATCCATAAACCCAGGACTCATCGCCAGTGATCACTGTGTTGAGGAAGCTGGGATCGCTGTTCACAGTCTCCAGCATGTCCTGTGCGATCTCCAAACGGAGTTGCTTCTGCTCAATCGTTAGCAGCTTTGGTACGAACTTCGCTGAGATTCTCCTGAAGCCAAAATCCTCCTTCATAATGGAATGAATGGTGTTGAATCTTGCGGGTCATTTCCACTTGGGAATCGCCAAGCTTTACACAAAATTTGATGCAGTAGCGTTGTTCAAGTTTTTCCGTCATTTTGTCAAAAACGAAAATCCGACGGCGCTCACTTACATGTCCTCACTCATCGGCGGTCTGCCGTCGAATGACAGCTTCTGCAGGTGGGAAAAAATTCACGCGTGCGCATTAGGATCGCCTACATACATGCATCAATCAACGCCTCCATAGCTTCTTTTTTTTTACGCACGAAAAATAAAGGTAGGATACGAATGAATTTACTACTATAATTCAGCTTTTACTCGCGGCCGTAGAAGATTTACTACTAAAATTCAGCTCAGCTTTTAATTGCGAAATGGGCGCAGCCCGGCCGAAGCAGCCTCGCCCAGCCTCGCCACATAGCCTATAATCTTCCCGGGGCCCGTCCCGACATTTTCGGGTTTTTTAAAATGAATTTACTACTATAATTCAGCTTTTACTCGCGGCCGTAGAAGATTGACTCCTATAATTCAGCTCAGCTTTTAATTGCGAAATGGGCCCAGCCCGGCGGAGGTGGCCTCGACCGGTCTTGCCACCCAGCCTAAAACCTTCCCAGAGCCCGTCCCGACATTTTTTGTTTTAGAGGTTTCCTCCTATCTTTCACCGTTCAAGAGATTAGCGTGTGCAGACAAACAAACAAACAAACAAACAAAAACTTTATTTTATATGTATAAATATACATGAAAACAAACATGACATAATGACAATAACAGCGAAGCTTTTCGTGCTGTACTCTTCAAGGCTTCACTCGCCTTGAAGAGTACAGCACGAAAAGCTTCAGTGTTATTGTCATTATGTCGTGTTTTTTTTTCCTGTATATTAAAGTTCTGTTGTACCAAACATCGGTTCATATATATTTTTGTATACTTATTTACATCATGTTCTTTTCAGATCTCTATTTATCCATTTTTCAGCCACATAATAAACTCACCATCAATCCCCATTCAAATGTCTCCAGTTCCTTGATTTTTCGTGTCCAACATATCCCAGAAGTACTATTACTGGAATACAGTTCAATCGAAGAGCCATTACGAGTGCAACGATTATTTTTTGTGCTTCTCTCTTTCATCTCGTATTCACTCATTTAAAACATTTAATTTGACTTTGCTGTCACTGCTGCTGTGAAGACACAATCGGACTTAAGGGGAAACGAGCCGGATAGTCCATCTTGGTTTTCAGTGATTTCTGTTTTGTGAAAGTTGCTATGTGTTGTACATTGTAATCTTAATGTTCAATGTAACATAGTGCAGTGAGGTTTACAATCTGCAAATGGCAGCACAATCCTGACAGCCTTGCGTAGAATGATGAACGAAGAGGGTGGTTTCTCCCCCTCCCTACCCTCATCACCCTCCATATCATGGTCATAAGGTGGAATGGAGCTCGAGTGCAATGGGGTTTGAAGCAGGCAGCAGTGGAAGCTAACTAACTTGAAAAGTGCTTGTAATCTAGCCAGGGCAATAGATCGCCTCTGGCTGTGTGTCTGGGGTGGCGTCCACGATCCAGCCGCTCCGTGCCCAATCCATTGGCCGACGCTTCGCTCCGTCACACTCACTTTGGTTGAAGTCTGCTGGCTACGGCACCTGGAACGGTGTTGGCACACTAAGTGTGTGCTCAGGCCTGCAAGGTTACTCCTGAAAAGCACAGATTCTGCAATGAAACCCAAATTTGGGATTGCGAGGTCTCAATATTCTTCCCGGTAACCCAAAATGATTGCTCGGTCCAGCAGGCCGAATTCCAAGGCAGTAACGCTACTTTCCTGGAACAGAAATGTCGATTAACATCCATAACTGAAACGACAGACAACGAATTCCAGAGGCAACGCAAATTTATTCCGCATGCTGTGTGCCCCTATTTAATTGGTGGCACAACTGAACCAACCCAGAGTATCATTCACATATTTATGCATTCCACTTGCTCTGTTGGCAAAACCATTTGGTAAAACATAATCATTGGGTACAGATTGGGACAGAAACAAAATGGCCACCCCATCAAATTTGTACACATGATACGTGGCATCGTTCTGACATGACACATGTTCCTGTCATGCCTTATGTTCCCTCTGCATTTGTTTTTCCCAAGTTGTTAATAAATGTTTCATTTTAGGAGCTGGATGATGAAGATTGAAAGATAAAGTGATGAGATGCTTGTTATAACGACTGATGATCCAAAGATCTAAAGAGATAACGAGTTATGATTTGTTTGATAAAGATTTCTCAAAGTACAGGGAAATTGTTCAAAGTTGAAGATGTTTTATACAAGGGATAAGATTAAATCTTGAGCAACTGTGTTTGGTACTTTGGAGTTTGGAGAGATTATCCAAGGTTAATGGTTCCAAACTTCATGAGCTATGGAATGTCGAATTGCACTTTCTCTCTCTCGGTGAGGAATTTCGAGAAACTTTATGGTGGAGAACATAAAGATAAGTTGTCATTTGGCAATGCATATTTGATTGGGATTTGATTGTGAATTTGGCCTGCTGGTTGCATCGTCGTAGTGTGGGATGGCTCTCAGTGCAATTCCCTTGCACATTTTTTTTTTTTTTTTGGGGATAAGATAAGATTTGGATAAGAACTTGGAATTTGACCGGACTACCTGGACTCGATGGCCTATTTGTTTTTGAAAGGCACCGTTGGATGGTGAAAGTGCATTAGCCAATGCTGACCGACGGTGCACATGGCTTAAAGTACCATCCAAAGGATAGCATATCCTATTACTGTGGGATCAGGACTATGGGATATTTACAGGTTGTGCCAAAAGCGGTTTTTCTTTGGAAATGAGGATGGTTCGAAAAAATTGGCTCAAAAACACAAAAGCAAGACTGATGGTCTCACAACGAGGCAGCCGTAGCTTGGATCTGCTGAGTGGAGGATCTTCTGTCCTTCTGTCATGTGACCAGATCCTCAGCTCTGATTGGTGAACGTTTGTGAGGGACATACATACATGTACCAAATGGACAGACAACCGCTGTTCCAGACGGCATTGTACTACGGCCTAGGCCGTGTAAATATGGCTGCCCGCACCACGTGACTGATGACGTCATCATTTTTTTTTCTTGACCAATTTATCCCTAGATCACACTCGAGGCATTTCTGGCTGATCAGATCAAGCGTTCTACTTGTCGATTTATGACGTCATAATGAAGGCGTCTATAACGAGCTCATACACATATCTTATTCCTCATGGGGAGTACTTCACAATGCACCACCTATCAATTTTTTCCCAAGGAGAGGTTTCAGAGATATAGAGGTGCAAAGTTTTTCGGTTTTTCCAAGATGGCGCCCGTCCCACGGATTTTAAAGGTTGCACATTATTTTTCCGTATTTTACCGCCGTTGATGCAGCATCTTTTACACCACATTATTTACCACGTCACATTAGTTCTTCGTGCCGGTTGTTTGTGTCCTTTATGACGTCCTTAAAAACAGTAATTTTCCTGTTTGGAATGATTTACAATTTTGTTTGACTGCCAGACAGGCAGACAGAGTAAAGATATTATTATCTCATTCCTCTCTGAGAATGCGAGATCAGGACGAATTCCGATTCAAAGAACTGCTAAACTATCGGTCATTTCCCACTTATGTCCAGATTCATGTTCAAAATAAAACTTTCAATTGAAATCAATTTGTTCCTCGATGATAAACTGACAGACAGACAAAGTGAACAAATTGCTTAACTCCCGCTTTTCGCTTCATGCACATGGGGTAATCAAATATCTTAAGTAGTCATGTGTCTAACATACTCTTTGTCGTCTGCAAGGACGGCCTGGATGTAGTGCACACGCCTTTGAGCTCTTCGGTCCAAATTTTTCTTTGATACAATCCCACTCCTCCCTCCAGGTCTTTAAAACAGCTGTTCACCACCATCTCTTGTCTTCCCCCATCCAAAACCTTGGTCTTTTCTACCCCTGTTAATTCACCCCAGACATGTGCGTGGGAAGTGGGGGTGCTTAGGGTGCTGCAGCACCCCCTGCTTTTTCTGTATTGTTTAACTGCAATGGCAATTTAAATATATATTGTAACGATTTTGAGAAGTGTAACGGGTTTTGAGAAGTGTAACGGGTTTTGAGGAGTGTAACAATTTTGGAGGAAGGGTAACGGATGTGAAGAGTATGGTTTTGGTATGGTAACATCCTGGTAATGTAAATAATGGTCGCAGCCGTCCTCCTAATTAATTTCATAGAACATACACGCAGGTCACGATATATCTTTTAAATAGTGTATTTCCTTATTCCATGTAGGCTAAGTATGTGTTTTCCACTAGATTGACTTTGCATTGTATCAAACAAAATAAGCGTAGGCCCTTCCAATTTCCCCAAAACCTCCCTTCCATTTGCCTTCCGCATTTTGGTCGGTTTTTCTCTTCAACCACCATTGGCCACGAGGTAAGGTTGGAGAAGAAAGGCGTGTCTCCACCTCGTCAGAAGAGGGCAGGAGTGAACCGGCCCTAACAGCCAATCAACACCGCGGTGAGTGACCCGGTAGGCGTGCCCTCGGAGCCGGCGGCTTAATTCCGCCGGAGGTGATAAAAGCGAATGTAAGGAACTGCTTTACAGAGAGGCCTTGAGAGATACGCTGGGGGATGACCTGGAAGAGGAGCGCAATCCACCGCAAGCCCTACCTACCTGCCTGCAATATCCCCTGTCGTTGGAGAGACGCGCTGAACGGAGGGAGACGGCTCCACCCCAGGAAGAGGAGCAGGTGTGCCGAGCCAGCGCGTGACGGCCGCGGATACGCGACGGAGGTTTTCCCGCCAAAACCGCGAGGGGTTGAAAGCTGCTGCCTCCGACCTTGCCTTCCTCTCAAGCAATCAACCTCGAGCCATTACCTGCCGGCAATATCCACCGTGTGAGTGTGAACGTCCTGTCCTACTCGTTTGTCTTGGGGATTAAGTAAATGAAATAGAATAAGTTAACAATGCACTGTGTGACTGCTCTTTTCCATCTATTGCTGTAAATAATATTGGTCGCTCTAAAATATTGCTTGTGTGTGTATAATAAATCTGTTCTTCCTCCAAACTCTGTCTTTCTTCTCTCTTCTTCTCTTTCGGTCGCTTTAGAGGTTTCCCAATTGAATATCTGTAGCGCGATTAGTCAACGTTCGGGTGGAATCGGGTTCTAATCGGGGAGTAACTGTTCGGACGCGGTTAAATACACCACCGCTCGGTAAAATAACATCCAAAAGCCGCGTCTGTAACAATTGGTAGTCAGGAGATGGGATTCGAACCTGGGACTAAATTTATTTAGCCCAAATTTTGGACACCAATTGTGTTAGTACTATAACAATTGGTGTCGAGGAGTGAGATCGGACCCGGAGCGCGTTTACGCGCTCGAAATTATAAAGCCGAAATTTGTTTGTTGTATAAAAACCCGAATTTTGAAATCGCGCCATGGCTGTTCAAGGCGACGGGATGCCGGTGGGAGAGATAGACGGGGTAGAATCGACCCAGGACCTCGGGGAAATGTATGTGGAGGAAAGGGTGGAGGAGAGTAAAGAAGGTGTGGTTGAGGGTGTATCAGGTGCACAAGATGGCGTCCTCGCGCACATGGTTGTTGCGGCACCAAATTTAGCCACGCCCATGGTCGCGGTAGCCGAACCCGAGATGCCAATGAATTGGAACCTGTTTATGAAACAGATGATGGCCTTTATGGTAAAAACAGACGATAATTTCAAAGGGATGGAAAACAGGATGGGAAACCAAATGGGGGTAATGGGGAACCGGATGGATGCTCAGAGTGAGCAATTGGGGGTAATGGGAAACCAAATGGGGGTAATGAGGGACGAAGCGAGGGGTACCGGTGAGAAGTTAGACAATAATTTTGAGGGGTTAGACAACGGGATAAAAGAGGTGAAAAATGGGTTAATGGGGGTGGAAAATAGAATGGCTGCCCAGGAGAATTAGTTAGAGGGGGTGAAAAATGGGTTAATGGGGTTAGAAAATAGGATGGAGGACAAATTGCGGGAAATAGGGGAACAATCCGCCCGGGAAATCGAACAGATGGGGAACCAGATGGAGGAAATACGACGAGGGGTGAGTGAGGAGGTCTCGGGGCTGCGCGAGGAGGTAAAGCGAGGCGAAAAGCGTATAGAGAAAGAGGTGAGAAATAATACGGCAAAGTTACAGGGGGGAATAGAAGATCTGACGGAGGAGGTGGAGCAGCTGACAGAGGGACAAACTAAGTTAGTGGAGCAGGTTCAAAAGAACACTGCGGTACTAGGAGGGTTAAAGGCGACACAAAAAGAAATTAAAAACGAATTAATAGCGACGCAGAGGCAATGTCAGATGGTAAGGGAGGAACTGACAATGAGGGTGGACGAGGTGACAGAGATAATGGAGACAAAGGACCGGCAGGTGAGGATGCACATAGAGACGGTCACGGTAGCCTTAGAGGACGAACTTGAGGGGACGCACCGAGAAATAAAAGAGGTTAAACAAAAATTAGAGGAAGTGGGAGAAGAGGTGAGTGAAATTAAGAAGGGACGGACAGAAACTAAGAGGGAGATAAAGGAGGAAGTCATGGAATATGTACAAGGTCTGTGTTCAAATCATGATGTGATGCTCACTAACCAAATAAAGAGTTTGCAGGTGGCAAAGGAGGTGCGGGGACGAGGTGCCAAGGTGAGTGGCAATGTACATGATGTGAGGAAAGCTTCAGTCGGCTTGGGGATTGGTTTGGATCCGGGTGTTCGTGAAAGGCCGTTGGTGAGGTGTGCGACAGGTCTGGTGTGCGAAAAAAGAGGTGTGCGAGAATGTCCGACCATGGGGTGTGTGAGGAAAAAGTGCACGCCGAGGAGTGAGTGTGCCGTCAGGAGTGAGCCGGTCGTAGCGCGTGTGCGAGGGAGCACAGGGAAGCGCGGTGTGGTGAGAGTTACGGAGGAAGTAACGAAGAAGTGTGCGCGGGAGGATGCGCGAGAAAGGTGTGTAACGGACGGGTGCATGGGGAAAGCGCATGCTGTCAAGAGTAAGGGAGAATGCATGCCTGTGGTGAGTGTTACGGAGGAAGTAACGAAGAAGTGTGCGCGGGAGGATGCGCGAGAAAGGTGTGTAACGGACGGGTGCATGGGGAAAGCGCATGCTGTCAAGAGTAAGGGTGAGTGCGCGACCGAGAGTGGAGGTGAGAGTAGTGAGAGTGACAAGGAGAGTGAGCTGGTTGTGACAGGTGAGCGAGGATGTACACCTGGGATGGAAGGATGCACACCTGGAATGGTAGAGCGTGTGTGGGAAGGCACATTTGAGTTGGTAGTGAGGCACGTGGGTGGGTGTGCGGGTGAGAGCACCCCTGTGATCGTCACAAAGAAGGTGACCGAGGAGGGGGCGCGAAGCGGTGTATTGGTGAGGTGTGCGAGCGACGAATGTGTGCCAAGGTGTTCGGTGGTCAGGTGTGTGACCAAGTCGGTGAGCGGAATGAGTGTACCGAGGTGTGTTAGAGAAGGTACGACCAAGAGCATGGAAACGGCTGCATGTATGAGCACGAAAGGGGTAGCGTATGCTTGTAGGCATCCAGGTGAGGCGTCGACGGTAACCGGGTTAAAGGTTAGGTCGACTTTTAGCCGGATCGGGCCCTCGGTGCGTGCCGGGCTTCGCGTGCCGCGAGAACCAGCGGAGATCCGAGCCACGGCGGGTTCGAAAGGACCGCCGTGCGCGATCCACGCTGGGCCTCGCGTGGAGCGGCCGCGTCCGGGCTCCACAAGGCGGAGCGGGCAGCTCGATAGGAAGGGTCGTCATGGCGACCACTTTCTATTGAGACGTGCCGGCAGGTCGAGATCGGGACATTGGATGGCTCCACGCCGAAGTGGTGCATGGGATCTCGGCCCGGGTAAGCCTCCGTCCCTGCCCCGAATGCGGGACGTATCCAGCCGCTGGCACAAAACGACCCGCGTTCATTGCTCGGCTGTACGAAGCCGGGCTGTAGATGTGAATTGGCGCACCGAGAGGATGTAATAAGTAGACGGGTGATGTGAATTGGCGCACCGAGAGGATGTAATAAGTAGACGGGTGATGGTGATAGTGATAGTGATTTAAAACGAAATTTAGAAAAGTGAATGGAATTGGCAGTAAATGGAAAATTTTTGAATTGTTGGATTTGGACGAACAAAATTGATAGTGAGAGACCCCCGATGTGGGGGGATGGCAAATCCACCATCCCTCACAGAGTGGGGGCAAATGCGCAATAGTTTATGGGGTGGCTATGACAACCGAGCCAGGGAGGGCTTGGATAATGATAGGGATCTAGAAGAGATTGACATTAGGTGACGTTAAGGTTAGTTAGTGACTGATACCTGTAGTGGGGACGCAGGTAGGTTAGTGTGGTTGATAATGACGTGGGAGCGCAATAGTTTAAAGGGACGACTGGGAAGCGCAAGTTTCAGAGGGGAGGAGTTAGCTGAGATGATGCCGTGTGTGGGAGTGATTGAACAGGTGTGATTGCACAGGTGTGCAACTGAACAGGTGGATGGAGCAGTGTATGAGTGAGTGATGGTGATTGTGTATTGTGATGACCAAGTGGTCCAGGAAGAAAGGAGGGTGCAGGTGGCACCAGGTGAGATTGCACAGGTGTGCAACGACAGGTGAATGGAGGGCAGGTGTATGGAATAAATGGTATGGAGTATTGGAATGGATGGTCGTGGAGTGAGTATGGTGGAAATTGTGGAGTGGAGTGGATGGTGCGAAGGTGTGAATGGGGGAAGAGTGGACCCCCATCACGGATACCCGGGGCGGGTAGTGTAAGTGTTAGGTAGAGGGTATAGGTAAATTGTAGTTGGATATTGGCATCTGTGGTGCGGGTGACAGAATGGTATGTGGATGGGTGCGTTGGTGTTGTGGAAATGGCTGGGCGTGTAGCCTGTTAGTGGGTGTAGTTGGTTTGGGCACTCCACCACTGTAAGGATGTCGGCCAGGTGAGGCCGCAGGTGGGCTCTGGGAGCCGGTAGTAGTTGTGTGGATGGGGCCCGAGGATCCGGAGGACGGACCCGGGTAGCCCAGTGCCAGAGGGCACCAAGGGGTGACAGAGCCAGGAGAGGGGCTGTCCCCAGTTAGTTAGGTTAGGGTGAGGAGCTAGGTAAGCTCGGGTGGCAACTACAGTGGTGGAGGTGTGCAGGTGGGTAGACCTGTTGGAAGAGGTACACGTCGCAGCCCAGAAATTGTGCTAGAGCACCGGGAGATGAATCGGGGGAGTGAGACCCCAAAATTGAGGAGCACCACAGTTTGGCCAATGGGAATTGGTTATTAGAACCCATAGTGTAAGTTGGCCAATGGATTGGCAGGGAAAGACCCCGGGTAGTGTAAAGTGTGTTAAAGTCATTTAGAGGATAGTTAGGATGAAGGATCTCCTCGCACCATCTGCATCCACTCACCTGAGGTGACAGGTACTCCACACCATGCCATGTTTTGATTATTTTTTATGATGCAAATGTTTGGATTGTGAGACGCATCATGACGTGGGTGTGACATTGTGCTTTGATGTTCCATCTCTGCCTCCTTATGAGGATTGATGATGAATTTGGTGATGGCAAATTTTGAAGTAAAGGGATTGTGGGGACGAATTTGGTATAGGGGAAATATGGGGAAGACGTGACAGTAGTGACGAATTTGTAAATGTGTAGATTTTTGTACATATGGGGTGAGAACAAGGGTAGGGTAGGTGACAGGGGGGTGACGTACGGTAGGGACGAGCTTTCTCACTTCGGCCTCCGTACGCATTTCACCTTGCATTGCCTTATTGACGTGTACCCTTGTGACCTTACCCCTCGCTCAATTGTCTTTCTTTTGTCTCCCACATGACCTGTGCGCCATTGGGTGCCGAGGGGAGCGTGCGTGAGGTGGCCATTGTGCGCCCGAGATTCCCAGAACCAGCACGCATTGCGTTGATGTACCACTTTATGGACCGCTGTTCGGCGGCCAAGTACCACTTGATGGACCCCAGGTTCTGGGGCAGAGCACCTCTGTTGGAGACCGGCCATAGTGGCCAGGGAATCTTGCTTGCGGACCTCGGTAAGGTGGCACCTATGCCAAACAGGTGGACCACCCTTAGTTGGCCCCTGAGGCCCTAAATAATAATAAAAAACGAACACAAGTTGTGCTTTTTATTATGTCCAAATAGGCCGCATGAAGCCAGAAGACGTCAGGAAGAACATCGGCCCAGCAGACAAGGAGAAGACCACCACCAGTTGTTTTGTTGTGTTTATTATGAGCCATGGTGACCGCACCGGATGGTGCTTTTGGGTGCTTTGTGGTGTTTGGGTGCTTTGGTGGTACTGGTACTGGTGCATCGATGCAATGCGTGCTGTCTCCTCCCTCCCAACAGGAATTTCTTTCTCTTGTTCCCTAAAAAAAAGAAAAGAAAAAAACACACAGGTCCTGGGTTGCGTTGTAAATAAGAAATCACGTCATTGTAAATAATGCTCCCCACCGTAAATGTATAGTTTCAGAATAATTCCGTAATTCGGTTAGCTGTGGGCTTGAGTCTGTTAGACAGGATGCAATGCAATAGGGGGACATACTTATTTGTGTTTTAAAATTGTCACACTCAGGGTCAGGTTAATTGTAGAGGGAATTACACCTACATGTCACACTCAGTTAAGTCTAGTAGGCCCGAGGACGTGCCTGAAGAAAGGAGGGTGCAGTGTAACGATTTTGAGAAGTGTAACGGGTTTTGAGAAGTGTAACGGGTTTTGAGGAGTGTAACAATTTTGGAGGAAGGGTAACGGATGTGAAGAGTATGGTTTTGGTATGGTAACATCCTGGTAATGTAAATAATGGTCGCAGCCGTCCTCCTAATTAATTTCATAGAACATACACGCAGGTCACGATATATCTTTTAAATAGTGTATTTCCTTATTCCATGTAGGCTAAGTATGTGTTTTCCACTAGATTGACTTTGCATTGTATCAAACAAAATAAGCGTAGGCCCTTCCAATTTCCCCAAAACCTCCCTTCCATTTGCCTTCCGCATTTTGGTCGGTTTTTCTCTTCAACCACCATTGGCCACGAGGTAAGGTTGGAGAAGAAAGGCGTGTCTCCACCTCGTCAGAAGAGGGCAGGAGTGAACCGGCCCTAACAGCCAATCAACACCGCGGTGAGTGACCCGGTAGGCGTGCCCTCGGAGCCGGCGGCTTAATTCCGCCGGAGGTGATAAAAGCGAATGTAAGGAACTGCTTTACAGAGAGGCCTTGAGAGATACGCTGGGGGATGACCTGGAAGAGGAGCGCAATCCACCGCAAGCCCTACCTACCTGCCTGCAATATCCCCTGTCGTTGGAGAGACGCGCTGAACGGAGGGAGACGGCTCCACCCCAGGAAGAGGAGCAGGTGTGCCGAGCCAGCGCGTGACGGCCGCGGATACGCGACGGAGGTTTTCCCGCCAAAACCGCGAGGGGTTGAAAGCTGCTGCCTCCGACCTTGCCTTCCTCTCAAGCAATCAACCTCGAGCCATTACCTGCCGGCAATATCCACCGTGTGAGTGTGAACGTCCTGTCCTACTCGTTTGTCTTGGGGATTAAGTAAATGAAATAGAATAAGTTAACAATGCACTGTGTGACTGCTCTTTTCCATCTATTGCTGTAAATAATATTGGTCGCTCTAAAATATTGCTTGTGTGTGTATAATAAATCTGTTCTTCCTCCAAACTCTGTCTTTCTTCTCTCTTCTTCTCTTTCGGTCGCTTTAGAGGTTTCCCAATTGAATATCTGTAGCGCGATTAGTCAACGTTCGGGTGGAATCGGGTTCTAATCGGGGAGTAACTGTTCGGACGCGGTTAAATACACCACCGCTCGGTAAAATAACATCCAAAAGCCGCGTCTGCAACAATATATATATATATATATATATATTATTATTATTAAAATATTTTTATACTGGGATATTTTGGGTTTAGTGTAAGACTATGAGCAGAGCAGAGAGGGTGGTGATTTTATTTTTTATGTTTGATTTACTTATTTTCAAAATATGTATGAAATATTATTGACCAGCACCCCCAACTCAAAAATAATGCTTCCCAGCGTCCCTGACCCCAGATCCACTTTTTTGAAATAACAACTTCTTTCCTGGAAGTCCTAGCTGTGTCCTTGTGTTTTATACTTCTACCCCCCCCCCCCCCCACCCCCCTTCCCACGCCTCCTCCCCCCAAGCCCTCTACCTCCCACAGATCTCTCGATGTCCCTGCTCTCAAATGTTGTGTTTGTGTCTTTCCCCCTCTCTCCCCATCTTGTCTACCGCTCCCCTTATTATATGTTTTATGGGTCCGTTTGACTTTTTGTGTAATTAATGTTCGCTCTTTCATCTTGTATACGAAAAAAAATTTAAAAAATTTGATTCCCCAGCCGACCAAAGATTGTCACCATGATTCTTTGCAGGCATAGTGTTGCATTAATATACGAGTAGTAGGGGACCCTCACCCTAATAAATATGCATGACATTTACAGGTTGTGCGGAAAGCGATTTTTCTTCGGAAATATATTCTTGAGGACACTAAGAACAAATTGGCTCAAAAAAAAAAAAGGCCCCCCTTACACCATGGAGGGCACCTTTGTCCCCCAGGGCACCCGGAGAGGGGTGCATCTTGTAACTATGGTTAAGAACCGATTCTCAGATTCTCACAAATGATGCGTCATATGAAAGCTTTTCTCAAGACCAAACAAGATGATAAATCACTGTTATTTAGAAATTAGCAAAACACATCATTTGCCAAACTTTCATTAATTTTTGTATGAATTTCAATATTGTATGAAGATATTCTCGGCCAATAAAAGGAAAATCGGTATTACTGTATGCAGTCATGTACACACACACACACACACACACACACACACACACACACACACACACACACACACACACACACACACACACATACACACACACACACACACACACACACACACACATAGACACACAAAGATGATTGCAAAACTCGGTCTACTGCTTCGTGGGGAATGGGCTAATAAAATATACAATTACACCAATCCACACTACAAATGTACAACTCCCTTCACAAAGACGTCTTCATACACTTGTTACTATTGCCACACAGTTACCTATCCAAAAATGTCAAAAGATGTCATGATGGTAATCCGTCCAGAAAAGGTTTGTGCTGTCATTCCTTCCGTTCTTTCTTGTTTGGCTATTTTTCGAATCCTATGGAAAGGGCAGTTCTCCAACCCATGCATCACCAAGACGTCCCCAGCAATAGTGTACTCCATATGCACCCTATTATAAACACCTGCAACATTTTCTTAACACCTGAACTGGGGAGATTGGGGAGTGTGGAGGGGAGGGGTAGATTCATATTGTTGAAATAGAGGGTTGAACTACGTGTGTGTGTGTGTGTGTGTGTGTGTATGTGTGTGTGTCTGTGTGTGTGTGTCCATGTCTATGTGTGTGTGTGTGTGTGTGTCTGTGTGTGTGTATGCGTGTGTGTCTGTGTGTGTGTCCATGTCTATGTGTGTGTGTGTGTGTCTGTGTGTGTGTATGTGTGTGTGTCTGTGTGTGTGTCTGTGTGTGTGTCCATGTCTATGTGTGTGTGTGTGTGTGTGTGTGTGTGTGTGTGTGTGTGTGTGTCCATGTGCGTGTATGTGTGTGGGTCTGTGTGTTTGTGTGTATGTGTGTGTCTGTGTGTGTGTCCATGTCTGTGTGTGTCCATGTCTATGTGTGTGTGTGTGTCTATGTCTATGTGTGTGAGTGTGTGTGTGTGTGTGTCCATGTCTATGTGTGCGTGTGTGTATGTGTGTCCATGTGTGTGTGTGTGTGTGTGTGTGTGTGTGTGTGTGTGTGTGTGGCAATGTCTGTGTGTGTGTGTCAATGTCTTTGTGTCCATGTCTATGTGTGTGTGTGTGTCCATGTGTGTGTGTGTGTGTGTGTGTGTGTGTCCATGTCTATGTGTGTGTGTGTCCATGTCTATGTGTGTGTGTGTGTCCATGTGTGTGTGTGTGTGTGTGTGTGTGTATGTCTTGTCTATGTGTGTGTGTGTATGTCTTGTGTGTGTGTGTGTGTGTGTGTCCATGTCTATGTGTGTGTGTGTGTCCATGTCTATGTGTGTGTGTGTGTCCATGTGTGTGTGTGTGTGTGTGTGTCCATGTCTATGTGTGTGTGTGTGTCCATGTCTATGTGTGTGTGTCCATGTGTGTGTGTGTGTTTGTGTGTATTTGTTTGTACCACATGACCCCTAATCCTTTGTCTTTCACAATACAGCAGTGTGATTCATCACTTTACTTCACATTCTTACATTCACATTTCACATTCACATTTGTACTTCACATTCTTCACATCATTCACATACTTCACATTCTTCCAAGTTCATAATCAACGTCTTTTGGGACTTTTGTGACATGTACTTTACAATCAGATTGATGCTTACAGAGCGAGATACCCAGTTGCCCACACAGCTCTTTATTCCTGTCTCTGTACTCTCCTGTGCAGCGCCATTCATGAAGAGTGATGTAAATGAGACACACATGAACATTCATTCAAGCAACATGGCAGAAATAATGCACCTCGTTCCGCAAAGGAACAAAATATTAATCTGGATGTCCACCCAAAATAAAGGTAAACATCAACATTTCAAATGTGTACACACATCCTCGGGAATTCTTTTTGGTTTTTGTCAGAAGCACTATAGAATGATAAGTAAGGCAGAGGCAACAATGGAAAATGAAGGAGAATTATCCCTCTGACAACCTCTTATCCCACTAGGCTTGAAGATGTGTGGGAAGATGTTTTCAAATTAAAGGAGCAAACTGAGTTATGGCTAAGAACAAGTTTAATATATATATATATATATGTGTGTGTGTGTGTGTGTGTGTGTGTGTGTGTGTGTGTGTGTGTGTGTGTGTGTGTGTGTGTGTGTGTGTGTGTGTGTGTGTGTGTGTGTGTGTGTGTGTGTGTGTGTGTGTGTGTGTGTAATGGCACACAGTGTAGAGCATAGGCTGAACAGTTTACATTTTGTATCCCACTGATAGGTCGATCTGGATTCAATCCTGAACCAAAATCTAATCGGCTGGTTTTTGTCACCAATCCAACTCATCCACCAAGTTTTGGCCTAATCCGTCCACAACTTATTACCTCCGCCACTAAAGGTGGATGGTGGTTATATTTTCACCCCCTGTCTGTCTGTCTTTTGTCTGTTTGTGAACAAGATATCTCAAAATGTTGTGGACGGATTCGGACGAAATTTGGCAGAGATGTAGCGTATGTCACAAGGACGAAATGACTAGATTTTGTTGACGATCCGGATTCGATCCGGCTACTAGAATTGTTTGAGTGATTCTTCACCATTGGTAGATCGGGACAAAAACGATACGTAGCAAGATATCTCAAAACGTTGGGGAAAGATTTGGACGAAACTTGGTGTACCGGTTGGGTATCTGACAAGGACGATTCGATTCTGGTAAAGATCTGAATATGGATTCGGATATGATAATTATTTAATTTTGCAAGTGATTCTTCACCAGTGGGAGATAGGGCCAAAACGATACATAGCAGAATATCTAAAAACGTTGTGGACAGATTTGGACGAAACTTGGTGGACAGGTTGTGTGCGTGACAAGAAAGAATCGATTCTATTTTGGTGAAGATCCGGATGCGGGTAGTATAATTTTTTCAGTGATTCTTCACCATTGGTAGATAGGGCTAAAAACAATATATATGCAGTAGCAGGATATCTCAAAACGTTGTGACGGAAGATTTTGATTAAATGTGATTCCGTATTGCGATTTTCTGGTCTACACTGGAATACAAAACGTAAACTGTTCACCTGGCAGATGTATGCTCTCTACTGAGTGCCGTTCTAGTTGAAATATCATGTATCGTTTTAGGACCTATCACTCAATAGTGTAGAATCCCTTAAAAAATAGAAATATTCTTGTATCCGGATCCGGATTCAGATCTTCACCAAAATCTCATCGATTTGTCCTCGTCATACTCACAACCTGTCCACCAAGTTTTGTATGAATCCGTGCACAACCTTTTGAGATATCGTGCTATACAGGGCGTATCAAAAAAAAGGTAATCCGAATTCAAGGGGTTAATATGCAAAGGTTATTTAGTTTGACAATTTACATGTGGTTTACCAATTATGAGGAGATCCTCAACTTTCCATTGATGCCTTTCATGCATCATTGCAGTCACACATGACCGAGTACATGTTCATTGAAAATGACAAGTTCAAATCGCATTTTTACAAGTTTGGCTAATCGGTGCAAGACAGTTTTAAATGGACGCATTACTTGTCGACTGCCAAGTTGATTATGTAAAATTGTTAAGTTGGTATGGTAATAGTCGGTTGCGTCATCCTTTGTTTAAGATGGGTATTTAAGATGGGCCTACAGCGTATGGGTTTAGAGACAGTCTGAGTCATTGAAAAGATGGTTCAACTTACGACTGAACAGCGGACCTTCGTGGTTACAACCTTTCACCAAACTGGAAGTTTGCAGCAAACTCGTGATGCGTTCAGGGAACGTTTCCCAGAATGGGAGCCTCCAGCAGCCAAAACCATCTGGGCGAATGTTAAAAAATACCAAGAGCATGGCACTAGCCTCAACCGCAACAAGGATAATTCTGGTAGGAGGCGCACTGGGTGAGCGGAAATGAACATTGCAGCAGTAAGGCAGCAAGTTTTGGAGCATCCTAGGGATACCAGCGCAAGACGAAATGGGACGGGATTGCCTTCGGCAACATTCACCCGAATCACAAGACTGGACCTCCACCAACATCCATATTGGATTCACATCCGGCATCAACTTACACCAGGGGATTTTGCCAGGAGGCTGGCGCTTGCCGGATGGTTGATGGCACATTGCGAAGCAGATGTCAATTTCCTGCGGTATCTCGTTATCGGCGACGAAGCTGCTTTCACCATGGATGGCAAGGTCAATACCCATAATGTTCTTGAATATGCACCAACAGGACAACCCCCTGGAATTTAATTTTGACATCAACATGAATCGACAAAAGTGGACTGTTTGGTTGGGACTTTGTGGAAGTGGTCAGGTGATCGGACCATTTTTCTTTCAAAGGAATGTCAATGGTAACAGATATCTGCAGATGATCAATGATGAAGTTTTACCGCAGCTGGAGGAGAACTTTGGGCGACAGGTTCATGGTGTCTTCAGATATCTCTGGTGGGCCTAAGACGGCGCCCCAGCACATCGTCTTATCGCTGTCCGAGATCGACTGAGGGAACTCTTTGGAGACCGAGTCATTACCCTCAACCATGCAGTGGAATGGCCGCCAAGATCACCTGACCTCACACCATGTGATTATTTCCTTTGGGGACATTTAAAGAACAAGGTGTTCGTAACTCCTCCCCGTGATCTTGACGAATTGCAGGGCTGTATTCGACATGAAGTGGATGCTTTCCGCAATGACCCGGCTATGGTGAGACGAGTCGTTCAGGGCATGCTCCGCCGCTGTGAGCTTTGTGTTGAAAGGAGAGGTGGACATGTTGAAGGTGTGGGTGTATAAAGGCCAATCATTCCTGAGAAAAGTTCACATCTGACGTTCATTTTGCACCAATTATCCTGACTTGCATCGATTAGCCAAACTTGTAAAAATGCGATTTGAACTTGTCATTTTCAATGAACATGCACTCGGTCATGTGTGACAGCAATGATGCATGGAAGGTATCAATGGAAAGCTGAGGATCTCCTCTTAATTAGTAAACCACATGTAAATTGTCAAAATAAATAACCTTTGCATGTTAACCCCTTGAATTCGGATTACCTTTTTTTTGATACGCACTGTATACCATTTTAGCCATATCTCTCAATGGTGAAGAATCACTTTAAAAATTATCTGATCCTGATCCGGAACCTCAACAAAATCTAATAATTTTGTTCTTGTCACACACGGAAGCTCTCCACCAAGTTTCGGCCAAATCCTTCTACAACTTTTTGAGACATCCTGTTAACAAACAGACAGCCAAACAAACAAACGGACAGAGGTGAAAACTTAACCTCCACCCAATATCGGTGGGAGGTAATAAAACTTTATCAAATAATTTTATCAAGAATTATCAAAGAATTTTATCAAGAATTATCAAATAATTTTATCAAGAATTATCAAATAATTTTATCAAGAATTATCAAATAATTTTATCAAGAATTATCAAATAATTTTATCAAGAATTATCAAATAATTTTATCAAGAATTATCAAATAATTTAATCTCGAATTATCAAATAATTTTATCAAGAATTATCAAATAATTTTATCAAGAATTATCAAATAATTTTATCAAGAATTATCAGATAATTTTATCAAGAATTATCAAATAATTTTATCAAGAATTATCAAATAATTTTATCAAGAATTATCAAATAATTTTATCAAGAATTATCAAAAAATTTTATCAAGAATTATCATCCTCTCCAACAATCATGTATGTAATATGTGTATTGCGTCTATAGTGACCTCAAGATGAAGATCTTTCGGTCATGTTTGAAGGAATGTTGATATTAATGAAACTGTCCAGTGTCCAGGCCACAACTTTTTTGTACCATTTGAGATTTTGTCAGAAAATTTTGAAGAAACCTTTATTATGAGAACGTGGAGAGCACCAAGTAATAAAATGTACATGTTTTTTAGCTGTTGTTTTCATCAAGTTTGGTTTGAGTACAAAGCAGACGCAGGTGTGCTTTGCATTTGAAGATGCATTCCAGTTTGTTTTTGGATTGGGAAGGGAAAATGTCAAAATGTGTCGTTATGGCAATCCATAAAAGGATTGTGGTCTTGTATTGTGGTGTCGTTTTGTGGTGTCATTCCATTTACTTTGTTTGATTGCTTTTTTGGGAATTCAATCCTGACATGGTTTTTCGTTTTTATTCATTTTTTAAATGTTTTTTTCTGATTTGTTTCTGGGTTTTCTTGAGGGAGAAGGGGATAATTATTATGGCTGATTGTTAAATTGTAAAATTGTGGTTAAATTTTCAATCATGTGTTGAAGTACTTTCGTTTGTGCATGTACTATATTACAATTAAAATGTGCATGATATAATATCAGTATTGCAGATGACACTGCAGGTATATGCGGATATATGTGGATTTGGGCATCCTCCGTCATGCGAGGCCCTTCCTTGGCACACCTGAGTTCCTCACCACATACAAGGCTTTCATCCGCAACTCAATGGAATACTGTTCTCCCCTCTGGGCCGGTGCTTCTTCCTCACACCAGCTCGGATTCACGCTGTTGAAACTAAAGCTTTCAGAATCATTGGAATCTTCTGCGATGAAGCTAACTCTGAAGACCTTTCACTCACTCACCGCAGGCAGGTTGGTGGTCTTTCTGTCTTCTACCGACTCCTCTCCGGCCTTGCTCCCCCAGCTCTGTCTGTGCTCTGTCCCCCAAATATTCCCACAGGTCGCACAAGATCTGCCAGCAACCCTCTCCTGGTGAATCTGCCAAAATGTAGACTCTCTGCCCACCTTCACTCTTTCATTCCTCTTTTCTTCCACCTCAGGAACAAACTCCCTCTCTCTTCAATCCCCCTCCTCCCTCCAGATCTTTAAAACAGCTGTTCACCACCATCTCTTATCTTCCCCCATCCAAAACCTTGATCTTTTCTACCCCCGCTAATTCACCCCAGATCCACTTTTTTGAAATACCAACTTCCTTCCTGGAAGTCCTAGCAGTGTCCATGTGTTTTCTACCTCTCCCCCTCCCCCCCCCCCCCCCCCCCAAGCGCTCTCCCTCCCACAGATCGCCCGATGTCCCTGTTCCCTGCTGTTGTACTTGTGTGCTTCCCTCTCTTTCCCCATCCTGTCTCCCGCTCCCTTTATCTCATATTATATGTGTCAGTTTGTTTTTATGTGATTAATGTTTGCTCTTACACGAGCCTCGATCTTGTATACAAAAAAAATACGATGTTGAGTCACCATTGCATTGTACTAAGCGTGCAGGGGTGGGTCATCTAACAAACAAAATTTATCACCTGTCTATGTTTTTATGCTTTGACGTTTTCACCCTGTTTGTCATATGTCGCCTGCTTATGTTTTCTCCCCTGTTTGTCTGTCTGTTCGTCTTTGAACAGGATATCTTAAAAAGTTATGGATGGATCCAGACTAAATTTGGTGGACAGGTTGGGTGTGTGACAAGGAAGAATTGATTTGATTTTGGTCAATATCCGGATCTGGATGCGAGATTTTAAAAAAATTTCTTAAGTCATTCTTCAGCATTGAGAAGAAGAAGAACCACCTTTGGAGGCTATTTTCCCCGCAGAGCAGGGGTTGGACTTTTTCAGGCACCCTTTTTGATCCCCTTTTTGAAGCAATGTTTTATGGCCAGATGCTCTTCCTGCCGCCAACCCTGTTAGTCGCCTCTTGAGACACACAGGGAATTATCAGTGAGGTGGTACACAATTTGCGGACCTCAGAAGGATGACAGGCGGAGTCATCCCCTCTGGCGTTAATTCAGCGATCGACTGGGATTAAAACCCAGGATCCGAGGATCCCCAGCCAGCACCCTAACCGCTAAGCCAACACCAGGCTGTTCTTCACCATTGAGAGATGTGGCCAAAAATTATAAAGAGCACGATGTTTGAAAAGTGTGGACAGGTTATGACAAAACTAGGTGGATGAGTTGGTTAGGCGACAAGAACAAGCCGATTCGATTTTGGTTAGGGTCTGGATCCAAATCCGGCCAATCAGTGGGATGCAAAGTATAAAGTAATCGTTTCAGCCATTATTGTGCTTGGCTGGCCGTCGACGACATTGATGTTGCCATTTTCCGATTTGTTACTTTAGCGACACATTCTGGCATCTTTATCAGTCTTGTTAGTTCTGAAAGTGCTCGAGAATAAAACATATTGCTTTTAAAGGTTTATGACTTCACCCTATAGCAGCTCTTCAGCATAATATTTTGTACATATTTGATGGAGTGGCCATTTAATTCCACTGCCATCACGATATGTGTAATCGTCTCCAAAACTTTCCATTGGAATTGCAAATTAGTATTAAAATTTTAATTTATAATAAAGCAATATGCACGTGGAAATTAATTTTTTAAAGGCTTTTCATTTGACTTTGTTCAGTTTAATAATGGCAGGGACTTTCTCTTTACCCAGGATAATGCTCGTCACTTATGCATTTAATTACATGCATGGATAACTAGTAGGCAGACACAAAGCAGCCGAGAAGTTTGCACACTCGTCTCTGAACTATCCAGCCTGAGTTTGAATCCAGACTGAGCTATGAAATGTCATCCTGGTGTCTTGCATAAATATAAATATGAAATTTCATGCGTGACTATAAAATTATTGTTCACAGGAAGGTGAGACAAGATGCACCTGTTGGGAAAGGTGTGGTAAAATGGTTACCATGCACCCCACGCACTCCCTTCCCTATAGAAATATATCCTTCTCTGTACTTTTGTTCACTATTCTGAATGTATTTCATTTGAAAATTCCCGATACATAGTAGGGGAAAAGAACCCTTTGGTGTGGATGTTAGGATACCGAGGTGGTTAGAGGGGTCTTTCCGCACCTTACTCGACTGTATATTTATAGTATTGCATCTTTGGGTTTTTACGGCATAGCCCATCGGGCAAAGCTGTCTAGAACAGTGTTTGTCCGTCTGTATGTATGTATGTATGTATGTATGTATGTATGTATGTATGTATGTGTGTATATGTGTGTGTGTGTGTCCCCTCAAACGTATACCAATCAGAGCTGAGAATCTGGTCACATGACAAGGTGATGTTCTTACATCTGATGTCATTACGGTGGTGCTGCAGCTGACTCTCCACACTCCGCCATTTTGATTTATATGCCGTTCATGCCGAATGTATCGTCGAACCCGTCATATATCACAATCGCCATGCTCTACCTTTACGTTTTTCATTCAGTGTGAAACACAAACAAACCGATTGTTAAAATGACCATGAAATATCGAAAACATCGGCGTTACATCTCTTCCAACAATACGGTACGTAAAGGTCTTAGCACTTAGGCGTTATGACTCACTGTCCCCTTTGGACAAAGTAAACCCAGGTTTCTTAATACAGTGGTATCGTTTCAGTATTATAGTTTTCTTAATAATAATATTATAGTAAATATAACCATAACACTTTAATCCCAATGTCGTGAATGTAAAGTTGATGGATTGAAGCGGTGTAAAAGCGGAAGTAAGGAATTCACCTCGGCTTTAAAAAAAATAATATAATTTTCGTAATAATAACATAACGTTATTATTATAGTAAATCTAATCGTAACACTAATCCCTTTGTAGTGACTGCAACGTTATTGGAGGTTAAATATATATCTCATATATATTAAAGTAGCGGAAGTTTTGTGTCTGCCTCATGCTACGTCATAACGTATATGATGTCATTACGGCATAAACACCTGCTCACTTCGAGAGCGGCAGGAAAGGTCATTCCTCTTTGGGGTATATAGATTACAGTCGATCTCTGGTCGGGTCTCAAAAACATTGGGTGTGTGTTTATTTACCAAGTTTTTTGTGGAGAGATCGCCAAGTGGTTTAAGCATTCGAGCAAGCACTCCATTCAAAACCCTTAAGGAACGGCTGGCTTGGCAAGCGCTAGCTAGCTGCTTGGTAAATGAGCACACCTCCAACCCTTGTGAGGTATATAGATTACAGTAGATCTTCCCTCAGTTCTGTAAGTACAACTTAGCTCACGGATGTCGGGATTCCTCCAAATTTCTTTGTTTAATGCTATAAACAGCATTAACGACTGTTTAAAAAGCTAATCATACATGTTTGTTGTTTATAATATTTTACAAGCCGGGCTACACCGCTGTTAGACTTTTGGTCTTGTTTTATTAATATTCAATCTTACTTTCTCGACAGAAATTGTTGTTAGCTCACCTGGTACGTAGTTCCATGGAGCTTATGCAATGGCGTGTCGTCTGTCCGTCAGTCTGTAAACACTTGCAACCTCTTCTGTAAAACCGCTGATGGGATTGTGATTAAACTTGGCACAAATGATACTTGGTGTGTTGTGACTAAAGTTTGTTCACGGCATTAAAGAAAACGGAGACTAAGGGGGTCTACTGGGGGTCAAAGTGGATCTGGGTTTGACCTTCCAAAATAGGAATTTGCTTTTTCCTCTGAAACTACACACAATATTTTGATGAAACTTCACCACAACCTTCATCACTTGTGAAATACCAATGTTTGTTCAAGGCATTAGAAATATTGGGGTCTGAGGAGGTATACAGGGTTGGGGAGGGGGACAGGCATCGCCCTCCAAAATAGGTATTTATTTGTTTGTTTGTTTAAAGTCTTATGATTATGTTAGTATGATTCTACATGCTGCCCTGTCTTCTAGAAACCATTCAAATTGGTGTAAAATACCTTTTGTCAGTGCAGTATACTGTTTATTCTACCATGTGAGTGCCAGCGGTATTGCCCCTATTTTTTTTAAATAGTATATGTTGACAGTTATTATTACGATCATAATAATTATCATTAAAATATTTTATTACTACTATCATTCTCTGTTGAAGGAAATATATATATATATATATATATATATATATATATATATATATATGTATTTTTTATAAACAGGAATTAAATTCCTGCATGGGGCTAAGTGTGAAAAACTCTGACTCAACACGGGACTCAAACCAAGGGCCTCCATCATATTCGCAGTGGCAGCTCACTGCGCTATTGAGTCAGCCGAAATATCGTTAACACTGCGCTATCGTTAACAGTTATTATTACTATCATAATAATTATAATTAAAATATTTTATTGCGACTATAACACTGCGCTATCGTTAACAGTTATTATTACTATCATAATAACTCTAATTAAAATATTTTATTGCTACTATAACACTGCGCTATCGTTAACAGTTATTATTACTGTCATAATAATTATAATTAAAATATTTTATTGCTACTATCATTCTCTGTTGAAGGAAATATATAATATTCAATTCAATTGCCTCGTGCCTATTATTTATTATATAATATTCAATTGCCTCGTGCTTTTCTGCAGTAAAGAGGAATTTTAACGAAGCACCAGCACCGTCTGGCCCGGCTGCACCAGCTTAGCCGAGAACTTATCGGGTATTTAAATCAGAAACCTGCGATACAGACAAAAGCTGATGTATGCACACCATGGAAGGCAACCACATTCTTACTTATGTTTTAACCAAAGTAAATTGGTGAATGAGTGAGTTGGGGAGAGCGACGGACAGACAAAGACAAAGTGTCCCGGTGCAGGCCATGTGGACAGCTCCACGGGCCATCCATTAGCGCAGGCAGGTGCACGCGTCATGCTCTCATCTGCAGTCACACGAGCCCATGCCACGTGCCACACAAAATGTGGATGGGCCAAATGGGGGGGGGGGGGGGAAAGGGGGGCTAAAAACATCCACACAAATGCAAAATCGTAATGAACAAGTTATAATAATGCAACTTCTTTTAAAATGTCGTTATGATTGTTTTGGGTGTGAGGGATTTGGTAAACCTGAAACCAATGTTTGCTTGGAAATTGTACATTAAGAAGGATTCTGAGTCATCCTGAGAATTTACCTAGGCATACGTATCATCATACATGAAAACTGAAAACATCAATACATTTGTGTGTGCTGACAGAATGGTTCAGATGTAATGTACTATCATACGAGTTATATACTCTGAGTTCGATTTCCGATCCGACTATAAACTGCCACTCTGGTACTTCACAGTTATGAGCTTGCATCAATAAGTGCGTCGTCCATCTGGTGTGCAGGAAGCTTGGCATCGCCAGTATGCCAGCATTGACTGGTGGACTTCAAGTCTTCAACGATCCCACAGTGTCTTTTTCAAAGTACAGCCCATTGCATGCCAGCCTCCTTTCCAAATACAGTATACCTGGCATAACCTGCTTTGGGGGCTCCACAAAGTCCATTTGTGAGTTTTGCCTTGGTGTTCTCTTCCCGTGATGGACCATGAGTGGTGCATGGCGTAGTTTGAAACCTGGCCTGGATTATTGATGTTTTATACTCAATAAAGGTTCAATAACTTAATGGTAATGTACATAAATCTTTATGACATTGACCCAACTACTTATTACATAGGCAGGGAAGACATAGGGCAGGTGTCTCCACACATTGCCTTCAGAAAGTATTCACACCACTTGACTTTTTGACATTTTGTTGTGTTACAGTCTGAATTTTAAATTGATTAAATTAAGATTTAAAAAAACGGATCTACACATAATTCCACAATGTCAAAGTGGAATTTTTTTGGGCAAATTAAAAAAACAAATTAAAAATGAAACACACAAATATCTAATTTACATAAGTATTCAACCTCCTGAGTCAATACATTGTCGAAGCGCCTTTGGCAGTGATTACAGCTTTGAGTCTTCTTGGGTATGTCTGCATCAGCTTTGCACATCTGAATTTGTGGAGTTTCTCCCATTCTTACTTGCATATTTGCTCAAGCTCTGTCAATTTGGATGGGGATTGTCAGTGAACAGAAATCTTAAAATTTTCCCACAGATTCCACAGATTTTCCACAAAAAAAATATATTCTCAATGGGAATCAAGTGTGGACTTTGGCTGGGCCACTCAAGGACTTCCACGTTCTTGGTCTGAAGCCATTCCAGTGTGGATGTGTATGCTTGGGGTCATTGTCCTGTTGGAACATAAATCTTCACCACAGTCAAAGGTCTTTTGCACTGAAGCAAGTTCTCCTCAAGGATTTGCCTGTATTTGGCTCCATTAATTGTTCCCTCTATTGTATCTATTGTTCCTTCCTTACAAGTCTCCCAGTCCCTGCCGCTGAAAATCATCGCCATAGCATGATGCTGCAACCACCATGCTTCACGGATGTTAGATGGGTGATGAGCTGCGCTCGGTTTCCACCAGACGTAGTGATTTACATTCACGCCAAAGAGTTACATTTTCGTCTCATCAGACCACAGGATCTTTGCCTAATGCTCTCAGAGTCTTTCACGTTCATTTTTGTAAACTATAGGTGTGATGTCATGTGCCTTTTTCTCAGGAGTGGCTTCCGTCTGGTCACTCCCATAAAGCCGAGATTTGTGAAATGCTGCAGACACTGCTGTTCTTCCAGCAGGTTCTCCCATCTCAGCCAAGGATCTCTGTAGTTCTGTCACAGTGCTCATTCGCTCCTTGGTCACCTCCCTGACCAAGGTCCTTTTTGCCTGGTTGGTCAATTTGGTCAGACGGCCAGCTCAAGTTAGACTCTGTTCCATTTCCATTTCCTAATGATGGAGTTCACTGTGCTCTTGGGAACTTGCAACAATAGAAATTGTTTTATACCCTTCCCCGGGTATATGCCTCCTCACAATTCAGTTCTACGAGCAGTTTCCTGGACTTCATGTTGGAGTTTCTGCTCTGACATGCACTGTCAACTGTGGGACCTTATATAGAATGGTGTGTTTCTTGCTAAATCATGTCCAATCAATTGAATTGGCCACAGGTGGACTCCAATCAAGTTGTAGAGACATCTCAAGGATGATCAAAGGAAATTGGATGCACCTGAGCTCAATTTGAAGTGTCCAAGCAAAGGAGTTGAATACCTATTGATTCAAGACATTTCAGCTTTTCATTTTTAATTAATTTGTAAAAAAATTCAAAAAAATAAATAAATAATCCACTTTGACATTTTGGGGTATTTTGTGTAGCTCATTGACAAAAAAAATATCAATTGAGTCCATTTTCATTTCAGGCTGCTACACAAGAAAATGTGAAAAAAGTCAAGGGGTGTGAATACTTTCTGAAGACGCTGTATTAACGGGGTGGTTGGTGGAAACATTCTGCCATGTTTGTATTCGTAAGGACCACATTGTCTATATATCCTTGCTCAATTGTTTCTTACAATGTCTGTACATCCTAATATAAAGTGCTATCTACATACAACGTATACAAATTTTGAATTCAAATAAAACATTTATTTTGCCCTCACACTTTTCTCATCTATTCCTCACCTCAATCCCCTTTACTCCTCCTCAATCTCATATCCCTAACCTCTCTTTTCTCCATTTTTCTCAACTCCCCTCACACTTCCCGAGTTATTTGAAAGTCAGGTATTAATTACTTCCAGGATAATAGGATAACGTCCATAAGTGAGTGTATATGGAACAGTCAGCTTCTTTTAAGCTTCCAAATAAGCTTCCAAATGCAACAGGTAAGCTTCTAAATGCTACAGGTAAGCTTCCAAATGCAACAGGAAAGCTTTAAATGCATCAGGTAAGTTTAAATGCATCAGGTAAGCTTTCAAATGCAACAGGTAAACTCCAAATGCAACCTTCCTAGAGCATTACCTCTTTCTTTGAGATGTAATGAGGTTTCCAGGTTCATGAATTCTAAGAATACTAAATATAAACACAATATGCTTGCAATGTCCAAGAAAAGAGAAAGCCTAACTCATCAGGTTCCAATACATTATGCAAGCACTGTTACAATTTACACTTCATGGCAAATGCAATGCGTAAACAAGCAGGTAAATTATATAGAGTTGAAGTGGCAGGAAAGTTTCTAAAAAGTCAAAGTAATAATCTTAACGGAATTCTATGTGTTTATGCATCTATATTATAAAACAGGAGTGTTTGTTCGTCTGCCAGTCCATCCAAAAACTATTCCCTCAGCTTAAGGTCCCAGCGGATGTCATAAGGTAGGTAGGAGGTTTCAAAAATTCCTCAATACAATTTTGATTTTGAAATTCAATCGATATGAAGCTGCTCCAGAATCTGGAAGTGAACAAGATGACGACGATTCGCTGGTTTGATATCTTAATACAATTGCGATTCAACATTGTATTTTGTTATATTACTGGTATCTTACTATAATTCACCAAGTGTCGGTCTGTCTGTCTGTTCCCAGGTACCGCAAAAACGGCTGAACCGATCACAACGAAATTTTGGGTGGGTAATTCTGGGACCCCCTGGAGTAAAATAGGCTAGATTGTTTTTACAATTTTTTCCCAATTTTCCAATTTCCATTTTTTCCAATTTTCCAGTTTTTCCAAACACGATGGAATAATATTTACTGATATGAAGTGATGTGGCTTTTATTGAAATTCCACAAATACTGTTTAGATTTTGATGATTTGCGTGTGATATGATTTAACGGATGTTTATATAAATCGTTAAAAATAAAAAAGCCTTCAATTTCTGATATTTTGCCTTTTCATTTGGGCCTCCCAATTGAAGCCCCGCCCATAGGGCGGTTACCGTTGCTAGTAGTATTAATTTGTGATCGGAATGATGCCGTTTGGAATGAAAATATAGAGATATTGAGTTTAAAGCAGAATGGGGAAAATACGTGACTGTTTCCACCCGTGACATTCACGCATTCGGCATTTGTACTTTCACAAATGACAGCGTGTAGAAACATTCAGCTGCAGTACGGTAATTTATTTTGGCCAAGTCCTTCATGAATTGGCTGTCAATGCCCTGACGTATGAATGAAGGTGGAACAAGAATGTGGACTTTATTGATTCATCGTTTGCCATTCACAGTTTTTTTTTTTTTGCCAAAGTCATTCACGAACCTGCTGTCCATATCTGACGTTCGACTGAAGGTGGCACAAGAATGTGGAATTTATTGGTTCATGGTTTCGCATTCACAGTTTCCGCATTGTCTGTTTGCTCTTGGCCTCACACCCGTGCATAGCACAGAAACCTCGCTGGTTTATGTATGTATGTATGTATGTCTGTTTGTATGTATGTGTGTGTTTGTGTGTGTGTGTGTGTATGCATGTTTGTGTGTGTGTATGTATGTATGTATGTATGTATGTATGTATGTATGTATGGATGTATGTACAGTGCATTCAGAAAGTATTCAGACCCCTTCACTCTTTTCACATTTTGTTATGTTGCAGCCTCATGCTGAAATCGTTTAAATTCATTTTTTCGCTCATCAATCTACACTCAATACTTGATCTGTAACTTATCATGAGGAAACCATGTGCCAAGTTTGAAATCATGAGCATTAAGCGTTTAGAAAAAAAGTCCGGAAAACTGTTCTTTGCGTGACGGACTGACGGACTGACGGACTGACAGACTGACAGACTGACGGACAGACTGATGGACAGACTGATGGACAGAGGGACGGCGTGCAAACCTATAGTCCCCTCCGGTGTACACTGGTAGGGGACTAATAAAAACGAAGAAATATCTCTGGTAATTTCCTGAAACTCAGTGAAATTCAATGAAATTCGCTCGGTGAATTCACTCGGTTTATCGGTGAAATTTTTTCTTTTGGGCGGTGTATAATCGCTCCGAACAAAATATCTCTCAGCAATTTCCCGTCTGTTAATTTATTTATTTTACATATGTGAATTACACGTCCATGCACACGTGAAATGGAGTTTGTTTTTTCACACGTGAAATGAGCATGGTGGTGGACCTTTACTTCCGGATAATGATGTTGAATGAAATAAGAACGAAGAAATATATGTCGGCATCATTGTTGACGTTTTTGTGATGACTGTCATCAAACGGAAAAGTAATATATCTCAACGGAAAAGAAAAAGCGAATTTTTTATATTTGTCGACATGTTGCCGTCTGTGTCATGTTGGGCAGTGCATGTGGCGTGATTTTTTCCAATATATCTCTGCATTTTCCCACGTGTGCGTGAATGTTCTCAATTATTGCTGACACCGAGTCTAAAACCATCCATAAAAATGAAATCAGATGGTGAGTTAGATTGGAGATAAAGGTGTGAGAGAGACTCAATGGCCTTGAAATTATTACAAGCCTTTGAGAATTCATTTCGTCTATCAATGGAAACTTTCATCGAATTTTCTTCCCGTTTTTTTCCAGAGTCTAAAACTATGTTAGCAACTGTAAAAAATGAAATGATATATCGAAATAGAGTTGAAATAAAACTGTGAGAGAGCAAGACAGCACGGGCCTAACTAAACAGGCCTCAAAGCTATGCGAGTTCATAAAATGGTGGATATTTGTTTGTGAAGCCTCTCCAAGAATGGGTGGAGCTACTCTCCAAACGGAGTAAGCCACACCCCCGGACAGACAGACAGACAGAATCACCTACGGCTAATATAATATATATATATATATGCATATAATTATAACATTATAATAAAGCTAATATAAATGAATAGTTATAGTATGAACAACAATAATAATTGTCATATCATTTGGCAATAATAATAATATGGAAGGGAAACCCCCCCCCCCCCCCCCCCCCCCCGCTCCCCGACCCTGGCCCAAGCACATCTGGGCTCGGTGAAAGGCAAGCTAACACTCAAGCAGTTTCCTACAGCAGGTAGATATGCTACAATGTTATGAATACAAATGAAAATTTGATCCATTGGACCAACGGGACCACTTGTGTTCGTAAATTAATGACATCCTCTGGAATGATGCAAAGAAGACTCGGCCTCACAATCCTCATAAGACTAGTTTTCTGCACAGGCACCATAACCATATACCATCGTATCGGTGATGACATGAAAGGATTAAAATGGATGGGGATATGAAACAGACAGGATGGGCTAAGCAGGCTATTCCTGGGATTTGGTTTCCTTGTGTGTTCTGGGAAATTATCCTCAGGGCTACGTCTGTCCAATGGCACGTTGTAGTCAAATCCAGTCGATTGTTCACATCCTGCCACTGTCAATGTGTGTCCTCCCAACAATGACAGTGGAGTCGTTGGTTCAGCACACATTGCCATATCCATCAATGTCTGGAGGACAAAGCACGACCTTCTCTTTCTCTCAGGATCAAATGTGGAAGCGAAGCTTTCTCAAGACTTAAAGCACCACATTACGGATTTGATGGCGCTCGGCTCTAAAGCTAAGTTATAACTTCTTCAGATGTGTGCAATCGGATAGAAAATTCCAATTTAGGCAAAATCGATCCAGACTTGTTGGGAGGTGACGGTTGTCGGCCATGTTTGCGGCTCAATGTTCGCGGCCACTTGTGTTGTTTTGCAGCATTCTCAGCAGATTTTTCAATAGATTCTTTTTGTGATTATAGATTGACTGATGTTGCTTTAATTAATTATTGATTATATAATCGGTGTTTTATTGGCACGTTATCATTGTATCCAAATACGATCAGTATTATATATGTTTATCCAGTATTTCATGCTACTTCTCCAAAAGAGTATGTGATTCTGTAGATTCTTCATGAGCCAAATTCCAAGTATTCCAAATTCCAAATTCCACCTGCTCGTCGGAATTATTCATGTCTTGGTTGTCACATTTGGATTGTGACAGGTACTTGGAATTTGTACTTGGGATTTGTACTTGGAATTTGTGACAGGTACTTGGAAGTTGGTCACGTGTCAGATTGGCCAAGTGATGGTGAAAGAGTAGCTTCTCTGGCTGGAAATGAAAGGTCACGTCACACTGAAATTGACCATCCTCAGTTCATGAGACCTACTCGCTCATTATTATTGAACGAGCAACAACAACATCACCAGACTGAGTGCGACATTTTTTTGGCATGGAAAATCTGACATATTCCTGGTTTTGTAATGAAAAAGAACTTGAAAGTCTTTAGTCCAAAAGTTGACCTGCTGACGAGGCAATTCGGCGATCCCAAAAGTCCTTGCAGCTCTGCGCGACACCTCCATTGATGCCAACTGTTTCTTGCTTCTTTGTTTCACAAGTTCATGGCAGCTACGTCAGCTTGATTAAGGAGTTCATCAACTTTGTTTGTCAAGAGACTACAAGGGGGTCGTTTGTTGTGGACCCGACACGATACTAAGGAGGATATGCTTCCCCTTCTAATTTCAGCCTGTTCTCTATTTTATTTGCCTCTTATCGATGCACCTTCCAAAAAGGTCTAGAACTCCAGTTGAGATTGACATACCTCCCCAACTCTCCCCTACTCAACCCTCCCCAACCTTCCTATTTATGATCATAAACCCCCCCAAAATTCCAAATCTACCATAAATTTCAGCCATTAGATTGAGCTTGGTTTAGCTGGCACAGAATTGGTGGGATGCCAGAAACTACAGGCAAGGAAGACTCTCCACCAGAAGCCAGAATATGAAACGCAAGCCACAGTAGCGAGATTTTTAGTAGTGGTGTAAGAGTTGGAAAGGAGAATGCGCTGGACACAAAAGGGAGATCTAGTTCAGTAGTTGGACCAGCGGTTGGAACAAAACTCGTTGGTGAATAGAGGAGCGCGGAAGCCACCTTAACCATCATGCCCAAGGCAGCCGAGCTATGCTCCATTGCAGTTGCTGCTGAACATAGCTTCATCTTGATCCTGTTCCAGGCCACTGCACCTGTGCCAGCTATTCCACAAGCAGAGTCGCCATTCTCCCCATTTCCTTCCTTTTATTATCTACTGCCCCAGTTTAAATGTTTATTTATTTCCTTGCAACCCCCATCTTTTTCCCAACTCATTATTTTCTTGCTACAGGCTTTTGGCCGTGGTGTAAATGTTCCGTGCGTGTTATGCTTTGGCTCCATTTGGGCTCCGTCATGCCCGATATCCTCATTGTGGAATAAAGCCTGCACAGTAATTATCCCGAGCGTGCAAACCAAAAGGTGGGGTGAAGTAAAAAAAAAATTGCTTCACTTTGTCTGTCTGTCTGTCTGTCAGTCCACAGACGTCAATCGATGATCGAGTTATTACTTAATTACCTCTTCCACCAAAGGTGGATGGAGGTTATGTTTTCACCTCTGTCTGTTTGCTTGTTTGTTTGTTTGTGAACAAAATATCTCAAAAAGTTGTGGACGGATTCGAACGAAATTTGGCAGAGATGTAGCGTATGTGATAAGGACGAAATGATTAGATTTTGGTGAAGATCCGGATTCGGATCCGGCTACTTGAATTTTTAAAGTGATTCTTTACCATTGTTGGATAGGGCCAAAAACGATACATAGCATGATGTCTCAAAAAGGTGAGGACGGATTTGGACGAAATTTGTTGGACCGGTTGGTTGTCTGACAAGGAGCATTTGATTCGATTTTGGTGATCTGAATATGGATTCTGATATGAGAATTATTGGTTCACGAGTTATCAAGTGACCACTATATTCGTCATGTGTGTCTGTCTGTCTGGTGTGTGTGTGTGTGTGTGTGTGTGTGTGTGTGTGTGTGTGTGTGTGTGTGTGTGTGTGTGTGTGTGTGTGTGTGTGTGTGTGTGTGTGTGTCTGTCCGCAGCATAACTACCCGATGATATCATCCGATCTTGATGAAACTTGGGTGGGAGGTTGATATCATGATCTAGTTGTGTCCTGCCTAGAGTGGGCGTATTGCGCCCATTGTGGGCGGAGCCACGCCCGACAAAGATGTCTTTTTAGGGGATAATCGATTTCAAGCTACATCTTCTCCAAGGGGTTTGGTGGAATCTGACGGGGGTTTCGATATTTGCTTAGGCCAATGTCATGTGTCTAGCCCCACGGAGATCGATTTTTCATTTTTTCATCATTTCATTTTTCACCGAATTTTCGGTATTGTGTGGCTAACTAACCTCATAACTGATTATACATTATTTTCTATCTCATTTCAAGGTCAGTAACCTTAATTTTGACATTTCCAGGCCTGGCCTGTCCGGGCCTGTTTCGGTTATAGTCCATCCTTTGTCATTGAATACCGCTCGCTCGTGAACCATCGTCGTCTCCTGACTTGTTTAATTATCTTTTAAGTGATTCTTCACCATTGGGAGATAGGGCCAAAAATGATACATAGTGGGATATCTTAAAAAGTTGTGGACAGATTTGGACGAAACTTGGTGGACCAGTTGGGTGTCTGACAAGGACCATTCAATTCGATTTTGGTGAAGATCTGAATATGAGTTCGGATATGAGAATTATCTAATTTTCTAAGTGATTCTTCACCATTGGGAGATAGGGCCAAAAACGATACATAGCAGGATATCTCAAAAAGATGTGGACAGATTTGGACAAAACTTGGTGGAGAGGTTGGGTGTCTGACAAGGACGATTTGATTCAATTTTGTTGAGGATCCGGATCAGGCTAGTATAATTTTTTAAGTGATTCTTCACCATTGGGAGATAGGGCCAAAATTTATATATAGCAGGATATCTCAAAAAGTTGTGGACGGATGATTTTGATTAAATGTGATTCTGTATTGTGATTTTCTGCTCTACTCTGGGATACAAAACGTAAACTGTTCACCTGGCGGAGGTATGCTCTCTACTGAGTGCCGTTCTAGTTTCATTGCATTTTATATTTTGAACACAAATCGGAACACGATCCTGCAGTTTGGCAGTGCTTTGGCAATTCGGTAAATTGTTTGGAATCTCATCCCAATCGAGAATGCGCAGAGAGGAGTAAGGTAGTTTTTAAAAGGTGACGCGGCTTCAGTATTTGTCTATTCCGTCTGCCCATAAAAATGAAGATGAAAAACCTTTCTAACCCACTGTTTAATCCTAAAGGGTTCTAAAAGGCTATTCTTATGGGTTCTAAAGGGTAACTCTAAAGGGTGATTTTAAGGGGTTCTAAAGGGTAATTCTAAAGGGTTTCGTTCGTTTCTCGGCTTTGCCTAATTCATATTTAAAATGCCAAATTGAACCGCTTCCTTCGGACACCGTGTGATGTTTTTTAGTCTGTTTCCCTGTCTTGTAGTCTATTGAAATTTAATCTTTCCAAACAGGAAACACGTTTTATAGGGACGTCATGAAGGATACAAACAGGAACAAAAAACAAATTAAACTTGTTAAATAAGGTGGTGTAATAGATGCTGCATCGATGGCGGTAAACTTCCGAAAAATAAAAATTGTGTATTTTTCCTCGACACCCTTTAAACTCTATATTTTATTTACATTGAACAACAGTATAAACTGAAACACTGTAAGACACAAATCTTCTTCTTTACACTTTCAAAATTCTTCCGTTTAGCAGTGCTTAGACAAAATATCATGGCATTTTACCTCATCTTGTCCAATCAAATTGGACGCTCATGCTCCCTTTGACGCTTTGACGCAAATTTGCGCTTTGATGCTTTGACACAAATTGGACGCTCATGAGCTCATGCTCATGGGTTTTTTTATTTTTAGCCGCGTCGCAAGACGCTGGTCATAGAGTGCCCTCTGCTGTTGTTCTTGTTCTTCTTCTTCTTCTTCTTCTTCTTCTTCTTCTTGTTCTTGCAGAGAAGACAAAACCTCAAAGCTCCACCCATTCTGGGAAACATAGCTCCACCCATTTTGGGAGAGGCTTCATATAAACAAATATCCACCATTTTATTAACTCGCATAGCTTTGAGGCCTGTTTTGTATGCCCGTGGTGTCTTCCTCTCTCACACAGTTTTCTTTCAAATCAAATTCGATATATCATTTCATTTTTCACAGTCGCTAACATAGTTTTAAACTCGGTTGAAAAAAAACGGGAAGAAAATCCGATGAAAGTTGCCCTTTATAGAACGAAATGAATTCTCAAAGGCCTGTAACTTCAAGTCCATTGAGATTTATTTTTTTAAAATCGCGGCATGGTCAGTCATACACCGCCCGAAATAACAGACGGCAAAATGCCGAGATATATTAAAAATTCGTCCATTTGATGACAATCGTCATGATGAAATATTTAATTTATACGTCATCACAATAATGTGGAGAGAGGAGCATAGCTTCGTTCACGTGTCGCCACACACGGGAAATTGCCGAGATTTTTTTTTTTTTAATCGCGGCATGGTCAGTCATACACCGCCTGAAATAACAGACGGGAAAATGCCGAGATATATTAAAAATTCGTCGCCACACACGGGAAATTGCCGAGATATATTTTCACTTTGCACAAAAATAACATCAAGTAATCGAATCAATAGGAATGTCCTGTGCCTATAACATCGACGTTATAGGCACAGCTGCATCTAGGCATTGTGTAACATCGACGCGGCTTTTGTTTTAATTAAAACTTTTTGTACTTGTTTATTTTTTGTGTACAAGATCGAGGCTCTTGTAAGAGCTAACATTAATCACAAAAAAAAACAAAAAAAACGGACACACAAAACATACAATAAAGGGAGCTGGAGACAAGATTGGGAAAGAGAGGGAAGCACACAAGTACAACAGCAGAGAACAGGGACATCGGGAGATCTGTGGGAGGGAGAGGGCTTGGGGGGAGGAGGCATGGGAAAGGTGGGTGGGGGGGAAGAGGTAAAAAAAACATGGATACTGCTCGGACTTCCAGGAAAGAAGTCGGATTTTCAACAAAGTGGATCTGGGGTGAATTAACGGGGGTAGAATTGTGAGGGAATATCGAGATTCAGACAAAATGGTGGCTCGTAGGAAATATAGATTGTGCTCGGAAATGCAGAGAAAGAGGTTAAAAGACCCTTTCCATGTCCTTTTTCTCACTCAAGACTGTGTGTGGTAAGGTGATCTGCATAAACTCTAGTTTTTTGAATTGTCTCTGTGCTTGTTTTTGTTGTTTTTCTCTTATTCTAATGCGATAGCACGGTGCCATTTTCTCTTCCCACTATTGGACTCGCAGCATAGGAAAGAGGAAACCATTGTAAAAGTGTGTGGTTTTCATTCTCATATTTGCGGTTTCAAATTTGGCCAATCACTACTGTATTTGGATATCCTGGGGCCACACCCCACAAATGCGGTATTGGTGAGCAAAAGGTTTGCGCGATAATACAATATATCAATGAACTCTTCATTGAACCGTCCCGTCTGAATCTGGTTGCCAAAAAGTCGTCGTTAATAAGGGAACATTGAACTGAGATTCATTGTTACTAATTTGGCCCAATGGTTGCATCATTAAGGAGGTAGTCAGGTTCACTATGTTTTTTCGTTCAAAATCATGGTAGATTAGCAAACCTATACATTTTTGGAAACGTTATTACATGGAAAATCTAAAAATCAATGTTTACATTTGCCAATTCCGACCAATTCGATTCGACCAATTCGACCAATCGACCAATTCCATTCGACCAATTCGACCATTCGACCAATCGCTTCGATCGACCATTCGACCATTCGACCAATTCGATTCGATTCATCGAATTCGATTCGATCGACCATTCGACCAATTCGATTTGCCAATCAATTTGACCGACCTTTGCTTGTGTGGAACGGACTGTAAAAACGATGTGGACTTTATTGTCGGATACGACACACAGGACAGTGATGACGAACTCTAAATGGCATATTCTGTAAATCGTGTATGTTTGATGCCATTGACTGCCTGTGTATATTTTGTCATTGACTGCCTGTGTAGATGTGAAGTTATACTGACTGCATGTGTATATATGATTTTGCTGACTGCCTGTGTATGTTTGGTGATATGAATTATTGTGACACATTTTGATGTTATTAACTGCCTGTACAAAATGATAACATGTATTTGATTATGCAACTTATCGCGAATATAAAGACAGTATTTTGCAATTCAAAACCTTTGATTCGTGTCTTACCATTCCCCATAGCACTAATTTGATACTTTCGAAACTCGAAATTTGGCCGAGGTCCTGGTGATGACTTCCCGTTACTTATACTGTGTGGTGCAAGACACCATGGGATCTTTAACCTCAACAAGTTGGCAGAAGGGACACCCGGCTTTAACTTAATCTCAGGGAAGGAGGAATCATTCTTGCAACGCCCAGCCTGCGCAACATCAGCATTGCAGTTAATAGCCGGGTGACACCTTGAAGAATAGACACCTCAAAAGTGAGTGCATTCACTTTCGGATATCCAGTTGGAGAACAGTAAACCAAGACACAATAAACGATTGTCACATTTGTCATATCTGCTTCGAAAACGATTTACGCTTTTATGAAAAATGGTCACCTGCACATAAATTATTAGGAAATTCACATCGGTTGCGGTTTAAAAGATGCATTTCTGCACACGATATGGAATAAAATAAAAATCATTAAAAATACAAAACGATTACATTAAGGAATTTAAAATTTTACTATCCTTTCACTTTAATACATTTATACTAGGTTATCTTTATGGGAGTTATATTTTGTTACACTTTAATACATTTATACTAGGTTATCTTTTTGGGAGTTATCTTTTGTTACACTTTAATACATTTATACTATGTTATCTTTATGGGAGTAATCTTTCTTTCACTTTAATACATTTATACTAGATTACTTTTATGGGAGTTATCTTTTGTTTCACTTTCATACTAGGTTATCTTTATGGGGGTTACCTTTTGTTTCAATTAAATACTACTGCACTAGGTTATCTTTATGGTAGTTGTCTTTTGATTCACATTAATACATCTATACTAGGTCATGTTTATGGTAGTTATCTTTTGTTTCACTTTAATACATCTATACGAGGTTATCTTTATGGGAGTTATCTTTTGTTTCGCTTTAATACATCTGTACTAGAATATCTTTCTGTAAGTTATCTTTTGTTTCACTTTAGTACATCTATTCTATGTTATCTTTATGGCAGCTATCTTTTGTTTCACTTTAATACATTTGTACTAGGTTATCTTTATGGCAGTTATCTTTTGTTTCACTTTAATACAACTGTATTCGGATATCTTTATGTGAGTTATCTTTTGTTTCACTTTAATACATTTGTACTGGGATATCGTTACGGCAGTTATCTTTTGTTTCACTTTAACACATCTGTACTCGGATATCTTTATGTGAGTTATCTTTTCTTTCACTTTAACACATCTGTACTAGGATATCTTTATGTGAGTTATCTTTTCTTTCACTTTAATACATTTGTACTGGGATATATTTACGGCAGTTATCTTTTGTTTCACTTTAATACATTTGTACTAGGATATATTTACGGCAGTTATCTTTTCTTTCACTTTAATACATTTGTACTGGGATATATTTACGGCAGTTATCTTTTGTTTCACTTTAATACATTTGTACTAGGATATATTTACGGCAGTTATCTTTTCTTTCACTTTAATACATTTGTACTGGGATATCTTTACGGCAGTTATCTTTTCTTTCACCTTAATACATTTGTACTAGGTTATCTTTATGGCAGTTATCTTTTGTTTCACTTTAATACATCTATACTAGGATATCTTTATGTGAGTTATCTTTTGTTTCACTTTAATACATCTATACGAGGATATCTTTATGTGAGTTATCTTTTGTTTCACTTTAATACATCTGTACTGGGATATATTTACGGCAGTTATCTTTTGTTTCACTTTAATACATCTGTACTAGGATATCTTTATGGCAGTTATCTTTTGTTTCACTTTAATACATCTGTACTACGATATCTTTACGGCAGTTATCTTTTCTTTCACTTTAATACATTTGTACTTGGTTATCTTTATGGCAGTTATCTTTTGTTTCACTTTAATACATCTACACGAGGATATCTTTATGGCAGTTATCTTTTGTTTCACTTTAATACATCTGTACTCGGATATATTTACAGCAGTTATCTTTTGTTTCACTTTAACACATCTGTACTAGGATATCTTTATGGCAGTTATCTTTTGTTTCACTTTAACACATCTGTACTAGGATATATTTACGGCAGTTATCTTTTGTTTCACTTTAATACATCTGTACTAGGATATCTTTATGGCAGTTATCTTTTGTTTCACTTTAACACATCTGTACTAGGATATCTTTATGGCAGTTATCTTTTGTTTCACTTTAATACATCTGTACTAGGATATCTTTATGGCAGTTATCTTTTGTTTCACTTTAACACATCTGTACTAGGATATCTTTATGGCAGTTATCTTTTGTTTCACTTTAACACATCTGTACTAGGATATCTTTATGGCAGTTATCTTTTGTTTCACTTTAACACATCTGTACTAGGATATCTTTATGGCAGTTATCTTTTGTTTCACTTCAATACATCGATACTCGGATATCTTTATGGCAGTTATCTTTTGTTTCACTTTAATACATCTGTACTCGGATATATTTACAGCAGTTATCTTTTGTTTCACTTTAATACATCTGTACTACGATATCTTTACGGCAGTTATCTTTTCTTTCACTTTAATACATTTGTACTTGGTTATCTTTATGGCAGTTATCTTTTGTTTCACTTCAATACATCAATACTCGGATATCTTTATGGCAATTGTCTTTTGTTTCACTCTAATACGTTTGTACTCGGATATCTTTATGTGAGTTATCTTTTGTTTCACTTTAACACATCTGTACTCGGATATATTTACGGCAGTTTTCTTTTGTTTCACTTTAATACGTTTGTACGAGGATATCTTTATGTGAGTTATCTTTTGTTTCACTTTAATACATCTATACGAGGATATATTTATGGCAGTTTTCTTTTGTTTCACTTTAATACTGATCTGAGATCAAGATATCCGAGTAATAAGACTGATCTCTCCATACAGGTTGCTTCTGACAAACCAGACGTGATCTGCTCAACAGAAACTTTCCTCCTTCATGATGTCTCTGATTCCTTGGTATCTCTCCCAGGTTACTCCCTCCTCCGGTATGATAGACCTGAGCCTCGTCCTGGAGGGGGGGTTGCTATCTTTATAAAAAACTCTCTTCCTCACTCGCCCTGCACTGCCCTCTCTCCACATCACCCCCAGGAATACCTTTGGCTACGGCTTCCCCTTCGCTCCCACCTTTTGTTCATATGTGTGTTGTACCGTCCACCAAACAGTGATGACTCCATCTACATCTCGCTGTCTGAAAACATGGACCAACTTCTATCTACCCATCCCGACTCTCTCTCTTCCTCATATGTGGTGATTTCAATTGTCACCATGCCAGTTGGCTGGGTGTGGGTACCTCTCTCACCAGCCATGGCTCTTCAGCAAAGGACTTCTGTGACTCACTGGGACTGACACAATCTGTCAATTTCTCGACCCGGATCTCAGTCAACGGAGCATCTTCTCTTCTGGACTTGGTTATGACGAACTTCCCTGAAAATGTCTGCTGCTCTTCTTCTGCTCCAATCGGCTCATCTGATCATGTGCTTGTTAAAGTGGACATCTCTCTCACCATTCTCAGAGAGCCTCCTCAGCGTCGACGAGTCTGGCATTTCACTCAGGCCAACTGGCACGGTCTTCAAGCAGCCATCAATCATCTGGACTGGTCTCCCATCTCTACCGCCTCTGACATCAACTCATCCTGGGAATTCTTCCAAAGTAAATTGCTCTCTATCATGCACAGATTTATCCCATCTCGTCTTCAGTTGTCATACCCTTCCTCCCGTCCATGGTACATGGAATCTTGTGGTGAGGCTATTGCCCAGAAACAACTTGCTTTCCTCTCCTGGAAAGCAAATCCAACGGAAGGAAATCTCATTTCCTTTCACAAAGCCCGAAACAAGTGTGTGTCCACCCTCAGGAGAGCCAGGAAACAATATCTCTCCATTCTCAGGACACAACTCTCTTATCTGTCTCCCTCTTCCAAATCCTGGTGGTGTCTGGTCAAATCTGTTTCTGGTGTTTGTTCCCCCTCCATCCCCTCCCTCACCTCAAATGGCCACACGGCTGACTCCGCACGTGAAAAAGCTGAATGCCTCAACTCTGTGTTTGCCTTTAAATCTTGTGTCCAAAACCCATCGCTCTCTGTACCCACCTTACCCAGTCGTACCCAGCTGCTCCTGGATTCTGTGTCCTTTCCTCCTGACAAGGTGGAAAAGTTTCTGTCAACCCTCGACTCTGATTCTGCAACTGGACCTGACGGCATCAGCCCACGAGTCCTAAAATCCTGTTCTGCCGCTCTTTCACTCCCTCTCTCTGTTCTCTTCACCCTCTCTTTTGCTCAAGGTCATCTGCCATCTGCTTGGAAATCTGCCAACATCACCACTTTGCACAAAAAGGTGCAAAAACAGATCCCAGCAACTACAGACCAATCAGCCTTTTCCCAATTATCAGCAAAGTCATGGAATCCATCATTGCTTCAGATATTAAATCTTTCCTCTTCTCCAAAGGCTTGATCTCTGATCATCAATTTGGTTTCAGACCTGGACAATCTACTCTGGACATGCTACTTCTGCTTTCTAAACAATGGATGGAGGTCCTCAATGCCAAACAGGAAATTATAGCTGTCTCCCTTGACATATCACGTGCCTTCGATACGGTCTGGCACCCCGCTCTGCTCACCAAACTCTCCTCTTTTGGTATCCATGGAAATCTCCATGCATGGCTGGCGGACTTCCTCTCTAGTCATAGTCAACGTGTGGCCCTGAATGGGTTTCTCTCATCTCCTCTTCCTGTTCAGGCTGGAGTTCCCCAAGGCAGTGTTCTGGGCCCTGTGCTTTTTCTGGTCTTCATCAATGATCTCTCTGACTCTCTTGAAAATCCTCTCTATCTCTTTGCTGATGACTCTACTCTCTGTCGCTCCATTCTTCATCCCTCAGATCGGCAGTCTGCAGCCTCCTCACTCTCTGCAGACCTGGACAAAATCACAGACTGGGCAAACAAGTGGAACATGTCTTTCAATCCTGACAAATCTCACACTCTTACGATGTCTCTCCGAAAAGACCGACTGGACAACCCTCCCATCCACTTTCTGAATAATCCTCTCCAAGAAGTTCTGTCACTCAAGCTTTTGGGTCTCACTATCTGCCATGATCTTTCCTGGGAAAACCACATTTCAAATCTGGCCTCCAAAGCCAGTCGCCGACTGGGCATCCTCCGTCGTGCGAAGTCCTTCCTTGGCACACCTGAGCTCCTCACCACATACAAGGCTTTCATCCGCAGCTCAATGGAATACTGCTCTCCCCTCTGGGCTGGTGCTCCTGCCTCACACCTAGCTAGTCTTCACGCTGTTGAAACCAAAGCATTCAGAATCATTGGAATCTCCCGCGATGAAGCTAACTCCAAGGGCCTCTCACTCACTCACCGCAGGCAGGTTGGTGGTCTTTCCGTCTTCTACTGACTCCTCTCTGGCCTTGCCCCCCCAGCTCTCTCTGTGCTCTGTCCCGCAAATATTCCTACAGGTCGCACAAGATCTGCCTGCAACCCTCTTATGGTTAAACTGCCAAAATCAAGACTCTCTGCTCACCTTCACTCCTTCATTCCTCTTTTCTCCCGCCTCTGGAACAAACTCCCTCACCCTCTTCAATCCCACTCCACCCTCCAGGTCTTTAAAACAGCTGTTCACCACCATCTCTTATCTTCCCCCATCCAATACCTTGATCTTTTCTATCCCCGCTAATTTCACCCCAATTCCACTTTTTTGAAATACCAACTTCTGTCCTGGAAGTCCTTGGTGTCCTTGTGTTTTATACTTCTCCCACTGCCCCCCCCCCCTTCCCACGCCTCCTCCCCCCAAGCCCTCTCCCTCCCACACATCTCCCTGCTCTTAAATGTTGTGTGCTCTCAAGTGTTTGTGTGCTTCCCATTCTCTTGTCTTCCGCTCCCTCTTTTTATATATTTTGTTTGTCTGGTTGATTTGTTTGTGAAGTAAATGTCAGCTCTTTCACGAGCCTCGATTCAGTATACAAATACATCTATACAAGGATATTGTTGCGGATTTGAGAATCCTGTGTTTGTAAATATGACCCTCTAGTAATGATTCCTTGTAAATACCTCCCTTAATTGTAAAGGTCAAAGGTCGTCCCCTTAGTTAGTCCATCGCATGCACGTAGAAAATCATATACCCTTCTCTATAGTTATTTCTTATTCTATGTCAGTATAAGGCTCTGTTTCCCATTAGTTGACACTGCATTGCACCGGATCGAATAAGGTAGAATCCCCTTTCAATTGCCACCAAAAACGCAATTGCCAGCAGCGTACGCTGCCCTTTGGCTGGGGGCTCACTCAAATCGCCCCAAAACCTCCATTACGCACGCGGTCAAGCCCACGAACAAGGGCGTTGCTCACCCCTCGTCATCAGAAGGTGGAGCCAGCGAGCCCCCACCAGCCAATCAGGGCTTGTGAGATACCATCACGGGCGTGGCGCGCATTGATCTAAAAGCGCGTTATAAAAGCGCCCGCGCAAGCCTATTCCGGAGATGCGCGTAAGAGTTCAGTGGAGGGACTGCTTGGTGAAAGAAGTGAAGGACGAAATCATTGAGGGAGCCAGAGAGTTGAAGGAGCCCGAATAGAGAGCTCTGGGAAGGAAGACGCTGTTCCAACCAGCCTTGCCACGACAAGCTCCGACGTGTTGCTGCGAGCATCCCGGCCGTGTGGACCCGAGTGTGGAGAGTCGGCGGCTGCTCGCTCCCGGCCCGGCCGTTCTGCAGGCCCACCTGAACCTTCCTCTCCTTCCAGCCATTCGTTCCTGCCTTCATCCCCCACTCGTGTAAGTCTGAATGTTGTCTGTTTGTCTGTGTTGTCCCTGGGAATAAGTTAAGCTTGTATAAGTAGATTTGCACTGTCTTCTTCTTCTTCTGTAAATTATTTTCGTATCTTTCCATCTCCTTTGGTTTCTTTGATTGTGTAAATAGTAGTAATAAATTCCTGTTCCTCCGTACTCTGCCTTCTTTTCTTCACATCCGTTCGTTTTAGTGATTTCCCCATTGAACACCTGTGGCACGATTTGGCCAACGAATAAGAATCGGGTCTAGTTTATTTGTTAATGGCTCGAGCCGCGGGCTGCTAACCCGCTCGGCAAATAACATCTTGTCCGCGGTCTCGAGCGAAGTTGCTCACCTGCCTCGTAGAGGGAGCGGGGCAGCTTCAGGAGCGGAGACAGCCAGTGAAAAGGAAAAGGGGGATTAACACCCCCCCCCCCCCCCGCTAAGGGGGAGCGCCGTACTCCGTTTCCGTAACAATTGGTGTCAGGAGTGGGATTCGGACCTGAAGTGCGCTTAACGCACTCAAAATTACGAGTGGTCGAAATTTTATTTAACATCCTAAATTTAAATCGTGCCATGGATAATCAAGGCGACCGGATGCCGGTGGGGGTAGAGTTAGAAGGGGTAGAAGCGACCCAGGACCCCAGGGAAATGTATATGGGGGAGAGAGAGGAGGAGAGCAATGAGGATGTGGTTGCGGGGGTTGCAGGTGCACAAGATGGCGCCCTCGCGCACGAGGTTGCAGCAGCACCAAATGGCGCCTCGCACATGGTGGTGAGAGCCGCGCCCTCTGTACCAACGGTTGTAGACATGCAATCATTTATGGCTGAAATGGAGGCCTTTATGGCCAAAATGGTTGAAGACATGAGAATAGAGGGGGACAAATTAAGGGCAGAAATGAGGGCCGATGGAGAGCAAATGGGAAATGATTGGAAAACCAAATTCGGGGGATTGAGTAAGGAGATGGAAAAGATGGATGCATTGCCAATGAGGGAAGAAGTAAGGGCCAACACCAATAACTTAGAAAGCAAATTAGAGGGACTCGGAAGCAAATTGGAGGGAGTCAGAAGCAGATTAGGGGACAAATTGAGGGGCATAACTGGCCCAGCCAAAGAAATTAATGAGGGGTTGGCGAGGGGGCAAGCCACGTATGAGATAATGGAAGCGGAGATGGACAGAGACCGCAGGTTGGGCGAGCAGGTCCCAGGGGTACGCGATGAGGTAAAGCGGGTCGAGAAGCGCTGGTTGAGCGAGTCAGAGCAAGGCACAGGTAACTGGACCGGGGTAGACATCGTGACCCGTGGTATGGAAAAGCCGGCGACCACTGAGGTAGAAGAGGGAATTTTAATAAAGCCAGCGGTCATCGAGGTGAATAAAGAAAAAGTAGTGGTGGGAATTGAAATTGTAGAGACGACAGACGTAGAAGAGCAACAGTTGGAGGAAGGAATGGATAATGTGCAAAGTCCGTGCTCACATCACGATGCTGTACTTGCTAATCCTTATAAAGATTTGCAGGTGCGCGTGGAGAAGAGGATCCCAAAGGTGAGTCGTGCTGTATATGGTGCTAAGAGGTTTTTCGGCAAAGTGTTTGGCGCGAAGAGAATTGTCACGCGATTGGGGTCGATATGGCACCCGGGCGTTTGTGGGAGGTCCGTGGGGTGTGGTGTGAGAGAACATGGCACTCGTGTGAGAAAAAAGTGTGACACAGAGAGTGAGAGCGATACGGAGTGTACGTGCGAGGGTGAGAGTGACCCGGAGAGTGAGTTGGTGGTGGAGCGGGTGCAAGAATGCACGCTTGGAATGGTTGAGAGTGTGCGAGAACACACACCTGAGTTGGTTGTGGCACGTGTGCGGCAGGGCACATCGGAGCGCGTGAGTGGGTGGATGCAAGAGTGCACCCCCATTAGTGGTACGGAGTACGTACCGAGGGAGAGTGCGCAAGATGGTGCACTAGGTGTGTTAAGGAAGTGTGCGAATGGAGAGTGTGCGCAAGAGGGTGCGTGAGAGGTGTGGTGTGTAACAGGGAGTGCGGTGGTGGAATGGACGGAGTGTGTGGGATGCACTGGAGGTGCCGAGACGCCGGGTTTTGTGAGTGTGAAAAGGGTCGCGTATGCGTGTGAGCAGGCGAGTAAGGCATCGACGTAAACGGGGCAGTGTTTAGGGCAATGGTTAGCCGACGTGAGCACTCAGGGCGCGGTGCGCTTTGTTGGATGCGAGGCTCGGCGCGGATCGGTGCTGCGTCGCTTCTCTTCGAAGCGTCGTTGCCGATTCGGGCCTGGCCCCGCCCCGCACGGTCGAGTCCGGGCCTCGTCGGGCAAGGCGACCAGTCCGGTTCAAGGGCAGGTAGGAGGAAGCGGAACGGTGCCCCCTCGTGGAGGCGGCGTTCCAGCCGGGCGAGATCGGGCCTTCGGGCAGGAGACCGGAAGGCTCCGCGCCGCGATGGGCCGTGGAATCTCGGGCCGAGCAAACCGCCTCCCTTGAACCGAATGCCGGACGGACTCAACCTGCAGGCGACCAAACCACCCAAATTCATTGCTCGGCTTTGCGAAGCCGAGTTTTAATGAGGTAACGACGCACCGAGGCTCAGATATAGTGGACTGTGATGGTAATAATGTTTTGGATCCGAAATTGAGAATAGTGAATAGGATTGGCAGTGATTGGCAAATTTTGATTGGTTGGAATTTGATGGCAAAATTAATAGTGGGACATGCCCGATGTGGTGGGATGGCAACTCTGCCATCCCTCACATAATGGGGGCACATGAGCTATACTTTTATGGGGTTTGGCAGTGAAAACTAGCCCGGGAGGGTTAGGATAAAATGATAGGGATCTAGAGAAGATTGCCCATAGGTAACTGGAGATTTAAGTAGCGACATTATACCTGTAGTAGGGACGTGGAGAGTAGGGTAGTTGGATTATAATGACGAGGGAGCGCAATAATGTAAGGGCGACCGGGAAGCGCGAGTTTTAGTAGGGCACCAGGTAGGTCAGATGATGCCGTGTGAGTGTTGAAAGTGTATTCGGAAGTGTATTGTGAAAAGTGTGAGGTGATTGTGAGTTGTATTGAGCATGAAAGTGTATGGAGCAGTGTATGAGGAATAATTGTGGTTGTGCATTGTATTGAATGAATGAAGAAGCCTGGGAGGAAGGAGGGTGCAGGAGGCACCAGGTGTGATTGCACAGGTGTGCAAGTGAACAGGTGTATGGAGCAGTGTATGAGTGAGTAATGGTGATTGTGTGCTGTGTTGAGCAAATGGTCCTGGAGGAAGAAGGGTGCAGGAAGCACCAGGTGTAGGAGTGATGGCACAGGTGTGCAAATACAGGTGAGCATGGTTGTGTGGAATGAATGGTATGGAATACATGGACTATGGAATACATGGAGTATGGAATGGATGGTGTGGAGGGAGTATGGTGGAAACTGTGGAGTGGAGTGGATGGTGCGAAGGTGTGAATGGGGGAAAAGTGGACCCCTATCACGAATACCCAGGGAGGGTAGTTTAAGAGTTAGGTAGAGGGAGTAGGTAAATTGTGGTTGGATATTGGCATCTGTGGTGCGTGTGGAAGAATGGTGTTTGTATGGGTGCATTAGTGACATGGAAATGGCTGGGCGTGTGGCCTGTTAGTGTGTGTAGTTAAATGGGCACTCCGCCACTGTTAGGATGTCGGCCAGGTGAGGCCGCAGGTGGGCTCTGGGAGCCGGTAGAGTTGTTGTGGATGGGGCCCGAGGATCCAAAGGACGGACCCGGGTAGCCCAGTGCCAGAGAGGGCACCGAGGGGGGTAAGTTTCAGAGAGGGCCTTCCCCAGTTAGATAGGTTAGGTAAGGAGCAGGTAAGCTCGGAGGCAACTGCAGTGGTGGAGGTGTGCAGGTGGGTAGACCTGCTGGGAGAGCCACACGACCCAGTCCTGAAATTGTGCAAAGGCACAGGGAGTTGAATCGGGGGAGTGAGACCCCAAATTGATGAAGCACCACAGTTTGGTCAATGGGAATTTGGTTCTTAAAACCACATAGAGTAAGATGGCCAATGGATTTAGTCCGTGGGCTGAGTAGGGTTTACATGCACCACCCCACAACTTAGCTTCCCGGGTATGTCCATGTACCCCCCACCTTAGGGGTTAGGAAAAACCATGTTAACAGAAAAAAAAACTCATTCCCAAGGTACCTCACACGCATATTTTGATGTTAACCCCCCCCCCCCCCCCCTGTTTCAGTGATTTCCGAAAATTAGTGGTAGGCGAAATTCAAATGGCCATAACTTTTTACCTAGTCATCCTATGGTTGCATATGACCCCTCAAAATGTTTGTCCTGGGACACTCTTTACAATGATATGTGTTATATGCAAATGAGGTCACTAATGAGGTCACCAGAGGTCAAACTATGAGGGAATGAGTTTATTTTCTGTTAACATGGTTTTTCCTAACCCCTAGGGTGGGGGGTACATGGACATACCCGGGAAGTTAAGTTGTGGGGGGGGGGGGGGTGCATGTAAACCCTACTCAGCCCACGGACTAATTGGCAGGGAAAGACCCCGGGTAGTGTAAAGTGTATTAAAGTCATTTAGAGGATAGTTAGGATTAAGAATCTCCTCGCACCATCTACATCCACTCGCCTGGGGTGACAGGACTCCACACCGTGCCATGGTTTGTTGTTTTTATTATTTTTGTGCAAATGTTTGGGATTGTAAGACGCATCATGACGTGGATGTGACATTGTGCTGATGTTCCATCTCTCCCTCCTTATGAGGATTGATGATGAATTGGGTGATGGCAAATTTGGTTAGAAATTGGGATTGTGGATGAATTTGGTATTAGGGGAGATATGTGGAGGACGAGACGTAGTGACGGATTTGTAAATGTGTAGGCTTTTGTAAATACGGGGAGGGGCAAGGGGGGCAGTGTAGGTCACATGTGGGGGGCGTACGTAGGGACGAACCTTTCTCAGCTCGCTCCCGTGCGCCCCTCATTCTGCATTGCCTTGTTTGATGTGTACCCATGCGCCCTTACCCCTCACTCACCTGTCTTCTCTGTCTTCCTTCCCCAACCCGAGGATCGTGCTCTCTGGGCACTGAGGGGAGCGTGCGGGGGGGCCGCGTCAGTGTGCCCGAATCCCCGCAACCAGCTGCCTGCATCCACGCACCACTTATGGACCACAGTCTGTGGCCAAGCACCACTTATGGACCACAAGCTTTGTGGCATGGCCCCTCTGCTGGGACCGGCCAGGTTGGCCAGAGGAAGATCTTGCTTGCGGACCTCGGTGAGGTGTCACCAAGCCCACAGGTGAACCACCTATAGTCGGCTCCTGTGGGCCATAAATAAAAATGGACACGTTTGTGCATTTTTATTTCCACAAAATAGGCCGCAAGCAAAGCACGACACGAAGAAAGATAACATCAAGAACGACAACGGCCAGCAGAGGGAGCCGAAGAGCAAGACCACCAGCTGTTGTTGTTTTTTATAACTATGGTGACTGTGCACTCCGATGCGTTTTGGTGAGTGGTGTTTTGGTGCTCTTTATTGGTGCTGGTGCGTCGATGCAGTGCATGCTGTCTCCTCCCCTCCCACAGGATTCTTTTTGTTTCCCAAAATCACCGGTCCTGGGTTGCGTTGTGTAAATAATGAAATAGCGTCACTTGTAAATAATGCTCCCCACCGTACATGTTTAGTTTGAGAACCATTCTGCAATTCGGTTATCCTGTGGGCGTGAATCTGTTAGGTAGGGTGCAATGCAGCAGAGGGACATAATTATTTGTGCTTTAAAACTGTCGCACTCAGGGTCAGGTTAATTGTAGAGGGAATTACACCTACGTGCCACACTAAGTTAAAGTTTTATAGGCCCGGGACGTGCCTGTAGGATGAGGGTGCAGTGTTGCGGATTTGAGAATCCTGTGTTTGTAAATATGACCCTCTAGTAATGATTCCTTGTAAATACCTCCGTTAATTGTAAAGGTCAAAGGTCGTCCCCTTAGTTAGTCCATCGCATGCACGTAGAAAATCATATACCCTTCTCTATAGTTATTTCTTATTCTATGTCAGTATAAGGCTCTGTTTCCCATTAGTTGACACTGCATTGCACCGGATCGAATAAGGTAGAATCCCCTTTCAATTGCCACCAAAAACGCAATTGCCGGCAGCGTTCGCTGCCCTTTGGCTGGGGGCTCGCTCAAATCGCCCCCAAAACCTCAATTACGCACGCGGTCAAGCCCACGAACAAGGGTGTTGCCCGCCACTCATCATCAGAAGGTGGAGCCAGCGAGCCCCCACCAGCCAAACAGGGCTGGTGAGATACCATCACGGGCGTGGCGCGCATTGATCTAAAAGCGCGTTATAAAAGCGCTCAAGATGCGCGTAAGAGTTCAGTGGAGGGACTGCTTGGTGAAAGAAGTGAAGGACGAAATCATTGAGGGAGCCAGAGAGTTGAAGGAGCCCGAATAGAGAGCTCTGGGAAGGAAGACGCTGTTCCAACCAGCCTTGCCACGACAAGCTCCGACGTGTTGCTGCGAGCATCCTGGCCGTGTGGACCCGAGTGTGGAGAGTCGGCGGCTGCTCGCTCCCGGCCCGGCCATTCTGCAGTCCCACCTGACCTTCCTCTCCTTCCAGCCATTCGTTCCTGCCTTCATCCCCCACTCGTGTAAGTCTGAATGTCGTCTGTTTGTCTGTGTTGTCCCTGGGAATAAGTTAAGCTTGTAAAAGTAGAATTGCACTGTGTCTTCTTCTTCTTCTGTAAATTATTTTTGTATCTTTCTATCTCCTTTGGTTTCTTTGATTGTGTAAATAGTAGTAATAAATTCCTGTTCCTCCTTACTCTGCCTTCTTTTCTTCACATCCGTTCGTTTTAGTGATTTCCCCATTGAACACCTGTGGCACGATTTGGCCAATGAATAAGAATCGGGTCTAGTTATCTTGCCAAAACGAAGTTTTTGCAAGATGTATTAGTCAGCTTGTATGTTTGTTTGTTTTTTTGTTTGTGGTTAATCATTTTTTTTTCACGTTTAGATCACTCTGTAGACCACAGTTATTATTGGAAACTCCTGTAACTTCGCATATCAGAGTCCTATAGAGATACCCTTCAGCACACAAAATTTTGAAGGTCAAGGTCAAAGGTCAAGGTCACTTTGTGGTCAATCATGGAGGTCGACGAAACACTAATTTTTTGAGTAACTTTGATCGGATCGTCTCCAAACTTCATGGGAATCTAGTATATGGTCCGGCGCTCAGCTGATTAGTTTTTGGTGGCGATCGGCCTTGACCTTCATGGTTAGCGCTGGAGGTCGAAAATTATTGACCCCAAGGTCAAATTTTGAAATCGTAGGTACCATATCGAGTAATACCTCATATGAATGCCCTTGATGAGTGCTTCCCAGATCTGTAAACAGTTTGACGCTATGACGTCATTTGATGACGTCATGACGAAAAAACGGAATTTTCACATTTTGGCAAGATACGGTTCACCCTGTGGGTGACATATGTTCATTATCTTGCCAAAACGAAGTTTTTGCAAGATGTATTAGTCAGCTTGTATGTTTGTTTGTTTGTTTTTTTGTTTGTTTTTTTGTTTGTTTTTTTGTTTGTGGTTAATCTTTTTTTTTTCACGTTTAGATCACTCTGTAGACCACAGTTATTATTGGAAACTCCTGTAACTTCGCATATCAGAGTCCTATAGAGATACCCTTCAGCACACAAAATTTTGAAGGTCAAGGTCAAAGGTCAAGGTCACTTTGCGGTCAATCATGGAGGTCAACGAAACCCTTATTTTTTGAGTAACTTTGATCGGATCGTCTCCAAACTTCATGGGAATCTAGTATATGGTCCGGCGCTCAGCTGATTAGTTTTTGGTGGCGATCGGCCTTGACCTTCATGGTTAGCGCTGGAGGTCGAAAATTATTGACCCCAAGGTCAAATTTTGAAATCGTAGGTACCATATCGAGTAATACCTCATATGAATGCCCTTGATGAGTGCTTCCCAGATCTGTAAACAGTTTGACGCTATGACGTCATTTGATGACGTCATGACGAAAAAACGGAATTTTCACATTTTGGCAAGATACGGTTCACCCTGTGGGTGACATATGTTTATTTTTTTGTTTTTTTGTTTGTGGTTAATCATTTTTTTTCACGTTTAGATCACTCTGTAGACCACAGTTATTATTGGAAACTCCTGTAACTTCGCATATCAGAGTCCTATAGAGATACCCTTCAGCACACAAAATTTTGAAGGTCAAGGTCAAAGGTCAAGGTCACTTTGTGGTCAATCATGGAGGTCGACGAAACACTAATTTTTTGAGTAACTTTGATCGGATCGTCTCCAAACTTCATGGGAATCTAGTATATGGTCCGGCGCTCAGCTGATTAGTTTTTGGTGGCGATCGGCCTTGACCTTCATGGTTAGCGCTGGAGGTCGAAAATTATTGACCCCAAGGTCAAATTTTGAAATCGTAGGTACCATATCGAGTAATACCTCATATGAATGCCCTTGATGAGTGCTTCCCAGATCTGTAAACAGTTTGACGCTATGACGTCATTTGATGACGTCATGACGAAAAAACGGAATTTTCACATTTTGGCAAGATACGGTTCACCCTGTGGGTGACATATTTTTATCTTGCCAAAACGAAGTTTTTGCAAGATGTATTAGTCAGCTTGTATGTTTGTCTGTTTGTTTGTCTGTTTGTTTTTTTGTTTGTGGTTAATCATTTTTTTTTCACGTTTAGATCACTCTGTAGACCACAGTTATTATTGGAAACTCCTGTAACTTCGCATATCAGAGTCCTATAGAGATACCCTTCAGCACACAAAATTTTGAAGGTCAAGGTCAAAGGTCAAGGTCACTTTGCGGTCAATCATGGAGGTCAACGAAACCCTTATTTTTTGAGTAACTTTGATCGGATCGTCTCCAAACTTCATGGGAATCTAGTATATGGTCCGGCGCTCAGCTGATTAGTTTTTGGTGGCGATCGGCCTTGACCTTCATGGTTAGCGCTGGAGGTCGAAAATTATTGACCCCAAGGTCAAATTTTGAAATCGTAGGTACCATATCGAGTAATACCTCATATGAATGCCCTTGATGAGTGCTTCCCAGATCTGTAAACACTTTGACGCTATGACGTCATTTGATGACGTCATGACGAAAAAACGGAATTTTCATGAAAAAATTATTTCCTCAGTTCTCATCAAAATCTTTCAATATTTCATGTGCGTTGGTCATGAAGACATACTATTCACCATACGAAATTATTAAGGTCAAGGTCAAAGGTCAAGGTCACTTTGCGAAGTGAAGCTTTAGACATTTATAGGTCAAGGTCAAGCTTTAGACATTATATAAATGACGTCATTTGGTGACGTTATAAGGCAAACACGTATTTTTCAAGGTCACTCTCTAGAACGATTATCATCGGAATATCTCGTGGGCAGACATTCCTCAAAGAGTCGCTTCTAGTGGATAGCAGTTCTGTTCACCTCAGTGTGACCTGAAGCAAGTCACTCATGTTCACATTTTGGCAAGATACGGTTCACCCTGTGGGTGACATATGTTCATTTGTTTTTTTGTTTGTGGTTAATCATTTTTTTTCACGTTTAGATCACTCTGTAGACCACAGTTATTATTGGAAACTCCTGTAACTTCGCATATCAGAGTCCTATAGAGATACCCTTCAGCACACAAAATTTTGAAGGTCAAGGTCAAAGGTCAAGGTCACTTTGTGGTCAATCATGGAGGTCGACGAAACACTAATTTTTTGAGTAACTTTGATCGGATCGTCTCCAAACTTCATGGGAATCTAGTATATGGTCCGGCGCTCAGCTGATTAGTTTTTGGTGGCGATCGGCCTTGACCTTCATGGTTAGCGCTGGAGGTCGAAAATTATTGACCCCAAGGTCAAATTTTGAAATCGTAGGTACCATATCGAGTAATACCTCATATGAATGCCCTTGATGAGTGCTTCCCAGATCTGTAAACAGTTTGACGCTATGACGTCATTTGATGACGTCAGGACGAAAAAACGGAATTTTCACATTTTGGCAAGATACGGTTCACCCTGTGGGTGACATATTTTTTATTTGTTAATGGCTCGAGCCGCGGGCTGCTAATCCGCTCGGCAAATAACATCTTGTCCGCGGTCTCGAGCAAAGTTTCTCACCTGCCTCGTAGAGGGAGCGGGGCAGCTTCAGGAGCGGAGACGTCCAGTGAAAAGGAAAAGGGGGATTAATCCCCCCCCCCCCCCCGCTAAGGGGGAGCGCCGTACTCCATTTCCGTAACAATATATTTATGGCAGTTATCTTTTGGTTCACTTTAATACATCTATACTGTCTAGGATATCTTTATGTGAGTTATCTTTTGTTTCACTTTCATACATCTGCACTAGGATATCTTTATGGAAGTTGTTTTTTTGTTTTTTTTGTATACTGAATCAAGGCTCGTGAAAGAGCTAACATTTACTTCACAAACAAATCAACCAGACAAACAAAATATATAAAAAGAGGGAGCGGAAGACAAGATGGGGATAGAAGGGGAAGCACACAAACACAACATTTGAGAGCAGGGAGATGTGTGGAAGGGAGAGGGCTTGGGGGGAGGAGACATGGGAAGGGGGGGGGGTGAGGGAGAAGTATAAAACACAAGGACACCAAGGACTTCCAGGACAGAAGTTGGTATTTCAAAAAAGTGGAATTGGGGTGAAATTAGCGGGGGTAGAAAAGATCAAGGTTTTGGATGGGGGAAGATAAGAGATGGTGGTGAACAGCTGTTTTAAAGACCTGGAGGGTGGAGTGGGATTGAAGAGAGTGAGGGAGTTTGTTCCAGAGGCGCGAGAAAAGAGGAATGAAGGAGTGAAGGTGAGCAGAGAGTCTTGATTTTGGCAGTTTAACCATAAGAGGGTTGCAGGCAGATCTTGTGCGACCTGTAGGAATATTTGCGGGACAGAGCCCAGAGAGAGCTGGGGGGGCAAGGCCAGAGAGGAGTCGGTAGAAGACGGAAAGACCACCAACCTGCCTGCGGTGAGTGAGTGAGAGGCCCTTGGAGTTAGCTTCATCGTGGGAGATTCCAATGATTCTGAATGCTTTGGTTTCAACAGCGTGAAGACGAGCTAGGTGTGAGGCAGGAGCACCAGCCCAGAGGGGAGAGCAGTATTCCATTGAGCTGCGGATGAAAGCCTTGTATGTGGTGAGGAGCTCAGGTGTGCCAAGGAAGGACTTCGCACGACGGAGGATGCCCAGTCGGCGACTGGCTTTGGAGGCCAGATTTGAAATGTGGTTTTCCCAGGAAAGATCATGGCAGATAGTGAGACCCAAAAGCTTGAGTGACAGAACTTCTTGGAGAGGATTTTTCAGAAAGTGGATGGGAGGGTTGTCCAGTCGGTCTTTTCGGAGAGACATCGTAAGAGTGTGAGATTTGTCAGGATTGAAAGACATGTTCCACTTGTTTGCCCAGTCTGTGATTTTGTACAGGGCTGCAGAGAGCGAGGAGGCTGCAGACTGCCGATCTGAGGGATGAAGAATGGAGCGACAGAGAGTAGAGTCATCAGCAAACAGATAGAGAGGATTTTCAAGAGAGTCAGAGAGATCATTGATGAAGACCAGAAAAAGCACAGGGCCCAGAACACTGCCTTAGGGAACTCCAGCCTGAACAGGAAGAGGAGATGAGAGAAACCCATTCAGGGCCACACGTTGACTACGACTAGAGAGGAAGTCTGCCAACCATGCGTGGAGATTTCCATGGATACCAAAAGAGGAGAGTTTGGTGAGCAGAGCGGGGTGCCAGACCGTATCGAAGGCACGTGATATGTCAAGGGAGACTGCTCTAATTTCCTGTTTGGCATTGAGGACCTCCATCCATTGTTGAGAAAGCAGAAGCAGCATGTCCAGAGTAGAGTGACCAGGTCTGAAACCAAATTGATGATCAGAGATCAAGCCATTGGAGAAGAGGAAAGATTTCATATCTGAAGCAATGATGGATTCCATGACTTTGCTGATAATTGGGAGAAGGCTGATTGGTCTGTAGTTGCTGGGATCTGTTTTTGCACCTTTTTTATGCAAAGCGGTGATGTTGGCAGATTTCCAAGCAGATGGAAGATGACCTTGAGCAAAAGAGAGGGTGAAGAGAACAGAGAGAGGGAGTGAAAGAGCGGAAGAACAGGATTTTAGGACCCGTGGGCTGATGCCGTCAGGTCCAGTTGCAGAATCAGAGTCGAGGGTTGACAGAAACTTTTCCACCTTGTCAGGAGGAAAGGACACAGAGTCCAGGAGCAGCTGGGTACGACTGGGTACGGTGGGTACAGAGAGGGATGGGTTATCTTTTGTTAAAGATCAAAGTTATCAGTGTTATCTTTTGTTTCACTTTAATACATTTGTACTAGAAGAGCTTTTTGGCAGCATGCAGAGTATACACTCTCATATTCTATCCTTTTTTGCTTTCTATGCAATATAATTCGCATACGAGGAAGAGTCATTCGGAATGCAGGAAAAATTTGACTCCTAGGGATAAATCCCTTAACTATCGACCAAAAGTGCTTATGCTCAGGGTGATTTCTTCCCTAAATATAATGTCTTCTGTTGTATTTTTAAAAAATGAACTACAATCTAGGTTTAAGCGTCAAGGTTACTCTGAGCTGTACCAATTGACTGTGAACATTAGCTCAGCGACTTTGATGAGCCCATTTATGGGATTATTCGTAAGGGATGGGGATAAAGAATATTATTGTACAAAATCGATCTACCCTCAAATTGCAGTGCAGATCCTTTCTATCTGAGGACCATATCATTTTGGTAAGGTGGTAGCTTGGCTTTTAAACCACTTAAACAAGTGTCAGATCCCATGGCACTCAATCTTGAGTGTTTCACGTAATCAGTCAATCGGTTATCCCACCTCTATTCAAGGGGCATCAGGGCACCCATGAAAAGTCGTAAACGTTTTAAAGCTGGGAATTCATCTCGGACAGATCGTTCCCAACGCCGAAGCAGCCCTCAGTCGGGACAGAAAGGTAGAATTTGGCCACGATGCCAGCACACTGTGGCCTACTCTTTTCTCAAGATACAATGCGATATTTTAGGTCAAAATTATACTCGTATATAACCTTTAGCAGACGGGACAGCTATTTAACCACCTCCTCCATAAGTATGCCATTGTTATGATGCAATGTCCTGCTAGGAAAACGGAAAGGCAACCACATTTAGTAGGATTCTACCATCGTCAGCAATAGGCTGGCAGGAGGACCCCAATGCAAGCACACACACCTCTGAGTTGTCAAGCCTGGGTTTGAATCTCGACCCAACTATAAACTGTTATCTTTGTGTTGTCCCAGGCAAGGCGAGTCATTATTGTGTGCGCTGTTCACAATTCGTATCTCGGATCTCGGACAGAGACGGATGCCCATCCCGTCCGCTGACATTACATGATGGATATTAAAGATGGGAAGCGAGTTATTGCTGGATCCCTGTGCAAGTTCCAAAATTCCTGCCCGGATGCACAGCAGCACCGCAGTAAATGAAACAACTATAGTGGGCTGACAACTATCGGGGACGCCTCTTCGTGGTGGTTGTACTCCACAATGCAATTCGTGGGCCAAATCTTCCCCATTCTTCCTTGTTGCCCGGATTTGTCAGAGCAGCGTGGTCACGTTCAGAGTGCCGATCAACCCTCATGGACCGGCCCTTTCCCTCTTCTCTCCCTTTCTCTCTCTCTCTCTCTTTCTTTCTCTCTCTCCCTCTAACTCTGTCATGCTCCTGACTCTGTGATGGTGGGGGTACACCATCCTGGGCGGGGGTGGGGGGGGGTGGAAGGGAGAGATCTCTGGGTCACTCTTGGGAGATCGATCGGCTGTCTCCATGCCGCTTGTTTGAGATAAATGTTTGGGCCATACAACAACAACACCAACTAGTGGGCTGAATCGAGAAAGAATCTCAGTTTAATACACACTAACAACAAACATCAGCAATCAGATAATGATTGCCAACTTAGAACTTAATATATAATGCTGATTAGAGTTGTCCAAAAAAATGATGTTAGTCCAATCGTTTCTCCACATATGTTGTTTTTGTCTACTGGGGTCGATTTATTTGTGTGTGAAATTTGAGCTTGATTGGTGAATATTTAGAGGTCGCTCCATACTAAAAATTTCATTTTTTCTTTTCAGAAATAATTATGACGTCACCTAGTTTGAGATCTGCGCCTGAAAACTGGCTCATTGGGAAGCCAAAACCCTAACTTATCGACAGCAAGACTAACCCATGGACTTGACGCACTCTGACTATTCCAATTCCACCACATAGAAGAAAGAAGAACCTTGCCAGCAAGTTACAAGTTGGCCTGTGAAGCAGTTGTCGCTGTATGAAAGCGAGCTAGAATTCCTACTAATCGGATAGATTTGTGTGTCAGGAAACTGTCAAAGATGTACGAGAAGTATCTGGCCCTCACAAATGAAGTGGAAGACCTGAAGTTGGAAGCCCTTGTGACAAAAAGGACCAGTTCCTTCTTTAACGTCTTGATGGAAGGGAGAAAAAGCGAAATCTCAATCTTTTCTAAAGAAACTCCCCAGACAGTGGACTGACGATACTTTTTTCAACAAACTTCGGGATCGGTCCTCTCGGATGAAAGTAGTAAACGACATGGTGGAACAGGGCATCAACCTGATCCAAAAATACAAAGACACTGTCGAAAGATGGAGAACAGAAACAGTTCCTTCTTTGACTGGTGGCAAATCACAGAAAAAGCCCCCCACTCCATCAAAAGCAGCTGTCATAGTTTTTCAAGCGAATGATTATTTTATGCTACATGGTACGTCTGATTTATGAGTGCAACAAGGGGCGACCCCTAAATATTGTTTTTTGTGAAAAAAAAATTATGTGCTTTTCATTTACGTATAAAAGAATAAAAATAACCTTGTGGAAAAAGGAAATTTGTACCTTTGATTTTTTTTGGACCACCCTGGTTGCATCATTATCAGCTGGCGCGTCTGCCGCTGATGCAATGCCTCTCTATAACCAGTTATCTGGTACTCATTTTTTTGCCGAGGATGACAGGCTGAGTCACCCACACCTGGTGTTAATGCATCGGGATTCGAACTCAGGACCTTCGGATCCCAAGCCCACCGCCCTAACCAATCGGCCAACACCAGGTATTGGACCACCCTAATGCTGATGTAGAATGGAAACCAAGATTAACTTTCGACATTTTTTTTTTCATTGTTCGAGAACTTTCCTACTGTAGTTCCCAGTAAAGATGCAAGTAAATGCACAATGTAATTCATGAGGCCAAGGTGCATAGTTCCATCACTTTTGTCAATATTATCACAAGTTCCCTACCCTTTCTCTCTTGAACCTGCCTTATCCATTATCCATCCTTCTCCCTTGCATCAGGGGCCTGTGCCAATGTTATTGACTTTAAAGTTTACTCCGTCTCCCTAACTGCACTCATTTGTGCCACTTTTAGCTCGTCTGCAGAATGCCGTTCCCCCAGGTGTGTACATCACCTTCCCTTCGCTCTGCAGCTTCAAGCATTGCCTGTGGCCATCTCAGGTCAAACTTCATGTCACTTTGTGATATCTTATACCCATTCAAGACACACCTTCCTGATTTAATTTATTTACTTTCAATTCTTTCTTTCCTCCTCCTAGACAGTCTAAGCTTTTCCACAAACCTTCATTCCAATCCACTAAACGACCCAACTGATTGGTATGGATCTCGTATCCACAGATGATCAGGGGCATTTTCCCCTGATTCTTCACAAAACCTTCTGACCAAGTTTTACTTATTCATTTGCAGCACTTGTTTTTCCACCACAACTGGATATAAAAGTTGCAGGTAAAGTTGGCTTTGAGCAGCTTCAATGGAGGCCTGATTTCCCCAGTGATGCGCGGAGTCAGGCCATGGAAATATATTGTTAATGGAGGAGGCCTCTTGCAGGGTGAATATTGTCGTGTTATTATATATAACCATAAAAAGCATTGCATTATTAATGAATAATTCGTTAATCCAGGCACTCATAAGGTATCTCATTGTATTTTGTGGTTGAAATTCTCACCCACATGGATTATTTGATAAGTGGAGTCAAAACACAAGAGTGCGTTTTGGTTATGAATGCATTTTGTTTATGTTAAAATGTATAAACACTGGTAATACCCGCATCCTCCCGCACTGGGCATCCTCCGTCGTGCGAAGTCCTTCCTAGGCACACCTGAGCTCCTCACCACATACAAGGCTTTCATCCGCAGCTCAATGGAATACTGCTCTCCCCTATGGGCTGGTGCTCCTGCCTCACACCTGGCTCGGCTTCACGCTGTTGAATCCAAAGCTTTCAGAATCATTGGAATCTCCCGCGATGAAGCTATCTCTGAGGGCCTTTCACTCACTCACCGCAGGCAGGTAGGTGGTCTTTCTGTCTTCTACCGACTCCTCTCCGGCCTTGCTCCCCCAGCTCTCTCTGTGCTCTGTCCCCCAAATATTCCTACAGGTCGCACAAGATCTGCCAGCAACCCTCTGATGGTTAAACTGCCGAAATCTCGGCTCTCTGTTCACCTTCACTCTTTCATTCCTCTTTTCTCCCGCCTCTGGAACAAACTCCCTCACTCACTTCAATCACACTCCTCCCTCCAGGTCTTCAAAACAGCTGTTCACCACCATCTCTTATCTTCCCCCATCCAAAACCTTGATCTTTTCTACCCCCACTAATTCACCCCAGATCCACCTTGACCAGACCCCAGACCCCAGACCCCAGACCAGAAGTCACCTTGTTTGAAATTCCAACTTCTTTCCTGGAAGTCTTGGCAGTGTCCATATGTTTTATACCTCTCCCACCCCCCCCCCCCCCCTTCCCATGCCTCCCCCCCAAAGCCCTCTCCCTCCCACAGTTCTCTCGATGTCTCCATGTCTCTCGGTCCCTGCTCTCAAATGTTGTGTTTGTGTCCTTCCCCCTCTCTCCCCATCTTGTCTACCGCTCCCGATGTTATTTGTTTTGTGTGTCTGTTTGTCTTTCTGCGTGATTAATGTTCGCTCTTTCACGAGCCTCGATCTTGTATACAAAAAACAAAAAAAAAAAAAAAAAATACCCTGCACAACTAGCTGTGCCAAATATACTACAAGTTTATAAATAAGCACTCAATCGTTTCCAACCGCCTTGCTTCCTTTCCGTGCACTCTCTGGTCCCAATTACATGGAACAATTGTCTTCATTATGCTAATCAGAAAATACAACAATGCTGAAAAATTGTGGTCATGGCAAGGGCACTGAAAGGGAAATGGAGGGAGAATATTCAAATGGACATACAAATGAAACAGTTATACCGTCTATTTAGATATAATTTATTCTTTTACACTGAGAACTAAACAACGGAGGGAAGAAAACACTAAAACTGCTGCAGATTTAAGCCGTGCACCACACTGACAACTAGAACGGCACTCTGTAGAGCACATACCTCCACCAGGCTGAAAAGTATATGATTTCTATCCCAATGATGGGCCGGATCTGGATTCGGACCTGAACCAAAATCTAATCGGCTGGTTCTTGTCGCCGAACCAACTCATCCACCAAGTTTTGTCATAACTCTTCCATAACTTTTTTGAACTATGTTATATATCGCTTTTCACCCGATCTCTCAATGGTGAACATTCACATCAAAAATTAAATGATTCGCATATCCCAATCCATATTCAAATCTTCACCAAAATCGAATCGATTCGGTCGTGTCACATACCCAATCTGTCCACCAAGTTTCGTCCAAATCCGTGCATATATTTTGAGATATCGTGCTACATATCGGTTTTAGCCCCGTCATGCAATGGGGAAGAATCACTTCAAAAATTACACAATTCTCACATCCGATTCCATAATTAGATCTTCACCAAAATCGAATCGATTCTGTCTTCTCACACACCCAATCTGTCCACGACGTTTCGTTCGAATATATCCATAACTTTTTGAGATATCCTGCTATGTATCGTTATTGACCCTATCTCCCAATGGTGAAGAATCGCTTAAAATTTTTTAGTAGCTGGACCCGGATGTTCACCAAAATCTAATCATTTCGTCCTTGTCACATACGCAACCTCTCTGCAAAATTTCGTCCAGATCTGTCCACAACTTTTTGAGATATATTGTTCGCAGACAGACAGACAAACAAAGAAATATGTCGTACATAGCCCGATACTTGCAAAATCCCTAAAAGAAGTTGTTAGCCTATGATGACTTCAATGTGATGTTGGCCTATGATGATATGAATAATTGGTGGTTGAATTCAGTGACCAGATATGCAAATCCCCTTAAAATTTAAAGTCAATCGGATGAAAATTGAGGATTTTAGAAATTTGGTCTATGTTGACCTTTTGGCCTATGTTGACCTCAAAAATACTTGGTGGTTGAATTCAGTGACCAGATATGCAAGTCGTCTTAAAATTCCAAGTTAATCGGATGAAACTTTGATGATTTTAGAAATGTGGCCTATGTTGACCTTCAGGCGTATGTTGATCTCAAAAATACCTGGTGGTTGAATTCAGCGACCAGATATGCAAATCCTCTTAAAATTTCAAATCAATCGGATGAAAATTGAGGATTTTAGAAATTTGACAGTTTGTGACCTTTGGCCGATGTTGACCGATTGACCTTTTGACCCCAAAAACGATAGGCTTCTTGCTTATGACCAACTCTACCATTTGGTGAAGTTTCATGAAGATTGGTTGAAAATTGTGACCTGTAGGCGACTGACAGACAAACAAGAAAACAGGCTGAAAAGTGACGATTTTTCAGATGAAAAATGATGATTTTGGAAGGTTGACCTTGAGTTGACCTTTGACCTTTTGACCTCAAAAATAGTTAGTTTCCCTATTTAGTCACTCACTGTGCAAATGCTGTTCAATTTTCAAGTCAATTGGATGAAAATTGATGGTTTTTCAGATAAAAAGTGATGATTTTGGAAGTTTGACCTTGAGTTGACCTTTTGACCTTTTGACCTAAAAAATAGTATATTCCCCAATTTAGTGACTCGATATGCAAATGCTGTTCAATTTTCAAGTCAATCGGATTTAAAATGGCGATTTTAGAAATTTGACCTCCAGATGACCTCTGACCTTTGACCTCTGACCTCAAAATCAATAGGCTTCTCAATTGAGACGACTTATACAACGTGGTGAAGTTTCGTGACGATCGGTTTAGAATTGTGACCTGTAGGCCGGTGACAAACAGACAAACAGACAGACAGACAAACAGACAGACAAACAGACAGAACCACAAACGGAACCGACCAATATACTTGAAAAATCTTCGATTTTGCAAGTAACAAACAGACAGACAGGGGAAAACATAACTTCCATCCACCTTCGGTGGCAGACGTAACAACTAGAAAGCACCTGAAAATGCAAAGCCCGTCTGCGTGTCCGTTTGTATCCAGACGTCTTCTTCTTCTTCTGTAAGATTAAAATAACGATAACAGTTTTTTTAAAAATACAAAATGAAAATTGATGATTTTATGCAGGCTTGACCTTTGACCTTTAGATCTAAAAAAAAAATCAGTTTGTAGCTTTTGATTTGTGAACCAATTTAGTGACCCGATATGCAAATTCTTTAAATTTCAGGTCAATCAGATGAAAACTGATGATTTTATGTGATGCTGACCCCTTTGACCTTTTGACAAAATAATTAATTTGCCTTCTCCATATAATCATAATAAAGCTTTGGTAAAAATTTGATGACAAAAGCTCAAATGGTTTAAAAAAAAAAAAAACCTTATGGCCCAGACAGACAGACACACACACACACACACACACACACACACACACACACACACACACACACACACACACACACACACACACACACACACACACACACACACACACACACACACACACACACACACACACACACACACACACACACACACACACACACACACACACAAGTGATTGCAAAACCCCATCCCCTGCTGCGGAGGGGACAGGCTAATAAATAGCCTCGAATGGGCTGTCGGTCATCTCTTGAAGTTGTCGTTCAGACCACTACTGATTTTGGGGGACCCCCATCGGAGCCTCCTTGATCTCCTGGGAGGCCCCCTGATACGAAATAGAAAAATCTAAGACTGGACAATCCTGCGGACCATCAAGTGAAGGGCTGTATTGGATTTCACAGCAATCAGTTGGTAAATAATGGATGCACATGGATCCGAAGTTTGGGGGGTAACCCACTGGAGTCTGAATGATATGTGTTTGAAAAATATGAAATCGAAAAATCTAAGACCAAGCGATCCTGCGGACCATCGACTAGAAGGGCAGTATTAGGTTTCAGAGCAATTGGTTGGTAAATAAGGGACGAGTAGGGATCCGAAATTTGGGGGTAACCCCCCCCCCCCCCCCCCCCAGGAGCCCCCATGATCCGAAATTGGAAAATTTAAGCCTGAACGATTGTGCGGGATACTCTCTTGTATTAATGTCAAGTTTCAGAGCAATGAGCTGGTGGATAAGGGAAGAGTAGCAAAAAAATAATAAGTTAACGGATGGATGGACGGACGGAGATCCGGATATCACGACCCATTTTATAAGTTAATCTCGTTGAGACGAGATAACCTAATGATGGCGAATAAAGGAAATTAAACAAGAGGGAGAATTATTGCTTTGCAATACATGCGGCCGACGGGTCCCAATGGATGTTCCAAACAAAAAGGGCATAACTGTGAAAAATTGCCAAAACACCCCGAAACTCAAACTTTTCCTGTAATTTATCATAATAAAGCCATATACCAAGTTTCAAATGAACATGTTTAAGGATATATAGTCAGGTTCGCTATGTTTTTTTGTTCAAAATTTTGGTAGATTAGCAAAACTATACATTTTTGGAATATTCAGAGCATGAGGAATCCAAAAATTAATGTTTGCATTTGCATAGACACCTTTGCAAAAATGACACTCAGGACAGTGATGAAGATCTGTAAAAGCATATTCCTGAACGGTATAGACCTCGTAGATCCTGTGTATAGGACTTATAGTTCAATCTGACACTAACAATAACTTCCTATAACAACCTATAACTTCAAAGGACTTGCAATATCATGTATTATGTAATACAGTTATATCACAAATATAAAGACAATGGTTTTCAATTACCTTTGTTTGTTGCTTTTCTATAATCCTGAGCACTATTTTGAGGCCTTTATTGGATTCCTTGACCCAGAAAACATAGGATTAGCATATTTAATTAAGTTTCTAGGTTGACTAGAAGCCGAGATCGCGCAATATATGTATTTTATGGTGGCCATTTTAAACATCCAAAATGGCGGCCATGCAGGTGTCTGTGCAAATGCCAACATTGATTTTCAGATTCTCCATGCTCTGAAGATTCCAAAAATGTACAGGTTTGCTAATCCCAGAATTTGGAAAGAAATTATATTTGTTAACATAGTGAACCTGACTAATAGGGGGAAAAGTGCAGAAAACCAAAGTGAATGGGGAAAAGTGCAGAAAACCACAGGTGGGGCGGACGGATATACTGCAAAAGGACATTCCCCTTCGAGTAGACTAATAACCATCGACAAATAAATCCGAGACAAACAAGTGAAACACAAAACGCGCAGTTTGTCGTTTCAGAGACGAAGCAGCCTCACTCAGACAACACGTGTATCGTATGTGGCAGGTTATACTATGAGGAAGCGTTCATAAAGTTCTCAGAACGAGATGCAATCGAGTTTTCACAACAGAGTTTTTCGAGTACACCTTACCCCACACGCACACAGTCTTCAGAAAAAAAGAACATGGCCGGGTCTAGCAGCGGCAAATTTGATTGGTCGAGATGAAGTAATATGCCGTAATATTTTGTCTGTCAAACGAGAGGGATTTGAAGGTGCCAAGAAGGTGATTCTAGTGGTAAGGTATATAATTCAATGGAAATAAAATAAGGATATTGACAGTTGTAGAAGAAATTCAGAAGTTTACCGCCGTTGATGCAGCGCCTTTTACACCACCTTATTTAACATGTTACGTTAGTTATTTGTAGCTGTTGTTTGTGTCCTTCGTGGCGTCTTTAAAAACAGTACTTGTCCTGTTTGGAATGATTTTTAATTTTGCTTGACTGTCAGACAGGCAGACAGAGTAAAAATACGATCTCACTCCTCTCCGCACACGCGTGATCCGGACAAATCCTAAGCCAAATTACTGTTAAACTACATGTTCGTTTTCCGATTCGTGTTCCAAATATAACATTCAATTGAAATGAAGTTTGTTTCTCGATTATAATCTGACGTCTGCAGACAGACGGACAGATAGACAGCCAAAGTGAACCAATTGCTTCACCCCACGTTTTGCTTTGCGAGCAAGGAGTAAAATTTACGATATACAAATCATTCCGAGAACATTTTGAACGGCTCTCAGCACTACCAATGCCATCAGATCCTTCATTTTGTGTTATCTTTAAAAAATAATTAGTTGGCACTACAATTTGCAGTAAATTTGTCCAAATTTTTTTCTTTCTAAGTAAATGTAGAAATATATATTTTTCCAAAAAAAATGAATTAATTAAAATTAAAAAAAATTAAATTGAAAAATATACAATGTGTGTAGATTGAATATTAATGTATAGAACATTTTAAATAAGAGGATATTTGACTTTTGCAAGGGCTGACATCAATGCGTGCGCAATCCATCGGAAGGATGTTCGGCCAGAGCACCCGTCTGCCATCATCGGTCGTTGGTGAACGTTCAAGATCCCAAGGTGTCTTTCGCGAAGTGAGCGAGTTATCACCGGTATCCTGAACAAATTGCGACGATTCCTGCCCCGACTGCTCGTAAGTCCTAAGGCAATGATAAACCACCTGGTGTCATCCGAGGGACGGACCACCCTACCTGTGAAACACCTGGATGACAGTTTATAGCTGGGTCGGGATTCGAACCCAGCGAAGTTGATGAATACATTCGAAATCGTCGGAAATCACATCCCGTCCTTTGACAAGAGCAATTGACCAGGTGAGGCATGACGTATCCGTGGCAATAATGGGGAATTATAACCAAGCACATCAATAATTTACAGCAACTGTTGTGCGGGGGGGGGGGGGGAGGGGGGGGCACACACCTGTGACAATCTTCATTCCATTAAAAACGAGGGCGCCAGGCTTGGTTGCTCGTTCCATTACACAAGGTGCCATTCTTGGGATAAGCTCGAACCTCCATCTTCATTTTTAATACGGAAAGACCTTCACGGTCACTATTCGGTGACGGGGTAAGATGTACATGTACCTGCATTGCTCGTGACATGAAGGGCCAGTGCAAGTCACGCAGACAGCCGCGTTAACTGTACATAGTCGCAGGTAACTCACCTCGCAGTTCATGATTGATGGAGAATCTCCCTGCAGACTTTTCCTGAATGATCGTTCAGTCGCCATTACCGACGGCAAATGAGCTTCGTGGAATGAAATCGAGTTCGATTACAAGATTTAGCATCGCGTTTGCACAAGCACGTATCGATGTTAGTATCGATTATACTACAAGACGATGCACTTGGAGTTACTATGCTATTGGAGTGAGTGCACTTCTAGATGTGGTGATCATTTTTTGAAAGACAGATTTTTTTAAAGATGGTGCATCATAATTAACATCGGTGTCGTTGGAGTTAGTGCACTGATTTGACGTCACGGAGCATTAGTGCTATTACAGTATTGAAATGAGGTTTAGTATTCTGGGACTCATTGTTTTGGGGTTATTTATCAGGAAATACCAGTACATTGAGAGACGCTCCCTTGAGAGATATTGCTTCGCATTATGAATTATTTTTGAGCAAAAGCTGGAAAGGATTCATTGGGATGACATGAGTTAGTGCACAAGTTGAGAGATCTAGTGCTGCAGAACCAGTGCATGACTCCGTGTTAGTGCACTGAGAGATCAAGTGCTGCAGAACCAATGTGCAGCTTGGTGTTAGTGCACTCAGCGATCTAGTGCTGCAGAACCAGTGTGCGCCTCAATGTTAGTGTACTGAGAGATCTAGTTCTGCAGCATGAGTGAGCAACTCGGTGTTAGCGTATGGAGAGATCTAGTGCTGCAGAACCAGTGTGCAGTTTGGTGTTAGTGCACTGAGCGATCTAGTGCTGCAGAACCAGTGAGCAACTCGGTGTTAGTGTACCAAGAGATCTAGTGCTGCAGAACCAGTGTGCAGCTTGGCGTTAGTGCACTGAGCGATCAAGTGCTGCAGAACCAGTGTGTGACTCAATGTTAGTGTACTGAGAGATCTATCTAGTGCAGCAGCATGAGTGAGCAACTTGGTGTTAGTGTATGGAGAGATCTAGTGCTGCAGACCCAGTGTGCAGCTTGGTGTTAGTGCACTGAGCGATCTAGTGCTGCAGAACCAGTGTGCGACTCAATGTTAGTGTACCGAGAGATCTAGTGCTGCAGAACGAGTGAGCAACTCGGTGTTAGTGTACTGAGAGATCTAGTGCTGCAGGACCAGTGTGCAGCCTGGCGTTAGTGCACTGAGCGATCTAGTGCTGCAGAACCAGTGTGCGACTCAATGTTAGTGTACCGAGAGATCTAGTGCTGCAGAACGAGTGAGCAACTCGGTGTTAGTGTACTGAGAGATCTAGTGCTGCAGAACCAGTGTGCAGCTTGGTGTTAGTGCACTGAGCGATCTAGTGCTACAGGACCAGTGTGCGACTCAATGTTAGTGTACCGAGAGATCTAGTGCTGCAGAACGAGTGAGCAACTCGGTGTTAGTGTACTGAGAGATTTAGTGCTGCATGACCAGTGCGCAGTTTGCCGTTATTGCACTGAGCGATCTAGTGCTGCAGAACAAGTGTGTGACTCAATGTTAGTGTACTGAGAGATCTAGTGCTGCAGAACGAGTGAGGAACTCGGTGTAAGTGCACTGAGAGATCTAGTGCTGCAGAACCAGTGTGCAGCTTGGTGTTAGTGCACTGAGCGATCTAGTTCTGCAGAACCAGTGTGCAACTCAATGTTAGTGTACCGAGAGATCTAGTGCTGCAGAACGAGTGAGCAACTCTGTGTTAGAGCACTGACAGATCGAGTGCTGCAGAACCAGTGTGCGACTCCAAGTTAATGTACTGAGAGATCTAGTGCCGCAGAACCAGTGTGCAGCTTGGTGTTAGTGCACTGAGCGATTTAGTGCTGCAGAACGAGTGAGAAACTCGGTGTTAATGTACTGAGAGATCTAGTTCTGCAGAACCATTGTGCAGCTTGGCGTTAGTGCACTGAGCGATCTAGTGCTGCAGAACCAGTGTGCGACTCAATGTTAGTGTACCGAGAGATGACTGCAGAACGAGTGAGCAACTCGGTGTTATTGTACTGAGATATATAGTGTTGCAGAACCAATGCGCAACTTGGATTTAGGACACTAAGAGATCTTGTACCACAAAAACATAGTAAGTATTACGACATTTTGCTTGATCTTGACCAATTACATTTTTGTATACAAGATCGAGGCTCGTGTAAGAGCAAACATTAATGACAAAAAAAAAAAAACGGACACAAGACAAAATAAAGGGAGTGGGAGACAAGATGGGGAGAGAGAGGGAAGCACACAAGTACAACATTTGAGAGCAGGGACACCGGGAGATCTGTGGGAGGGGGAGGGCTTGGGGGGAGGAGGCATGGGAAGAGGAGAGGAGGGTGGGAGAGGTAAAAAAAAACAAAAAAAACACATGGACACAGCTATAACTTCCAGGAAAGAAGTCGGTATTTCAAAAAAGTGGATCTGGGGTGAATTAACGGGGTAGAAAAGATCAAGGTTTTGGATGGGGGAAGATAACAGATGGTGGTGAACAGCCGTTTTAGAGACCTGGAGGGAGGAGTGGGATTGAAGAGAGTGAGGAAGTTTGTTCCAGATGCGGGAGAAAAGAGGAATGAAAGAGTGAATTTTATACGCAATACCAGTACTCAACACATTTGCCGCTCGCAGGCCCTCCGCGTGTCCTTGTTTCCCAAGTCTGTGTGGGGTAAGGTGTTCTATGAATTCTCTAGTAACTTTTGGAAACGAATCCAACTGCAGATGCTTTGCACTTGGAGTTAGTGCTTTGAGTGACAGCGCATCAAAACTCGATGCTTAGAAGTTACTGCTTTGAGAGTTTTTCGCAGATGTTAATATACCGAGAGACAACACATTGGGAGGTGTGCTATTGGTGGGTTAGTGATCTGGGAAATGATGGTTTCAGTTAACACGCCAAGAGTTAGCATTCTGGGAGTCAAGCCACCCTGTGGTGGGAGCGATGGCGATGCAAATCTCCCGCAGAGCTTCTATAATCATTTTAATGTCCTTTGCTCGATAGAAACTTCAAACTGTTATAGTTCTAAGCACCAGACAGCCGGTTATGGTTCGCTGAAGCCTTTAAGCTAGGCCTTTGTGTGGTTTCAACCTGAGGCTTATTTGGTGTCCTGAACTCTCGCTTTAACTGTTACGCTCTTGCAGTTCCTTAATCTGCCTTAGAAATCGGACTATTGGCTCATATTGCAGGCACTGAGGTGCTCAGAGCCGCAGTGCACACCTTTACCTTCTGCCTTTTGGTGTTTCATCCAAGCGATGGACTTTCGGTCCTCAACGCCTTGTAGTGCGGACACCGAGCGGTCAAGCCTTTCAGTGGATAGACACTTCAACAGATTTTCATTTTTTGTTGTACACTCGTATAAAGGAATCGAGTTCTCATACCTTTTTTCCCCCGCCCAATCACCTGAACAGGCTGATCCTGGAATGAGCCATGACCAGGGGGGAGGAGTGGTGGGAGGGAAACGTTCAAAGGTACACAATGACATAGCTACAAACCTTTTTGAGGGCAATTTGTACCTGGGACAACTACGAACTCCAAAGGTTGCTTTTTGTTCTGCATGAACAGGGAAAAAATACAAGTGGTACTTTCCCGTTCAGACGTGATGTCTGCATGGGTTATACGGAATAAAAGCGCACAGGATTGTGGGTAAGCCAATATGACAACTCTGACTCGATGATACATTTCCACTTGAAAGTCTATAAATTGAGAACTCCTTCAAGTGCTCAAGACTTGATTTGTTGCACACTTAAAAGGGATCTTGGGAAGGAAGGATCTCGGATGACTTAATGCGGATCATAGGGATAATGGAAGCCCGTGTGGCTTGGCTAATCTTCAAGGAAGTGGCTCCCAACAATTGCAAACTACAGGGAAAAAAAACTTACATCAGGAGTATATGCAACAGGGGGCAAGTTTACATCACAAGTTCACAAGAATCAGGTTAGACCAGAGACGACCCATCCCAAGCCTATTACGTTGACGTTTTCATCTCTGTCTGTTTGTTATGAGGAAAATTGGAAATTTTCATCATGTGTCGGTTTGTCCCATTACTTTTCAAGTGCAGTATATTATTTGGTCTTGTTCATTATTCTGTCTGTCTGTCTGTTTTTCTGTTTGTATGTCAATCACCTACAGATTACAATTTTAAACCGATCTTTACGAAACTTCACCGAATGGTAGGAGTTGGTCATAAGGAAGAAGGCCAAAGGTCAACAACTTTGCGAAATTTCTAAAGTCCTCAATTTTCAACCGATTGAGTTTAAATTTGAAGAGGATTTGCAAATCTGGTCACGTAATTCAACCAACAATTATTTTTGAGGTCAACATTGGCCAAAAGGTCAACATAGGCCAAAGGTCAATTCAATTTAGGTGAAGTTTCTAAAATCCTCAATTTTCATCTGATTGACTTTAAATTTGAAGAGGATTTGCAAATCTGGTCATTTAATTCAACTAACAATTATTTTTGAGGTCAACAAAGGCCAAAAGGTCAACATAGGCCAAAGGTCAATTCAATTTAGGTGGAGTTTCTAAAATCCTCAATTTTCATGCGATTGACTTGAAATTTGAAGAGGATTTGCATATCCAATCAACAATTCAATCAAAATTCAACCACAAATTATTTTTGAGGTCTAAAGGTGAAAAGGTCAACATAGGCCAAATTTCTAAAATCGTCAATTTTCATCCTATTGACTTTAAATTTGAAGAGGATTTCCATACTTGTTCGTTGAATTCAACGACCAATAATTAATTTTGTTAGGTCAACATATGCCAAAAGGTCAAGAGAGGCCAACAACTTAGATGAAATTTCTAAAATCCTCAATTTTCATCCTATTGACTTTAAATTTGAAGAGGATTTCCATACTTGTTCGTTGAATTCAACGACCAATAATTAATTTTGTTAGGTCAACATATGCCAAAAGGTCAAGAGAGGCCGACAACTTAGATGAAATTTCTAAAATCCTCAATTTTCATTCGATTGACTTGAAATTTGAAGATGATTTGCAAATCTGGTCATTGAATTCACCCAACAATTATTTTTGAGGTCAACATGGGCCAAAAGGTCAACATAGGCCAAAGGTCCATTCAACTTAGGTGAAGTTTCTAAAATCCTCAATTTTCATGCGATTGACTTGAAATTTGAAGAGGATTTGCATATCCAATCAACAATTCAATCAAAATTCAACCACAAATTATTTTTGAGGTCTAAAGGTGAAAAGGTCAACATAGGCCAAATTTCTAAAATCGTCAATTTTCATCCTATTGACTTTAAATTTGAAGAGGATTTCCATACTTGTTCGTTGAATTCAACGACCAATAATTAATTTTGTTAGGTCAACATATGCCAAAAGGTCAAGAGAGGCCAACAACTTAGATGAAATTTCTAAAATCCTCAATTTTCATTCGATTGACTTGAAATTTGAAGATGATTTGCAAATCTGGTCATTGAATTCACCCAACAATTATTTTTGAGGTCAACATGGGCCAAAAGGTCAACATAGGCCAAAGGTCCATTCAACTTAGGTGAAGTTTCTAAAATCCTCAAGTTTCATCCGATTGACTTGAAATTTGAAGAGGATTTGAAAATCTGGTCTTTGAAATCAACCAACAATTATTTTAGAGGTCAACATAGGCCAAAAGGTCAACATAGGCCAAAGGTCACTTCAATTTAGGTGAAGTTTCTAAAATCCTTAATTTTCATCTGATTGACTTGAAATTTGAAGAGGATTTGCAAATCTGGTCATTTAATTCAACTAACAATTATTTTTGAGGTCAACACAGGCCAAAAGGTCAACATAGGCCAAAGGTCAATTAAACTTTGGTGAAGTTTCTAAAATCGTCAATTTTTATCCTATTGACTTTACATTTGAAGAGGATTTGCATATCCAGTCACTCAATTCAACCACAAATTATTTTGAGGTCTAAAGGTGAAAAGGTCAACATAGGCCAAATTTCTAAAATCGTCAATTTTCATCCTATTGACTTTAAATTTGAAGAGGATTTCCATATTGATCATTGAATTCAACCACCGATAATTAATTTTTTTAGGTCAGCATAAGCCATAGGGTCAAAGGTCAACAACTTAGGTGAAATTTCTAAAATCCTCAATTTTATCTGATTGACTTGAAATTTGAAGAGGATTTACATATCAGATCACTGAATTCAACCACCAATTATTTTTGAGGCCAAAAGGTCAACATAGGCAAAAAGGTCAACATAGGCCAAAGGTCAGCAGCTTATTATATGTATTTTGCAAGTAATGTGCTATGCATGACATATTTCTTGTTTGTTTGTTTGTCTGTTTGTGTGTGAGTGTGATAACTCATGAGCGCTTTCAGCTATCTTCGTCAAACTTTACCAGAGGATTCCAACGGAAAAAAGTGAGGCTGTCAACATTATTTCACTATATATGTCAAAGGTCAAGGTCAAAAGTCAAGGTTCTCTCGATTTTCGTCATAACTGTCAGGCTACCAACTGACGCCTTATATTCTGTTTGTTTGTTTGTTTGTCTGTTTGTGAACAGGATGCCTCAAAAAGTTGTGGACAGATTCGGACGAAATTTGGTGGACAGGTTGGTTGGGTATTTGTCAAGGCCGAAATTATTACATTTCGGTGAAGGTCCGGATCTGGAGCTGAGAGTTTTATAAGTGATTCTTCACCATTGAGTGATAGGTCTAAAGACGATATTTAGCATGATATCTCAAAACGTTGTGGACGACTTAAGACAATTCCTGGTGGATGAGTTGGTTAGGTGACAATAAGCCGATTCGATTTTGGTTCCGGTCCGAATCCAAATCTGGCCTATCAGTGGGATACAAACCGTAAACTATTCAGCTTAGCGGAGGTATGCTCTCTACCTTGTGCCATTATAGTTTAGTCCTGGACCTGGACCGTAGTCCAGGTAGAATCGTATAGATTACGATGCTCCGTATGTCACGATGGAGAAGAAGAAACCCCATGAACAACAGTAGGAAATTCGTTTAGACCGGATGTCGTGTAAGCGCGTATCTTCATTCCCATCACGAGGGGTGGGGTTATGTTAATGAGTTAGGGATTATGGGTAATTAATCCCCTGTAAGTAATGGCCTCCGTTAATTTTCCTCTGTTCCTTATGACAACGCGGCACACACACACAAGCAAAGAAATCGCGCATTAATGACACGAAATAAAAGTGACCGGAACAAGACATTGAACAATACCGCTGGCGCTGCCAGCAGCCACATCACCACATCAAGCAGGCAAGTTGTTCTGTATTGGACCGTTGACTGGCTATTGCACTTATTATGTACAGCATACTTACCTTTGAGTTTTCTTGTCCAGGTTCGATTCCCGGGTAGACTATAAAATATCCGACTGGTATACACTTCAAAGGCAGGGTGTTGCATCAAAGGTGCACCTTCCCTCCCATGGACGTCCTCAAGTTGAATAGCATTAGTTGGTGGACGAGAGATTGCGGTATGTGAGCGGTATCGCATAGTAGGTATATCGCACCAAACGAAGTATCTGATCGCAAAATTACGGTGGGCGCAGAGATGTCATTGATATAGACCATATAGTGTGCAATGCCAATCAGGTAACGAACAATTTTAAGTTGGCATGGATACCGGCACACAACCACCTACCATTTTCGGCAGGTATCGAGGGATCTCAAACGATCTCAAACGTGAATCAACGCCCTATACCTGCAAAACACAGACTCGAGAATCAAAGCCAGACGAGACAACTCAAAGTCAATTACACGACCTTTGACCTCCATGCAGCATGTCGAGGCTGCACTGTTAAATGAACATCGAATGTCTCTCCTTATTACATGTTACCCACATGGTATTTACAAGCTCACGTACACATCATGTAGATAAGCACTTGTTGCTGCACTTTATATGACATGTAATTTTGACATTGACATGTATAACTTTCCATGATAAGTAACTTATATGTTTGTACCTGTGTACGCGCTGCATCCACATGACCTGTATGTGCCACGTGATCCTTATCATTACAGTCGGTATAGAAACGATGCAACTACAGTATAAGCTGGTAGTGACTATATCAGGCTGGAAATTAATATAATTCTTCAAAATAATAATCAAACTAAAATATGCCATTTGGTGTCTGGAACAAAGTCACGGAAAAAAAAAATTAAATATATATGCCATTCAATGTCATGACGTCATCGCAGTGTCTAGTTTGTCAGATGATGAAGACAAAAAAAGTGCATTTTATTATCAACAAACCTTGACAATATCGTTGAACGTGTCTCTTCTGTCGACATTAGTCGGTGGACGTTCAATATCCCACGGTGTCCATCGCGAAGAGTAGGCGAGCTATCATCCGCACCATGGAAAAATTACAAAATTCTTACCCTAACTACTGCTGGAAAGGCAATGGCAAACCACATAGTTTAAACTTTACCAATAAACTGCTTCGGCAGCCCCAACACCCTGTGTCGTACCATAGGTACCATAAATAATGACGTCATCAATCATGCACGATATTGAAGGCGTTTATTTATATTTGTTCACCAGGTATCTTCTTTATCTCTGATAACCTCAGAATTATACTTTAACTACAGAGAACTAAGACTGAAGATTATACTTTAACTACAGAGAACTAAGATTGAAGATTATACTTTAATTATAGAGAACTAAGATTGAAGATTATACTTTAATTATAGAGAACTGAGATTGAAGATTATACTTTAACTACAGAGAACTAAGATTGAAGATTATACTTTAATTATAGAGAACTAAGATTGAAGATTATACTTTAATTATAGAGAACTGAGATTGAAGATTATACTTTAATTATGGAGAACTGAGATTGAAGATTATACTTTAATTATCTATATAATAATACCGTAAGGACTCAAATTTGTTATCCCTTTTACGCCGCACCCAGTGACCCCATGCCCATGGCACGAATGCATTTTCCATCTACGAACCGCGCTCTTTGTTTATCACGTACAGCCATACTCGAAAAATCTGAATTCGCCGACTTTGGGACCCAAAAGCATCCGATTATCGGCCGATACGACGCCATCTTACGACACCATCGTATTGGCGTCTGCTGGGCGAAGGCGATGCGAGCCGTCCGCTGATTGGACAGGCGAAGGCGAAAGCAAGCCGTCCACTGAGTGGACAATCCAGAGCATGCATTTGTGCCGGTGTCGGCGATCGTTGTTCATATACGCACTCTTCATTCTCATCTTTCTTCCTAACTCTTACTCGGACAAGCAAATCCCCTATGCCATCCATAATGTTACACTCTATCCATACACCACATCCTCCCTTCCGTGGATGTTCCACGGGTTTCAGCTAGTAGAGAACTAAGATTGAAGATTATACTTTAATTACAGAGAACTAAGATTGAAGATTATACTTTAATTACAGAAAACTAAGATTGAAGATTATATTTTAATTATAGAGAACTAAGATTGAAGATTATACTTTAATTACAGAGAACTAAGATTGAAGATTATACTTTAATTATAGAGAACTAAGATTGAAGATTATACTTTAATTACGGAGAACTAAGATTGAAGATTATACTTTAATTATAGAGAACTAAGTTGAAGATTAAACTTTAATTATAGAGAACTGAGATTGAAGCTTATACTTTAACTACAGAGAACTAAGATTGAAGATTATACTTTAATTACAGAGAACTAAGATTGAAGATTATACTTTAATTATAGAGAACTAAGATTGAAGATTATACTTTAACTACAGAGAACTAAGATTGAAGATTATACTTTAATTATAGAGCACTAAGATTGAAGATTATACTTTAATTATAGAGAACTAAGATTGAAGATTATACTTTAATTATAGAGAACTAAGATTGAAGATTATACTTTAATTACAGAGAACTAAGATTGAAGATTATACTTTAATTATAGCGAACTAAGATTGAAGATTATACTTTAATTACAGAGAACTAAGATTGAAGATTATACTTTAATTATAGAGCACTAAGATTGAAGATTATACTTTAACTACAGAGAACTAAGATTGAAGATTATACTTTAATTATAGAGCACTAAGATTGAACATTATACTTTAACTACAGAGAACTAAGATTGAAGATTATACTTTAATTATAGAGCACTAAGATTGAAGATTATACTTTAATTATAGAGAACTAAGATTGAAGATTATACTTTAAATATAGAGAACTAAGATTGAAGATTATACTTTAATTATAGAGAACTAAGATTGAAGATTATACTTTAATTATAGAGAACGAAGATTGAAGATTATACTTTAATTATAGAGAACTAAGATTGAAGATTATACTTTAATTATAGAGAACTAAGATTGAAGATTATACTTTAATTATAGAGAACTAAGATTGAAGATTATACTTTAATTATAGAGAACTAAGATTGAAGATTATACTTTAATTATAGAGAACTAAGATTGAAGATTATACTTTAATTATAGAGAACTAAGATTGAAGATTATACTTTAATTATAGAGAACTAAGATTGAAGATTATACTTTAATTATAGAGAACTGAGATTGAAGATTATACTTTAATTATAGAGAACTAAGATTGAAGATTATACTTTAATTATAGAGAACTAAGATTGAAGATTATACTCTAATTATAGAGAACTAAGATTGAAGATTATACTTTAATTATAGAGAACTAAGATTGAAGATTATACTTTAATTATAGAGAACTAAGATTGAAGATTATACTTTAATTATAGAGAACTAAGATTGAAGATTATACTTTAAATATAGAGAACTGAGATTGAAGATTATACTTTAATTACAGAGAACTAAGATTGAAGATTATACTTTAATTACAGAGAACTAAGATTGAAGATTATACTTTAATTATAGAGAACTAAGATTGAAGATTATACTTTAATTACAGAGAACTAAGATTGAAGATTATACTTTAATTACAGAGAACTAAGATTGAAGATTATACTTTAATTATAGAGAACTAAGATTGAAGATTATACTTTCATTACAGAGAACGAAGATTGAAGATTATACTCTAATTTCTGGTTCATCTGATTCTATACTACAAAGGAGATGTATGTCTGTCTGTCTGTTTGTGTCTGTGTCACCATGTTTCTCAGAGATGGCCAAACGGATCTTCGTCAAACTTTCAGATGTTCATCAGTGAGTGTCGAGAAGTGTTTTAGGGGGAAAAGTTGGATTTATTGGAATTTTTTGAAAAATCGCCCTATGGTGCTTAAGCCTTTGTAACGATGTGACAGATAATATTAAATGACCCCTGACCCCATTCCTTAGTGGGTGTAAGGAAGTGTTTAGGCCCCCCACAAAAAATAGCAAACAAACGAAATTTGATTTCTTCAAAATGTCAACAGGATTAGAACAACGCCAGGTAACACCACCAGGTACCCTTTCTAGTATTTTATAAGTAATTGAAACGGGTCGATGAAGCTAATGTATTTTTCCGAGGTATTAGGTAAATAATGGTGTAGATTTGCCTTTTCGACTTATTTGTAGATCAAGATGATGATGTACATGATGGTGTCAATGATGTAGAATCAATGCAGATGATGGGTTAGATGATTATGAAGGTGATGGTTTATGTGATGATGATGTAGATGATTGCATAGATGATGATGATGATGATAATGAAGATGATGGTGTCAGTGATGTAGAATCAATGTAGATGATTGCATAGATGATGATGAAGATGATGGTTTATATGATGATGATGATGATGATGATGATGATGGTGTAGATTATGGTTTAGATGATGATAATGATGATGTCAATGATGTAGAATCAGTGTACATGATAGTTCAGATAATGATGAAGATGATGGTGCAGATGATGGTTTAGATGATGGTGTATAATCAGTGTAGATGAGGATGATGATGGTGTATAATCAGTGTAGATGAGGATGATGATGGTGTATAATCAGCATAGATGATGATCATGATGATGGTGTATAATCAGCGTAGATGATGATGATGGTGTATAATCAGTGTAGATGATGATGGTGTATAATCAGTGTAGATGATGATGGTGTATAATCAGTGTAGATGATCATGATGATTGTGTATAATCAGTGTCGATAATCATGATGGTGTATAATCAGCGTAGATGATGATGATGGTGGTGTATAATCAGTGTAGATGATGATGATGATGATGGTGTATAATCAGTGTAGATGATGATGGTGTATAATCAGTGTAGATGATCATGATGATTGTGTATAATCAGTGTCGATAATCATGATGGTGTATAATCTGCGTAGATGATGATGATGATGGTGTATAATCTGTGTAGAAAATGATCATGATGATAATGATGATGGTGTATAATCTGTGTAGATGATGATCATGATGATGGTGTATAATCAGTGTCGATAATCATGATGATGGTGTATAATCAGTGTCGATGATCATGATTAAGTTGTATAATCTGTGTAGATAGATGATGGTGGTATATAATCTGTGTAGATAGATGATGATGGCGTATAATCAGTGTCGATGATCATGATGATGGTGTATAATCTGTGTAGAAAGATGATGATGGTGTAGAATCTGTGTCGATGATGATGGTGTATAATCAGTGTAGATGATGATGGTGTATAATCAGTGTAGATGATGATGATGGTGTATGATCTGTGTAGATGATGATGATGATGGTGTATGATCTGTGTAGATGATGATGGTGTATAATCAGTGTAGATGATGATGATGGTGTATGATCTGTGTAGATGATGATGGTGTATAATCAGTGTAGATGATGATGATGGTGTATAATCAGTGTAGATGATGATGATGATGGTGTATAATCAGTGTAGATGATGATGGTGTATAATCAGTGTAGATGATGATGGTGGTGTATAATCAGTGTAGATGATGATGATGGTGTATAATCAGTGTAGATGATGATGGTGTATAATCAGTGTAGATGATGATGATGATGGTGGTGTATGATCTGTTTCGATGATGATGATGATGATGGTGTATAATCTGTGTCGATGATGATGGTGTCTAATCAGTGTAGAAGATGATGATTGTGTATAATCAGTGTAGATGATTATGATGATGGTGTATAATCAGTGTAGATGATAATGGTGTATAATCAGTGTAGATGATGATGATGGTGTATAATCTGTGTAGATGATGATGATGGTGTATAATTAGTGTATATGATGATGATCGTGTATAATCTGTATAGATGATGATGGTGTATAATCCATGTAGATGATGATGATGATGGTGTATAAAACTTGTAGATAATGATAGTGTATAATCAGTGTAGATGATCATGATGAGTGTGTATAATCAGTGTCGATGATCATGATGATGATGTATAATCTGTGTAGATAGATGATGATGGTGGTGTATAATCTGTGTAGATAGATTATGATGGTGTATAATCAGTGTAGATGATCATGATGATTGTGTATAATCAGTGTAGATGATCATGATGATGGTGTATAATCAGTGTAGATGATGATAGTGGTGTATAATCAGTGTAGATGATGACAATGGTGTATAATCAGTGTAGATAATGACGATGGTGTATAATCAGTGTAGATGATGATGGTAGTGGTGTATAATCAGTGTAGATTATCATGATAATGGTGTATAATCAGTGTAGATGATGACGATGGTGTATAATCAGTGTAGATGATGACGATGGTGTATAATCAGTGTAGATAGATGATGATGGTGTATAATCAGTGTAGATGATCATGATGATTGTGTATAATCAGTGTAGATGATCATGATGATGGTGTATAATCAGTGTATATGATGATGATAGTGGTGTATAATCAGTGTAGATGATGACGATGGTGTATAATCAGTGTAGATAATGACGATGGTGTATAATCAGTGTAGATGATGATGGTAGTAGTGTATAATCAGTGTAGATGATCATGATTGTTGTGTAAAACCAATCAGGTCCACACAACTTTAGTCCAACGGTTTGGTTTAATTGCATTTAGATCATAACATCATCCTGTAAAGTAGAAAATACAATAAGTATACGATGTGACATCTCATGGGTCCATTCATCTATCTATAATTCCACTAATCTCTGTCTGTGTGTGTGTGTGTATGCGACCGCTGTTTCTCGACAACTACCGGTCCGATATACTTGAAACTTGCCAGGTATATTGCTGGGGACCCGAGGATGTGCCTTTTCAAGGTTTCATATTAATCGGACAAGTAGTTACCGAGCTATGTCCAAAAAACGATTCAACCAATCAGAGAGCAGCGAGCTATCACGTGTGCCGAACGTGCCGAACAGACTCTGCCTCGGACGGCACATTTGAGAGTGTATTCATTTATTTCACGTTGGCAAACTATGTTGGCGTTAAACTATGTTTTAAAACTAATTAAAACTACTTTGCGATTCATCGTAACTGCGATTCGTAACTGCCGTTCGCTTTGGCTTTGCGAATGGACCAAACCATTTCATGTAAATAGAGGGGGGGGATTGTCACCGTACTCGCAAGCCGTTCGCTTTGGACCAAACCATTTCATGTAAATAGAGGGGGGGGGATATAATTTTAGATATAGATATAGTACGGGCATGCCCTAGTATCATTCAATGCAAGAAAGCTGGATAATCTATGCAGGCGTACCGTTAGTGAGTCTACCAGATGTAACATGTCACAGGAGAAGTCTCGGAGCACCGTTCGCAGCAGCGGGTCTTATAGTCACGCCCCTAGCGGTGTCAACGAGCAGCGAGCATCACCCCGGGTTCAGTACGAATACGATTTCACTACATTCTCCCCCCCGTCAGAATTATACGGCAGCGCGGCTAAAGCGAGTGAGCGACAGCACGAATAGGGTGCGGAACATCAGTCGACCCAACCGTATCGGGCCGGGCGGCGAATTTCTCTGCCAGCACGCGTCCGAAATTCCCCGGGTACGGCATCACGTATCCCTGTGTCCCCGGCGTCAGAGGCGCCAACAGGGTCGGGTGACGAAGGGGGTAACTCCAAGTCGTCGGGCCCAGGTAGTCTCGGCGGGGGGAGGGTCGGTAGACTTTCGGCGATGGGAGCGTCGGGAGAGGCCATAGTCTCATTGATGGGTTCGACCGGTTCGTCCGATTCCCTACTTAGGTCGTCGACCCCGCAAGGGGCAAGGTGACGGACGGAGACAGTAGTCTCACGGCCATCAGTCGTCATCACACGAGCATGCTCAGGATTAGCCTGGAGAATCTGCACTTTGTCCACTAGGGGGTCGTGCTTGCTCACGCGAACCGCCCGTTTAAGGTAGGCCGGCCCGGGCCCAGCGAGCCAACTGGGCAAAGACCGTATACACCCCGAGCTCCTGGGGTGGTGGAAAAGTCGCTCGTGGGGAGTTTGGTTGGTTGCCGTACTCAGGAGAGCCCTGATCGAGTTCAACGCCGCAGGTAGCGACCAAGCCCATTTGTCGAGGCCCCGGCCGAGGGTCCGGAGGTGGAGCATGACGGCCCTCCAAATAATCCCATTGAAGCGTTCGATCTGCCCATTAGCCTGGGGTCTGTACGGCGTGGTGTAACTAGACGCAATGTTATTTTGGAGCAGATAGCCGCGTACCTCCTGAGACAAGAAGACCGCACCCCGGTCGGTATGGACATAGGCCGGGTAACCGAACATTGAGAACAAGTTCTGTAAGCATCGCATCACCGTGGCAGCAGTCATGTCCGCGCACGTATAAGCAAAGGGGAATCGCGAGTACTCATCTACGATAGTGAGCAGATAGCGAGAGCCGCTCGACACCGGCAATGGGCCCTTGAAATCCATCGCCAAGCGTTCCCACGGGCGTGTAGCCTTCACCAGAGTCCCCATGGGAGGGTTATAGAAACGCGGTTTGATTTCCGCGCAGATAGCGCAGTCGCGACAGATACGGCGGATAACGTCAATCGAGTATGGGAGATTCCCACTCCGCACAAAATGAGCGAAACGCGTTACGCCGGGATGGCCCGCAGTGGCATGCAGCACCCGTAGGCCCTCCAAAGAGGTGATACCGGCACATGTAGCTGGCCGTGATAAGGCATCGGCGGCCTGGTTATCCTTCCCCGGGCGATATTTGATGGTGTAACAGAAGTCGGCGAGTTCGATACGCCAGCGAGTGATTTTCTCGTTCTTAATGCGCTGGGCGTGTAAGGTGTCGTACATGAACGCAATGCTTTGCTGGTCCGTGATGATTTGGAAGCTCCGCCCGAGTAAGTACGGGCGCCATCGCCGAATAGACTCGACGATCGCATACGCTTCCTTTTCAACGGATGAGTGTCTCCGCTCAGCGGTGGTAAGAGTCCGAGAAAAGAAAGCCACGGGACGCCCCCCTTGGGAGAGGGTCGCCGCGATGGCCTGATCCGAGGCGTCACTTTCGAGGACGAACGAGCCGCTCTCGTCGATTGTCGCCACGGCGGCTCGGGCGATGTCGGCCTTAAGGCCGTCAAAGGCCGTCAATGCGGCCGGACTCAGGGGGAAGGTGTCGCAGGCCACAAGGGGGCGAAGTTTCGCGGAGAAACTTTGCACCCATTTGGAGTAATGGGCGAACAGCCCAAGCGGCGCTTCAGGGACGCCCGATCGCAGGGAGGGGCCATGTCGAGCAAAGGTCGCAGACGCTCCTTATCCGGAGCGACAGAGCCATGGGTCACGGTGTACCCCAGAAGATCTATCGTGCGTAGGGAGTATTGGCACTTACCCTCGTTCATAGTTAAGTGATACCGCTGCGCGACCTCAAGGAAGCGCTTCAGATTAGCATCATGGTGCCCTTGGTCATATCCACAAACCGTAAGATTATCAAGGTAGACGAAAACATCGGTTAAGTGCTCCCGCGCAACGAGGTCATCCATGGCCCTCTGGAAACAAGAGACCCCGTTCGTTACCCCAAAAGGCAGTCGCGTAAATTGGTACAACCGCTGCCCCGACTCAAATGCGGTATAGATACGATCCGCCCTAGAGATAGGGATCTGGTGGTACGCACTACGGAGATCGAGAGTGCTATAGACCGAATACTGGGACACCTGTTGCACTAGCGCGTCCATCCCCGGAAGGGGGTAGGCATCCAGCTGTGTAAAGCGGTTAATCGTTTGGGAATAGTCGATTACCATGCGTCTGCGATGGGCCTCGCTGTGCACCACCAAGACCTGGGCGCACCACGGCGACCGACTAGGTTCTATGATGCCGTCTTTCAAGAGCTGAGCCGTTTCGTCCGCAATGAATTGCATGTCAGCGCGAGAGTAGCGTCCGGATTTTACCACGACAGGGGTGCAGTCGGAGGTTAGATTGGGGAACAGCGAAAGCGGCTGGACGTCCATTTGCGCTAGGGCGCACACCGCAAGCGCGTCGTCCGCCCCCACAACAAGAGTGTCAGGCCCACCAAACTCCATTACCAGACGTCCATGCAGCTTAAGAAAATCGTGTCCTAACAGAATATCAGCACATAATGCGGGTAAAACCATAAGGTGTACATCAGTGAAAACCCGTCCCTTTAGCACGAGTTTCAATCGGCATTCCCCCTTCGTGCTGAGTCGAAGCCCCTGGGAAGCCATGAAGATCCGTCTCGTAGACCTCCAGATCCGCCATCCATGCCTGAGCACAAGTCGCTGGTCGATAAAACTATCCGTAGATCCTGTATCCACCAAGGCCCGAACACAATGGCCTTCGACCATGAGGGGAATAAGGGCTTGAGCCAGGCCAGACGAGGCTGCTGGGAGCGGGACTGAGCCCCCCGAATGGGTCGGACCAGCCTCGCGGGTGGATCCTACGCCAGCAGCAGTTTTGCGGTCGTGGCGGAGTCTGTGTTGACCATGGGAAATCCATTATCGTCATCAGAGGGCTTTCCCAAGCATTCCAGTGTTTCGCGATTCAAAAACTGACAATTCTGACGGGAAAAGGCCTCCGTAGTATTTGAAATCGCCTTTTGACACTTTTGGCAGAAAAAGGCTTCCGTAGTCTTTGAAATCTCCTTTGTCGGGGCGTGGGCCGCCGTTAGCTCGTGGACGACTCGAGGAGAACGTTCCGCTGGGGCCTGGCGTGGCTTCAAAGCCCCTTGCGTGGCCCGGAGTTTGGTCAAGGACACGTCCTTTGTGCCCGATGGAGGATGAGACGATGGTGGCTGTCCGGTGACGCCCGCCAAGGACGTCTGAGCGCCCAGGGGCCCGCAGAGAGGGGCCCTCCCCTTCGAAGTCGGGTAAGGCGCCGGGTGTCGGGCTCGGCTCGCGGGCTCCGCAATGAGCCCATTCAAGGTCGCCGCGCCCGCGCGACCGCGACCGCGCGAGTCAATGAGCCGCGAGCCGCGTGCCGTTTTCCTGCACACTTTCGCGTAATGACCCTTTTGCGAGCACAAATGGCATATAGCGTCTCGTGCCGGACACACGACCCGGGCATGACGTGGCCCCCCACAGAAAAAGCATGCGGCCCCGCGTAAGGCCTTGGGTCTGGTCATAACGGCAGCCGTCAGGGCTGGGTCTTCCTCCGGAGCATCCCGGAGTTCAGCGAGCGGATCCGCGTCCTCGGCGGTAGCACTCTCTGGCCGGGCGTGTAGTGTGGTGCCCGCCACGAGGCGCGTGCGATCATAGGTGTTCGATTGCATCCGCGCTTCGGTGTATACTGTCCCTTGCTCGAGTGCCGTAGCGAAGGTCAGGTCGGTCTTCTCCAAGAGTTTGAGCCTTAGTTCCTGGGAGGAGACCCCTGCAACGAAGGCATCTAAAAGACGATCATCCTGAGCCTGCGCGGGAGTCCGTGGCTCCCTGACGCTGTCCAGCAAAAGCTGCCGGAGCTCCTGGGCGTAGTGGTCCATTGCCTCGTTGGGTTGCTGACGTCGCGTTTGCAGCAAATATCGTGCATACACCGGGCTTTTTTCCTTTATGTACAGCCGTTTGAGCTCCGCGATGGAAAGGTCATACGTCGCGCATTGAGCGATAGCGTTGTATACCCGGTAGTCGATTTTTGAATGGAGAGTTGCTAGCTTCGCGGCAGCCGTCGGAGCGGTCTCAGGCTCATCAAAAAGATTCTCCAATTGTCGGAGCCAGTGCTTCAGCTGCAAGCCTCCATCCGTGGCTTGCGGGTCGGCGCTGAATACGGACACCGTCAGCGTCTTGTTGCCAGCCATGTCTGTAGATCTTAAATGCAATTAAGTGTTGTGTAAAACCAATCAGGTCCACACAACTTTAGTCCAACGGTTTGGTTTAATTGCATTTAGATCATAACATCATCCTGTAAAGTAGAAAATACAATAAGTATACGATGTGACATCTCATGGGTCCATTCATATCATTCAATGCAAGCAAGCTGGATAATCTATGCAGGCGTACCGTTAGCGAGTCTACCAGATGTAACATGTCACAGGAGAAGTCTCGGAGCACCGTTCGCAGCAGCGGGTCTTATAGTCACGCCCCTAGCGGTGTCAACGAGCAGCGAGCATCACCCCGGGTTCAGTATGAATACGATTTCACTACAATGATAATGGTGTATAATCAGTGTAGATGATGACGATGGTGTATAATCAGTGTAGATGATGACGATGGTGTATAATCAGTGTAGATGATGACGATGGTCTATAATCAGTGTAGATGATGACGATTGTGTATAATCAGTGTAGATGATGACGATGGTCTATAATCAGTGTAGATGATGATGATGGTGTATAATCAGTGTAGATGATGACGATGGTGTATAATCAGTGTAGATGATGACGATGGTGTATAATCAGTGTAGATGATGATGATAGTGGTGTATAATCAGTGTAGATGATGATGATGATTATGGTGTACAATCATTGTAGATGATCATGATAATGGTGTATAATCAGTGTAGGTGATCATGATGATAGTGGTGTATAATCAGTGTAGATGATGATGTTGTATAATCAGTGTAGATGCTGATGATGATGGTGTATAATCAGTGTAGATGATGATGATGATAGACTGATGGTGCATAATCAGTGTAGATGATGATGACAGTGGTGTATAATCAGTGTAGATGATCATTATGATGGTGCATAATCAGTGTAGATGATCTTTATGATGGTGCATAATCAGTGTAGATGATGATGATGATAATGGTGTATCATTAGTGTAGATGATGATGATGGTGGTGTATAATCCATGTAGATGATGATGATCGATGATAATGTATAATCCGTATAGATGATCATGATGATGGTTTACATGATGATGGTGTACATGATGATAATTGTGTACATGATGATGATGGTGTGCATGATGATGATGCTTGTGTACATGATGATGGTGTGCATGATGATGATGATGGTGTATAATCAGTGTAGATGATCATGATGATGGTGTACATGATGATGATTGTGTACATGATGATGATTGTGTACATGATGATGATTGTGTACATGATGATGATTGTGTTCATGATGATGATGGTGAAGACGATGGTGTGGAGAGTTGTTTTTTGTAGATCTGATTATGATGAAGAAGATGATGATGATTATGATGATGATGAGGCTAATGTTACATTATTTCCAGGAAAGCTCCGCTAGTGGCCTCAAACACCTTTAGGGTCTGCCTACCACGTGCAAGGAACGGTGTAGTTTAAATGATTGTGCATACAGTATTTACCTGGTGTTGGCCTCATGGTTAGGGTGGCGGGTTTGGGATCCTAAGGTCCTGAATTCGAATCTTCTTCCGCTGTTGAATTAATACCAGGTGGGGTTGACTCAGCTTGTCATCCTTCCGAGGTCAGCTAAATGAGTACCAGGGTACTGGGTCCTCTCTCAAGGAGGTTGGTGGCAGGATTTGCACTCTGGCCACCGTACAAACACCTCATTCTGTAGCACAGACAGTGGTGTGTGTCGGGATGGTGCTGAGGACTCGTCCAAGGGCGCAGCGACGTGTTGATCCAGTGTACGCTCCCATATAGTGTTACGTGGTCCTCCCGGTGACTACCTGGTCTCGGTGACCCCCGGACCGTGAGAGGAACTCCGCCAGAAAGATCTATGATTTATATGCTTTCGTAACGCAATCAATATGAATTCCGGTCAATAAGAAACCCCACACCAAGGATCCGGAATAATCAAGAATATATTCCCCGAGCAATCAACAACCATACCTGGTCTCGGTGACCCCCGGACCGTGAGAGGAACTCCGCCAGAAAGATCTATGATTTATACGCTTTCGTAACGCAATCAATATGAATTCCGGTCAATAAGAAACCCCACACCAAGGATCCGGAATAATCAAGAATATATTCCCCGAGCAATCAACAACCATCAACAATCAACAATCAATATTACTAAGATGTAAACTCATCAACAATAGCTCTAAGATGGCCATCTTATACATTCCTCACGTGAGCCCCACTCCCGACGCCCTCCATGGTCAATGTCTCTCACAATGTCTCTGTACTCCTGTAGTTCGATCTCCGCACATGGGCGGTTGAACGGACCCCTCCTGACGTGCTTCCACCGTGCACGTCCCGTACCGGGAAAAGCTGCTGCCGCGGACACCTCCTCGGCAGCCCACCGAGGTCGGTGCTCGTGATCGTGGCTTCGGGGCTTGCAAAGCGTGCGAGGCCCAAGGCGCCTGCCGTACGCGTCCTTGTAGACGTTGAGGTAAACGGTGCCGGACGCTGGGTTCCATGCAGGAACCCACGGCAATTTGACACGTAACCGGTAATTACCCCGCGCCGGTAACTCCTCTCGCCAGACGGGCTTTTCAAATGCAGCGTTCCCAATGCTGATCAATATCGACACCGCTCGCGTCGGAGCTGGGCGAGGAGCAGAAGATGGCCGCTCTCTCCCGGACCTCGTGTCTTTTCTCCTTCCGTTTCCGGTCTCCTTTTCCCCAGAAGGGCTCCTGACCCTTTAATCACAACAACCTTTAATCGACTACACATTAATAAGCAATGACCTGAATAGTAATTCACATAAATTCACATAAATCCATAACACTCCCCCCCTTCAAGAAAGAAAGTTTGAACCCAGCGAAAACTTTCTTTGCCGGCCAACTTTTTTTTTTTTTTTTTTTTTTTGTATACAAGATCGAGGCTCGTGAAAGAGCTAACATTAATCACACAAAAAGACAAACCGACACACAAAACACAAAAAACAAGGGGAGCGGCAGACAAGATGGGGAGAGAGGGGGAAGGACACAAAAGAGAGGGGGAAGAGGGGGAAGGACACAAACACAACATTTGAGAGCAGGGACATCGGGAGGACTTGGGGGAGGTGGGAGAGGATTAAAACATATGAACACTGCAAGGACTCTGTGGTGAATTACCGGGGGTAGAAAAGATCAAGGTTTTCGATGGGGGAAGATAAGAGATGGTGGTGAACAGCTGTTTTAAAGACCTGGAGGGAGGAGTGGGATTGAAGGGAGTGGGGGAGTTTGTTCCAGAGGCGGGAGAAAAGGGGAATGAAAGAGTGAAGGTGAGCAGAGAGCCTAGACTTTGGCAGTTTAACCATAAGAGGGTTGCAGGCAGATCTTGTGCGACCTGAAGGAATATTGGGGGGACAGAGCACAGAGAGAGCTGGGGGAGCAAGGCCGGAGAGGAGTCGGTAGAAGACAGAAAGACCACCAACCTGCCTGCGGTGAGTGAGTGAAAGGCCCTCGGCGTTGACTACATCGCAGGAGATTCCAATGATTCTGAAAGCTTTGGCCTCAACAGCGTGAAGCCGAGCAAGGTGTGAGGCAGGAGCATCAGCCCAGAGGGGGGAACAGTATTCCATTGAGCTGCGGATGAAAGCCTTGTATGTGGTGAGGAGCTCAGGTGTGCCAAGGAAGGACTTCGCACGACGGAGGATGCCCAGTCGGCGACTGGCTTTGGAGGCCAGCTTGGAAATGTGGTTTTCCCAAGAAAGATCATGGCAGATAGTGAGACCCAAAAGCTTGAGCGACAGAACTTCTTGGAGAGGATTGTTGAGAAAGTAGATGGGAGGGTTGTCCAGTCGGTCCTTTCGGAGAGACATTGTAAGAGTGTGAGATTTGTCAGGATTGAAAGACATGTTCCACTTGTTTGACCAGTCTGTGATTTTGTCCAGGTCTGCAGAGAGTGAGGAGGCTGCAGACTGCCGATCTGAGGGATGAGGAATGGAGCGACAGAGAGTAGAGTCATCAGCAAAGAGATAGAGAGGATTTTCAAGAGAGTCAGAGAGATCATTGATGAAGACCAGAAAAAGCACAGGGCCCAGAACACTACCTTGGGGAACTCCAGCCTGAACAGGAAGAGGAGATGAGAGAAACCCATTCAGGGCCACACGTTGACTACGACCAGAGAGGAAGTCCGCCAGCCATGCGTGGAGATTTCCATGGATACCAAAGGAGGAGAGTTTGGAGAGCAGAGCAGGGTGCCAGACCGTATCAAAGGCACGTGAAATGTCAAGGGAGACAGCTCTAATTTCCTGTTTGGCGTTGAGGACCTCCATCCATTGTTGAGAAAGCAGAAGCAGCATGTCCAGAGTAGAGTGACCAGGTATGAAACCAAATTGATGATCAGAGATCAAGCCATTGGAGAAGAGGAAAGATTTAATATCTGAAGCAATGATGGAATCCATGACTTTGCTGATAATTGGGAGAAGGCTGATTGGTCTGTAGTTGCTGGGATCTGTTTTTGCACCTTTTTGTGCAAAGCGGTGATGTTGGCTGATTTCCAAGCAGATGGCAGATGACCTTGAGCAAAAGAGAGGGTGAAGAGAACAGAAAGTGGGAGTGAAAGAGCAGAAGAACATGATTTTAGGACCCGTGGGCTGATGCCGTCAGGACCAGTTGCAGAATCAGAGTCGAGGGTTGACAGAAACTTTTCCACCTTGTCAGGAGGAAAGGACACAGAGTCCAGGAGCAGCTGGGTATGACTGGGTACGGTGGGTACAGAGAGGGATGGGTTTGGGACACAAGATTTAGAGGCAAACACAGAGTTGAGGCATTCAGCTTTTTCACGTGCGGAGTCAGCCGTTAAGCCGTTTGAGGTGAGGGAGGGGATGGAGGGGGAACAAACACCAGAAACAGATTTGACCAGATGCCACCAGGATTTGGAAGAGGGAGACAGATAAGAGAGTTCGGTCTTGAGAATGGTGAGATATTGTTTCCTGGCTCTCCTGAGGGTGGACACACACTTGTTTCGGGCTTTGTGAAAGGAAATGAGATTTCCTTCCGTTGGATTTGCTTTCCAGGAGACGAAAGCAAGTTGTTTCAGGGCAACAGCCTCACCACAAGATTCCGTGTACCATGGACGGGAGGAAGGGTATGACAACTGAAGACGAGATGGTATAAATCTGTGCATGAGAGAGAGCAATTTACTTTGAAAGAATTCCCAGGATGAGTTGATGTCAGAGGCGGTAGAGATGGGAGACCAGTCCAGATGATTGATGGCTGCTTGAAGACCGTGCCAGTTGGCCTGAGTGAAATGCCAGACTCGTCGACGCTGAGGAGGCTCTCTGAGAATGGTCAGAGAGATGTCCACTTTGACAAGCACATGATCAGATGAGCCGATTGGAGCAGAAGAAGAGCAGCAGACATTTTCAGGGAAGTTTGTCATAACCAAATCCAGAAGAGAAGATGCTCCGTTGACTGAGATCCGGGTCGGGAAATTAACAGATTTGTGTCAGTCCCAGTGAGTCGCAGAAGTCCTTTGCTGAAGAGCCATGGCTGGTGAGAGAGGTACCCACACCCAGCCAACTGGCATGGTGACAATTGAAATCACCACATATGAGGAAGAGAGAGTTGGGATGGGTAGATAGAAGTTGGTCCATATTATCAGACAGTGAGATGTAGATGGAGTCATCGCTGATTGGTGGACGGTACAACACACATATGAACAAAAGGTGGGAGCGAAGGGGAAGCCGTAACCAAAGGTATTCCTGGGGGTGAGGTGGAGAGAGGGCAGTGGAGGGCGAGTGAGGAAGAGAGTTTTTTATAAAGATAGCAACCCCACCTCCAGGACGAGGCTCAGGTCTATCATACCGGAGGAGGGAGTAACCTGGGAGAGATACCAAGGCATCAGAGACATCATGAAGGAGGAAAATTTCTGTTAAGCAGATCACATCTGGTTTGTCAGAAGCAACCTGTATGGAGAGGTCAGTCAAGTTTGAGCGAAGGCCCCGGATGTTTGAGGTCCATACCGTTAATGAAGTGGAAGGGGGAGCATCGGGTCCAGAACAGGGGGGGGGGAGGGGTAGGGTAAGATGTGGAAGAGGAGGAAGAGGTAGGGAGAGCTGTTGAAGGTGTGTCAGAGATTTCAGAATAGCTTGGAGAAAGGGAAGAATGGGGCGGACAAAAGGTTTGATGGAGATTGGGTGAGACACAGTGAGGTGTTATTTGAGGAGGGGGAAGAGCAAGGCAGAAGGTTTGGGGAGATGAAGGTGAAAGTTGGAAGGAGGAAGAAGCAGGGAGGATGCTTTGAGGGGGAGGGGTGAGAGGGGAGTCTAGGAGGGGAGGAGCGAGGGAGAGTCTTGGAGGGGAGAGGTGTGGGGGGAGTTTAGGAGGGAGGGGAGGGAAGGGGCAAGGGGGGAGATTTGAAAGGGATGGGTGATGGGGAGGATTTGGAGGGGAGGGGTGAGATTGGATTTTGAAAAGTGTACGATTCATGGGAAACGAACATTTTTTGCAAAATGAGTTTGAGACCTTCGAGTCAAAAATACGTTTGAGGACACTGGAGGAGGGATGGAGTTCTGGATAGTTTAGGGAATGTAGAAAGGAGGAACTGTAAGAGATGGTATTATATATATTTTTTGGAATGAATAGATTTGGTGAGCAAGACGAAAGCATCCTTTTGTAGGAAAAGAAGAAAAGGGTGTTATAATATATGAGAGAAAATAGTTGTTCAGGGGAGAGATTATACATTTCTAACCGCGTGATCGCGAACGAAGAACGAACGAACAAAAAGAACAACAAATAAACGAATAAGACCTGGGAAGGAAAAAAATTTTGGGGGGTTTTTTTTTTTTTTTTGTGAGTACAGATATTAAACAAGGAGGTACGGGGTGAACGACTGGTACGAAACAGAGAACGAAAATAATTTCAGCGCATTCGACGAATCGCTGAGAGAAAAACAAACCACAAGGTCGGAGACGGTACGGTAGTCTAAGCCTACGAGTACTAGGCCGCAGAATACTCGATACCATTAACCGACGATTGTGTATACATGTACGAAAAATTAGCACCGAAAATTTTCCAAAAGATACGCTATAGGTACATACACCGAAAGATAGATACAGTCTCGACAAAAACACAATTGAGAAATATCACTTAGCTTCGAAAGCGTGAGCGCATGGAGCAGCTTCGAAAAGACGTGACCTCGCCGTGATCTCGCCTTAATCAAGGTGAGATCATGGCGAGTGATCCCAGTGAGTCGCATTTGATAAACAAATCAGATAACTCACACCCCCAAATCATCAGTTCCCCCCGGGCACAGTTATCACTTAAAAATAAAGCAACAATATTTCACACAATCCCCGAGATTAATTCCCTCTGGACCAAGCGTCAACCACTTCTAGTTTCTCTTGAATGACGGTTAAGAGGTGGTGGCCAAAGCCCCAAAGTTAAACCTCTCGATAGCACTTTTTCGGGAGGCCCAGCTGAGTATTCCCTACATGGACGCCTTAAGGAATGTGGAGTTCACGGTTAGTCCGGGGAGGAAAGTTCATTACATGGACGCCTTTAAGAACGTGGAGTTCACGGTTAGTCCGTGCAGGAAAGTTCACGACCTGGACGCCTTTAAGAATGTGGCGTTCACGGTTAGTCTGTGTAGGAGCCCCGGCTCGGCGGCTCCCCCGTATCTAGTGCTTCAACTTCTCCAGACTCCTAACAGTTACGGTGGGACCCCTTGTCCCAGCCGTTACCTGACTGGCGGTCTCCTTCTCGGCCAGTGCTCTGACATTCATTCTTTCGGGAGGTGCCGTAACTCTGGGAGCCTCCATAGTAATATCGGCTGCTGCCAACACCAAAACTACCGCCAAGTGGTCCTCTTCTGTAGACCTCTCGACGCCTACGAAATGCCTTGCCTACTGTTATGGTCCGACCCTCCAAAGCCTTACCATTCCAATCCTTCTCTGCCTCTCTGGCGTCTCTTGTGCTTGCAAACGTGACAAAGCCGAACCCTCTTGACCGTTGCGTTTCCCTGTCTTTTACCACCCGCACTTCCACCAGCGGCCCATATCTGTTGAAGACAGAGGTCAGAACTTCTTCCTCTGTGTTGAAGTTCAGTCCCCCTACAAATAACTTTGAACTTTTGTCGCCATCCCGAGCTGGGGTGGTGTTATTTCCCCTGCGGGGCTCTTTACCCACCCTCGGGTTACCATAAATTTGCCCCCCGGCCAAATCATTCCCGATAATCACAGATACTCCCTCTACAGGAAGCGTGGTTTGTAAACCGACGGTGACCGGTCCTGACACCAAATGGGATTCCAACTGGATGACATGAAGTGGGGCACTAACACAGCCACCGATCCCTTGTAACCGAACACTATCACCAGTTGCGGTACTCTTTGACAATGGCAAAATGCCTTCAAGCATTAAGGATTGATGGGCTCCTGTGTCCCTCAATACCCTAACAGGTCTTGGGTTAGTCGAGTCTCCCTCGAGTGAGACAAACCCCTCATAAATAAATGGTTGGTAACTCTTCTGTGGGCGATTTCTTACGCTAGCCATCGCATTCGGAGTGGTAATAGTCGGACTCCGTTCTGGGTTTTCCCTTTTCATGAGGTAACAACTGGACATCAAGTGTCCAGGTTTCTTGCAAAAAGCGCAAGTAGGCCCGGAGGAAAAACTCGTGGTCTTCCTCGGGCCCCCCGAAAAATAAGTTTGTGTTGGACCCGTAGCCCCCTGATTTCGAACAGTTCGGGTATCAGCGTTGTCCCCATAATCATCTCGAGGCTGCCGCCATGTATTGTCGTTCTCCGCACCTGCTGTTCCACACCTCCCCTGCGGAGATCTAGGCGAGGAGTTAGGTTCGTGGACCCCTATCCGGTGTGTTAGGGCATAATCATCTGCCATGGTGGCTGCGTCCCACAACTTCGGTACTTTCTTTTCCTGCAGGTACACTTTGATGTCCTCGTGGACACACTGTTGAAATTCCTCCACCAGCATCAGGTCACGCAATGCTTCGAAGTCGTTCCCGACTCCTTTTGACTCACACCACCGATCAAACATGTTTTCTTTCACTCTAGCAAACTCCACATGGGTCTCACTCTCCCTCTTCCTGGCATTCCTGAATTTTTGCCGGTAAGCTTCCGGAACCAACTCATAGGCTTTGAGGATGTGCTTCTTCAATACCTCATAATCTGCACATTGGTCCATTGGTAGCGCCGAATAAATCTCTTGAGCTTTACCCACCAGCACACTTTGCACTAGTATGGTCCAGGCCTCCTCTGGCCAGTTTAACTGTCGAGCCACTTTCTCAAAGTGTGGAAAAAATTTAGCGACTTCCTTTTCACTGAAGGGTGGAACCAGCCTCACATGTCTGCCCACACCCCAGGTGTTCTGGCTAGGTGTCGACCCCATCAGCAAGGGTGGTACCTCTCCCCGTTCTCTCATTAAATCCAGCTCCTTGAATTTAATCTCTTGCTGAAGCGCCAGATCACGTTCCTTCAACTCAATTTCGGCTTTTCTCTCCTCTGCTTCGAGTTCCCTTGCAGCTCTCCTCTCCTCTGCTTTTCTCCCTTCTAACCTTTCCTGGAGTTCTCGTTCCACTCTCCTTTCCTCTGCTCTTTCCTTTTCTGCTTTCCTTTCTTCTTCTGCTCTTTCCTTTTCTGCTTTCCTTTCTTCTTCTGCTCTTTCCTTTTCTGCTTTCCTTTCCTCTGTTTTCATCCTTTCTAACCTTTCCTGGAGTTCTCGTTCCACTCTCCTTTCTTCTTCTGCTCTTTCCTTTTCTGCTTTCCTTTCTTCTTCTGCTCTTTCCTTTTCTGCTTTCCTTTCTTCTTCTTTGATCCGTTCCTGGCTCCGTAATTGCAACTCCAGTTTTCGGAGCTCAACGTCTTCTGGTTCTTCGGGTAGCCACTCCCAGGCTAACTCGTCCCATGTTCCTAATCCCACCATAGACTGTATCACCATGGTCTGCAACTCTGCCTTCCTCAAATTAGTTCGGACCTCCAAGTTAAAATGTTTGGCCAATTTCAAGAGGTCCGCTTTTAGTAACGCTCGGAACTGTGCCTCACTAGGTGTTACCGCAAAGTTCTGTGCAACAAACGCCATGGTGACTATCGTTAACACCTGTTAACCTTCACCCAAGACTTTACCACAATTTCTCAAAAATTTACCAATTAATAATTAATTAATAAATTTTAATTACTAAAAATTATTATTTTATTATGTTATACAATTTTATATCCCGGACGAGCCCCCAATTCTGTTACGTGGTCCTCCCGGTGACTACCTGGTCTCGGTGACCCCCGGACCATGAGAGGAACTCCGCCAGAAAGATCTATGATTTATACGCTTTCGTAACGCAATCAATATGAATTCCGGTCAATAAGAAACCCCACACCAAGGATCCGGAATAATCAAGAATATATTCCCCGAGCAATCAACAACCATACCTGGTCTTGGTGACCCCCGGACCGTGAGAGGAACTCCGCCAGAAAAATCTATGATTTATACGCTTTCGTAATGCAATCAATATGAATTCCGGTCAATAAGAAACCCCACACCAAGGATCCGGAATAATAAAGAATATATTCCCCGAACAATCAACAACCATCAACAATCAACAATCAATATTACTAAGATGTAAACTCATCAACAATAGCTCTAAGATGGCCATCTTATACATTCCTCACGTGAGCCCCACTCCCGACTCCCTCCATGGTCAATGTCTCTCACAATGTCTCTGTACTCCTGTAGTTCGATCTCCGCACGTGGGCGGTTGAACGGACCCCTCCTGACGTGCTTCCACCGTGCACGTCCCGTACCGGGAACAGCTGCTGCCGCGGACACCTCCTCGGCAGCCCCCAAGGTCGGTGCTCGTGATCGCGGCTTCGGTGCTCGCAAAGCGTGCGAGGCCCAAGGCGCCTGCCGTACGGGTCCTTGTAGACGTTGAGGTAAACTTGTTCATATGTGTGTTGTACCGTCCACCAAACAATGATGACTCCATCTACATCTCGCTGTCTGATAATATGGACCAACTTCTATCTACTCATCCCAACTCTCTCTTCCTCATATGTGGTGATTTCAACTGTCATCATGCCAGTTGGCTGGGTGTGGGTACCTCTCTCTCTAGCCATGGCTCCTCAGCAAAGGACTTCTGCGACTCACTGGGACTGACACAATCTGTCAATTTCCCGACCCGGATCTCAGTCAACGGAACATCTTCTCTTCTGGACTTGGTTATGACTAACTTCCCTGAAAATGTCTGCTGCTCTTCTTCTGCTCCAATCGGCTCATCTGATCATGTCCTTGTTAAAGTGGACATCTCTCTGACCATCCTCAGGGAGCCTGCTCAGCGTCGACGAGTCTGGCATTTCACTCAGGCCAATTGGCACGGTCTTCAAGCAGCCATCAATCATCTGGACTGGTCTCCCATCTCTACCACCTCTGACATCAACTCATCCTGGGAATTCTTCCAAAGTAAATTGCTCTCTCTCATGCACAGATTTATCCCATCTCGTCTTCAGTTGTCATACCCTTCCTCCCGTCCATGGTACACGGAATCTTGTGGTGAGGCTGTTGCCCAGAAACAACTTGCCTTCATCTCCTGGAAAGCAAATCCAACGGAAGGAAATCTCATTTCCTTTCACAAAGCCCGAAACAAGTGTGTGTCCACCCCCAGGAGAGCCAGGAAACAATATCTCTCCGTTCTCAAGACCGAACTCTCTTATCTGTCTCCCTCTTCCAAATCCTGGTGGCGTCTGGTCAAATCCGTTTCTGGTGTTTGTTCCCCCTCCATCCCCTCCCTTACCTCAAACGGCTACACAGCTGACTCCGCACGTGAAAAAGCTGAATGCCTCAACTCTGTGTTTGCCTCTAAATCTTGTGTCCCAAACCCATCCCTCTCTGTACCCACCATAACCAGTCGTACCCTGCTGCTCCTGGACTCCGTGTCCTTTCCTCCTGACAAGGTGGAAAAGTTTCTGTCAACCCTCGACTCTGATTCTGCAACTGGACCCGACGGCATCAGCCCACGGGTCCTAAAATCCTGCTCTGCCACTCTATCTCACCCTCTCTCTGTTCTCTTCACCCTCTCTTTTGCTCAAGGTCAACTGCCATCTGCTTGGAAATCAGTCAACATCACCGCTATGCACAAAAAAGGTGCAAAAACAGATCCTAGCAACTACAGACCAATCAGCCTTCTCCCAATTATCAGCAAAGTCATGGATTCCATCATTGCTTCGGATATGAAATCTTTCCTCTTCTCCAATGGCTTGATCTCTGATCATCAATTTGGTTTCAGACCGGGTCACTCTACTCTGGACATGCTGCTTCTGCTGTCTCAACAATGGATGGAGGTCCTCAATGCCAAACAGGAAATTAGAGCTGTCTCCCTCGACATATCACGTGCCTTCGACACGGTCTGGCACCCCGCTCTGCTCACCAAACTCTCCTCCTTTGGTATCCATGGAAATCTCCACGCATGGCTGGCGGACTTCCTCTCTAGTCGTCGTCAACGTGTGGCCCTGAATGGGTTTCTCTCATCTCCTCTTCCTGTTCAGGCTGGAGTTCCCCAAGGCAGTGTTCTGGGCCCCGGGTGCTTTTTCTGGTCTTCATCAATGATCTCTCTGACTCTCTTGAAAATCCTCTCTATCTCTTTGCTGATGACTCCACTCTCTGCCGCTCCTTTCCTCTTCCCTCAGATCGGCAGTCTGCAGCCTCCTCACTCTCTGAAGACTTGGACAAAATCACAGACTGGTCAAACAAGTGGAACATGTCTTTCAATCCTGACAAATCTCACACTCTTACTATGTCTCTCCGAAAAGATCGACTGGACAACCCCCCCATCTACTTTCTCAACAATCCTCTCCAAGAAGTTCTGTCGCTCAAGCTTTTGGGTCTCACTATCTGCCATGATCTTTCTTGGGAAAACCACATTTCCAAGCTGGCCTCCAAAGCCAGTCACCGACTGGGCATCCTCCGTCGTGCGAAGTCCTTCCTCGGCACACCTGAGCTCCTCACCACATACAAGGCTTTCATCCGCAGCTCAATGGAATACTGTTCTCCCCTATGGGCCGGTGCTCCTGCCTCACACCTAGCTCGGCTTCACGCTGTTGAAACCAAAGCTTTCAGAATTATTGGAATCTCCCGCGATGAAGCTATCTCTGAGGGCCTTTCACTCACTCACCGCAGGCAGGTAGGTGGTCTTTCTGTCTTCTACCGACTCCTCTCCGGCCTTGCACCCCCAGCTCTCTCTGTGCTCTGTCCCCCAAATATTCCAACAGGTCGCACAAGATCTGCCAGCAACCCTCTGATGGTTAAACTGCCGAAATCTCGGCTCTCTGCTCACCTTCACTCTTTCATTCCTCTTTTCTCCCGCCTCTGGAACAAACTCCCTCACTCCCTTCAATCCCACTCCTCCCTCCAGGTCTTTAAAACAGCTGTTCACCACCATCTCTTATCTTCCCCCATCCAAAACCTTGATCTTTTCTACCCCCGCTAATTCACCCCAGATCCACCTTGTTTGAAATTCCAACTGCTTTCCTGGAAGTCCTGGCAGTGTCCATATGTTTTATACCTCTCCCACTGCCCCCTTCCCATGCCCCCCCCCCCCCCAAAGCCCTCGCCCTCTCTCAGATTTCTCGATGTCTCCATGTCTCTCGGTCCCTGCTCTCAAATGTTGTGTTTGTGTCCTTCCCCCTCTCTCCCCATCTTGTCTACCGCTCCCGATGTTATATGTTTTATGTGTCGGTTTGTCTTTCTGTGTGATTAATGTTCGCTCTTTCACGAGCCTCGATCTTGTATACAAAAAAAAAAAAAAAAAAACGGTGCCGGACGCTGGGTTCCGTGCAGGAACCCACGGCAATTTGACGCGTAACCGGCAATTACCCCGCGCCGGTAACTCCTCTCGCCAGACGGGCTTTTCAAACGCAGCATTCCCAATGCTGATCAATATCGACACCGCTCGCGTCGGAGCTGGGCGAGGAGCAGAAGATGGCCGCTCTCTCCCGGACCTCGTGTCTTTTCTCCTTCCGTTTCCGGTCTCCTTTTCCCCAGAAGGGCTCCTGACCCTTTAATCACAACAACCTTTAATCGACTACACATTAATAAGCAAAGACCTGAATAGTAATTCACATAACTTCATATAAATCCATAACAATAGAGTTAGAGTTAGATACAGTATTTGACTTTATGAGTTGCTCGAAACACCCATGCACTTTGGAAGCAGAGGGAGGGAGGTTACCCAGGTATTACCACATAAGCAAAATTTAGTGGAAATCTGCCTAGCCCTGTTTTTTCTATGATTTGCAGATGTACATAAATACTCAGGTGTAAGCAATCACTTTCAAAATCACACACCTATTCGCCTCCACCTGTGTTAAATTGTAGTGATTCTGACTATTACCCTGCGCTCGCGAAGCGAAAAGCAGGGTTAGGCTTTTGGTTGTGGACATACGTGTGGCGTGCGTGTCTACATTTTCAAAATTCATTTTCTCGGCAACCGTTGGTCCGATTGACACTAATTTTTACCATACGAGCGCCTCCGCCAGTAGAATTTTTATTCATAATTATGACGTCATCCGTCACGTGGTATGGACGCCATCTTGGAAAAGACGTTACACCTCTATATCTCCAAAACCGCTCAATGGAAAAAATTGAAACAAGGGTCATTGTCAAATACTCCCCATGGGGAATAAGATAGGTTAATGATGATCTCATCATTGCCTTCATTATGACGTCATAATTTGACAAGGACAACGCTTGATCTGATCAGTATAAAACAAAAATTTTCGTCTGCAACTGTTAGTCTGGTGCACATAAAATTTTGACCATAGGAGCACCTCCTCCTGCAGAAATTTTAAGTCACAATTATGACGTCATAGGTTACGTGGTACGTAAATAACGCGCCATCTTGAAAAAAATCGAAAAACGTTGTACCTCCATATATCTCCAGAACTGCTACATGGAAAAAATTGAAACATCATGGGGCGTTGTCAAGTGCTCCCCATTGAGAATAAGATATGTTAATGATGATGTCATTGGTGCCTTTGTTATGACGTCATAATTTGACAAGTACTTGTACAACGCTTCATCCGATCAGTATGAAGTTTTTTCTCTGCAACTGTTGGCCAGATCGACATGAAATTTTCACCATTGGAGCGCCTCCTCCTGTATAATATTTAAATGATAATTATGACGTCATAAGCCACGTGGTACAGGCGCCATCTTGGAAAAACTGAAAAACTTTGCACCTCTACCTCCAAAAACGTTCCTTGGAAAAATTTTAACATGGCTCATTATAAAGAACTCCGCATGGGGAATAGGTGTTGTTGATGATGACATCATTGGTGCCTTAATTATGACATCATAATTCGACAGTGACAACGCTTAGTCTGATCAGTTTTGAAATTTATTGAGCATGATCTACACAACAATTACATTAGAGAATATAAATTTATGATGTCATCTCTCAAGTGGTCTGGCAGCCATATTGGATCAAAGAGAAAAAAAACCTTCAAAATCAGAAGGGTTAGCTCGCCCCAAGTTGACTGCGTGAGGTAAGTATTCTACTAATACCATGTAGTTTCAGAATAAAACCAGGTGTTCCTGTAGGTTTTCCCTGCTGGGTAATGCATTTAACAGCAAAGACTCAACCATGAGCACCAAGGAGCTTTCAAAAGATCTCTGGGATAAAGTTGTCGAAAGGCACAGATCAGGGGATGGGTATAGGCCTTGATTATCCATTTGAGCACAGTCAAAACATTTTATTATATCACTGCAAATAAGTTATTTTATTATTTAGATTGTAACATAGTTGTGACTTTTCAAATTATTTTATTATTTAGATTATAACATAGTTGTGACTTTTCAAATTATTTTATTATTTAGATTATAACATAGTTGTGACTTTTCAAATTATTTTATTATTTAGATTATAACATTGTTGTGACTTTTCAAATTTTTTTTATTGTTTAGATTATAACATAGGGTTAGGGTTAGGGTTAGATTATAGGTTAGATTATAACAATAACATATTATAACATATAACTTTTCAAATTATTTTATTATTTAGATTATAACATAGTTGTGACTTTTCAAATTATTTGATTATTTAGATTATAACACAGTTGTGACTTTTCAAATTATTTTATTATTTAGGTTATAACATAGTTGTGACTTTTCAAATTATTTTATTATTTAGATTATAACATAGTTGTGACTTTTCAAATTATTTTATTATTTAGATTATAACATAGTTGTGACTTTTCATATTATTTTATTATTTAGATTATAACATAGTTGTGACTTTTCAAATGATTTTATTATTTAGATTATAACATAGTTGTGACTTTACAAATTATTTTATAATTTAGATTATAACATAGTTGTGACTTTTCAAATTATTTTATAATTTAGATTATAACATAGTTGTGACTTTCAAATTGTTTTATTATTTGGATTATAACATAGTTGTGACTTTTCAAATTATTTTATTATTTAGATTATAACATAGTTGTGACTTTTCAAATTATTTTATTTTTTAGATTAGAACATGGTTGTGACTTTTCAAATTATTTTATTATTTAGATTATAACATAGTTGTGACTTTTCAAATTATTTTACGATTTAGATTATAACATAGTTGTGACTTTTCAAATTATTTTATTATTTAGATTATAACATAGTTGTGACTTTTCAAATTATTTGATTATTTAGACTATAACATAGTTATTACTTTTCAAATTATTTGATTATTTAGATTATAACATAGTTGTGACTTTTCAAATTATTTGATTATTTAGGTTGTAACATAGTTGTGACTTTTCAAATTATTTGATTATTTAGGTTATAACATAGTTGTGACTTTTCAAATTATTTGATTATTTAGGTTATAACGTAGTTGTGACTTTTCAAATTATTTGATTATTTAGGTTAAAACATAGTTGTGACTTTTTAAATTATTTGATTATTTAGATTATAACATAGTTGTGACTTTTCAAATTATTTTATTATTTAGATTATAACATAGTTGTGACTTTTCAAATTATTTTATTATTTAGATTATAACATAGTTGTGACTTTTCAAATTATTTTATTATTTAGATTTTAACATAGTTATTACTTTTCAAATTATTTGATTATTTAGATTATAACATAGTTGTGACTTTTCAAATTATTTGATTATTTAGGTTGTAACATAGTTGTGACTTTTCAAATTATTTGATTATTTAGATTATAACATAGTTGTGACTTTTCAAATTATTTGATTATTTAGGTTATAACATAGTTGTGACTTTTCAAATTATTTTATTATTTCGATTATAACATAGTTGTGACTTTTCAAATTATTTTATTATTTCGATTATAACATAGTTGTGACATTTCATATTAATTTATTATTTAGATTATAACATAGTTGTGACTTTTCAAATTATTTTATTATTTCGAATATAACATAGTTGTGACTTTTCAAATTATTTTATTTTTAGATTATAACATAGTTGTGACTTTTCATATTATTTTATTATTTAGATTATAACATAGTTGTGACTTTTCAAATTATTTTATTATCTAGATTATTACATAGTTGTGACTTCAAATTATTTTATTATTTAGATTATAACATAGTCGTGACTTTTCAAATTATATATTATTATTTCAATGATGACATAGTTGTGACTTTTCAAATTATTTTATTATTTCGATGATAACATAGTTGTGACTTTTCAAATTATTTTATTATTTCGATGATAACAGTTGTGACTTTTCAAATTATTTTATTATATTGTTTATAACTTAGTTGTGACTTTTCAAACTATTTTATTATTTCGATTATAACATAGTTGTGACTTTTCAAATTATTTTATTTTTAGATTATAACATAGTTGTGACTTTTCAAATTATTTTATTATTTCGATGATAACAGTTGTGACTTTTCAAATTATTTTATTATTTCGATGATAACAGTTGTGACTTTTCAAATTATTTTATTTTTAGATTATAACATAGTTGTGACTTTTCAAATTATTTTATTATTTCGAATATAACATAGTTGTGACTTTTCAAATTATTTTATTTTTAGATTATAACATAGTTGTGACTTTTCAAATTATTTTATTATTTCGATGATAACAGTTGTGACTTTTCAAATTATTTTATTATTTCGATGATAACAGTTGTGACTTTTCAAATTATTTTATTATTTCGATGATAACAGTTGTGACTTTTCAAATTATTTTATTATTTCGATGATAACAGTTGTGACTTTTCAAATTATTTTATTATTTCGATGATAACAGTTGTGACTTTTCAAATTATTTTATTATTTCGATGATAACAGTTGTGACTTTTCAAATTATTTTATTATTTTGTTTATAACTTAGTTGTGACTTTTCAAACTATTTTATTATTTCGATTATAACATAGTTGTGACTTTTCAAATTATTTTATTCTTTAGATTATGACATAGTTGTGACTTTTCAAATTATTTTATTGTTTAGATTATAACATAGTTGTGACTTTTCAAATTATTTTATTATTTCGATTATAACATAGTTGTGACTTTTCAAATTGTTTTCTTATTTAGATTATAACATAGTTGTGACTTTTCCAATTATTTTATTATTTAGATTATAACATAGTTGTGACTTTTCCAATTATTTTATTATTTAGATTATAACATAGTTGTGACTTTTCAAATTATTTTATTATTTAGATTATAACATAGTTGTGACTTCAAATTATTTTATTATTTAGATTATAACATAGTTGTGACTTTTCAAATTATTTTATTATTTAGATTATAACATAGTTGTGACTTGTCAAATTATTTTATTATGTAGATTATAACATAGTTGTGACTTTTCAAATTATTTTATTATTTAGATTATAACATAGTTGTGACTTTTCAAATTATTTGATTATTTAGGTTGTAACATAGTTGTGACTTTTCAAATTATTTGATTATTTAGGTTATAACGTAGTTGTGACTTTTCAAATTATTTGATTATTTAGGTTATAACATAGTTGTGACTTTTCAAATTATTTTATTATTTAGATTATAACATAGTTGTGACTTTTCAAATTATTTTATTATTTAGATTATAACATAGTTGTGACTTTTCAAATTAATTTATTATTTAGATTATAACATAGTTGTGACTTTTCAAATTATTTTATTATTTAGATTTTAACATAGTTATTACTTTTCAAATTATTTGATTATTTAGATTATAACATAGTTGTGACTTTTCAAATTATTTGATTATTTAGGTTGTAACATAGTTGTGACTTTTCAAATTATTTGATTATTTAGATTATAACATAGTTGTGACTTTTCAAATTATTTGATTATTTAGGTTATAACATAGTTGTGGCTTTTCAAATTATTTGATTATTTAGATTATAACATAGTTGTGACTTTTCAAATTATTTTATTATTTAGATTATAACATAGTTGTGACTTTTCAAATTATTTTATTATTTCGATTATAACATAGTTGTGACATTTCATATTATTTTATTATTTAGATTATAACATAGTTGTGACTTTTCAAATTATTTTATTATTTCGAATATAACATAGTTGTGACTTTTCAAATTATTTTATTTTTAGATTATAACATAGTTGTGACTTTTCATATTATTTTATTATTTAGATTATAACATAGTTGTGACTTTTCAAATTATTTTATTATCTAGATTATAACATAGTTGTGACTTCAAATTATTTTATTATTTAGATTATAACATAGTCGTGACTTTTCAAATTATATATTATTATTTCAATGATAACATAGTTGTGACTTTTCAAATTATTTTATTATTTCGATGATAACATAGTTGTGACTTTTCAAATTATTTTATTATTTCGATGATAACAGTTGTGACTTTTCAAATTATTTTATTATTTTGTTTATAACTTAGTTGTGACTTTTCAAACTATTTTATTATTTCGATTATAACATAGTTGTGACTTTTCAAATTATTTTATTCTTTAGATTATGACATAGTTGTGACTTTTCAAATTATTTTATTGTTTAGATTATAACATAGTTGTGACTTTTCAAATTATTTTATTATTTCGATTATAACATAGTTGTGACTTTTCAAATTGTTTTCTTATTTAGATTATAACATAGTTGTGACTTTTCCAATTATTTTATTATTTAGATTATAACATAGTTGTGACTTTTCCAATTATTTTATTATTTAGATTATAACATAGTTGTGACTTTTCAAATTATTTTATTATTTAGATTATAACATAGTTGTGACTTCAAATTATTTTATTATTTAGATTATAACATAGTTGTGACTTTTCAAATTATTTTATTATTTAGATTATAACATAGTTGTGACTTGTCAAATTATTTTATTATGTAGATTATAACATAGTTGTGACTTTTCAAATTATTTTATTATTTAGATTATAACATAGTTGTGACTTTTCAAATTATTTTATTATTTAGATTATAACATTGTTGTGATTTTTCAAATTATTTTATTATTTAGATTATAACATAGTTGAGACTTTTCAAAGTACTAGGGCATGCCCGTACTATATATATATCTAAAAGTATATCCCCCCCCCTCTATTTACATGCAATGGTTTGGTCCAAAGCGAACGGCTTGCGAGTACGGTGACAATCCCCCCCCCTCTATTTACATGAAATGGTTTGGTCCAAAGCGAACGGCTTGCGAGTACGGTGACAATCCCCCCCCTCTATTTACATGAAATGGTTTGGTCCAAAGCGAACGGCTTGCGAGTACGGTGACAATCCCCCCCCTCTATTTACATGAAATGGTTTGGTCCAAAGCTAACGGCTTGGCGCTTGCGGAGTTTGGTAAAGAAATCGCCATCGCGTGCACAAATGCGCAGGAAAGCGAATGAATCGCAAATTAGTTTTAATTAGTTTTAAAACATAGTTTAACGCCCGAGCGAGTTTAACGCAATCGCAAATCGCATCGCAAAGCGAAAGAATCGCAAATTAGTTTTAATTCGTTTTAAAACATAGTTTAACGCCAACATAGCGCCAACATAGTTTGCCGACGGGAAATAAATGAATACGCTCTCAAATGTGCCATCCGAGGCAGAGTCTGTTCGCCACGTTCGGCACACGTGATAGCTCGCTGCTCTCTGATTGGTTGAATCGTTTTTTGGACATAGCTCGGTAACTACTTCTGCGATTAATTTAAAACCTTGAAAAGGCACATCCTCGGGTCCCCAGCAATATACCTGGCAAGTTTCAAGTATATCGGACCGGTAGTTGTCGAGAAACAGCGGTCACAGACAAACATACAAACATACAAACATACAAACATACAAACATACACACATACACACATACACACATACATACAAACAAACATACACACAGAGATTAGTGGAATTATAGATAGATTGTGTAAACAATCGTGCCGAAGTGACTTTTACACTTTGTAAGTGTCAGACCTCAGGGCATTGAAGCCTCACCTGACAAGAATCAATTCCCACACCTCACTTGCCCCATTGCATGGAATTACCTGTTGTTGTTCCTACTCCATGAACAGTATCCAACAAGAGGTTAGGTCACGTGTACGCTCTTTCAAACATGTATGCAGTTCTACCAAAGTGGTATTGCGAGGCAATCAAGAAACTGAAGAAGCCGTACTCAAGTATCAACATACCTGCACTTTTACTTTTTCTATCATACATAGCTTACATTTCCCTCGATATTACAGGTAATGCTCAGTAGTTTCAGTAGCTCAGTCGCTCAGTATTTGTATTTGTTGCCACATGTAATGCTCAGTAGTTGGTATTTGTTGTCACATGTAATGCTCAGTAGTTGGTATTTGTTGTCACATGTAATGCTCAGTAGTTGGTATTTGTTGTCACAGGTAATGCTCAGTAGTTGGTATTTGTTGTCACATGTAATGCTCAGTATTTGTATTTGTTGCCCCATGTAATGCTCAGTAGTTGGTATTTGTTGTCACAGGTAATGCTCAGTAGTTGGTATTTGTTGTCACAGGTAATGCTCAGTAGTTGGTATTTGTTGCCACATGTAATGCTCAGTAGTTGGTATTTGTTGCCACATGTAATGCTCAGTAGTTGGTATTTGTTGTCACATGTAATGCTCAGTAGTTGGTATTTGTTGCCACATGTAATGCTCAGTCGTTGGTATTTGTTGCCACATGTAATGCTCAGTAGTTGGTATTTGTTGTCACAGGTAATGCTCAGTAGTTGGTATTTGTTGTCACAGGTAATGCTCAGTAGTTGGTATTTGTTGTCACAGGTAATGCTCAGTAGTTGGTATTTGTTGCCACATGTACTGATCAGTAGTTGGTATTTGTTGTCACATGTAATGCTCAGTAGTTGGTATTTGTTGTCACATGTAATGCTCACACCGACACCATTCTAGTTTATACCTGCAGACGTTGACTGGGAAGAAATAGTGACTATCCGGATGATTATTGAATGGTCGTGGAGCATGTGATGAATGTAATTTACATTGTAATTAATTTACGGTTCGTAAACGGTACGACGATGTCAGGACGTTATTAGCGTTATTTATGAGAACAATTCGCCAGGTGTCATAACAATGATGACCCACCTGGCTTGAACGAATGTGGCTCCAGAGAAACTCAATATTACAATTTATTAGACCATCACCTGGGTCTTATATCTGCCAGGTACACACCGTGTGGACAGGGTCTTATGTCCGCCAGATATCCAACGTGTGGACAGCGTCTTATGTCCGCCATGTATCCAACGTGCGGACAGGGTCTTTTATCTGTCAGGTACACACCGTGTGGATAGGGTCTTATAATCTGCCAAGTACACAACCTGTGGATAAGTATTTATATCCGCCAGGTCCACACATAGTATGGACAAGTATATATAACCGCCAAGTATACACATCACATGGACAAGAATTTATATCCGCTAGATACACACCGTGTGGACAAGTATTTATATCCACCAGGTATAAACACCGTGTTGACACGGATTTATATCCGAAAGGTATAAATACCATGTGGACAAGTATATATATCCGCTAGATACACACCGTGTGGACAAGTATTTATATCCACCAGGTATAAACACCGTGTGGACACAGATTTATACACGAAAGGTATAAATACCATGTGGACAAGTATTTATATCCGAAAGGTATAAATATCATGTGGACAAGTATTTATATCCGAAAGGTATAAATACCATGTGGACAAGAATTTATATCCGAAAGGTATAAATACCATGTGGACAAGTATTTATATCTGCGAGATACACACCGTGTGGACAAGTATTTATATCCACCAGGTATAAACACCGTGTTGACACGGATTTATACACGTAAGGCATAAATACCATGTGGACAAGTATTTATATCCGCTAGATACACACTGTGTGGACAAGTATTTATATCCACCAGGTATAAACACCGTGTTGACAAGGATTTATACACGAAAGGTATAAATACCATGTGGACAAGTATTTATATCCGAAACGTATAAATATCATGTGGACAAGTGTTTATATCTGCAAGATACACACCGTGTGGACACGGATTTATATCCGAAAGGTATAAACACCATGTGGACACGGATTTGTATCCGAAAGGTATAAATATCATGTGGACAAGTATTTATATCCGCTAGATACACACCGTGTGGACAAGTATTTATATCCGCCAGGTTTAAACACCGTGTGGACACGGATTTATACACGAAAGGTATAAATACCATGTGGACAAGTATTTATAACCGAAAGGTATAAATATCATGTGGACAAGTATTTATATCCGCTAGATACACACCGTGTGGACAAGTATTTATATCCACAAGGTATAAAAACCGTTTGGACACGGATTTATATCCGAAAGGTATAAATACCATGTGGACAAGTATTTATATCCGCTAGATACACACCGTGTGGACAAGTATTTAAATCCACCAGGTATAAACACCGTGTTGACACGGATTTATACACAAAAGGTATAAATACCATGTGGACAAGCATTTATATCCGAAAGGTATAAATATCATGTGGACAAGTATTTATATTCGCTAGATCCACACCGTGTGGACAAGTATTTATATCCACCAGGTATAAACACCGTGTGGACACGGATTTATATCCAAAAGGTATAAATATCATGTGGACAAATATTTATATCCGCTAGATACACACCGTGTGGACAAGTATTTATATCCACCAGGTATAAATACCGTGTGGACACGGATTTATATCTGAAAGGTATAAATACCATGTGGACAAGTGTTTATATCCGCTAGATACAGACTGTGTGGACAAGTATTTATATCCACCAGGTATAAACACCGTGTGGACACGGATTTACATCCGAAAGGTATAAATACCGTGTGGACAAGTGTTTATATCCGAAAGGTATAAATCCCGTGTGGACAATTGTATATGTCCGCTAGATACACATTGTGTGGACACGAATTTATATCCGAAATGTATAAATACCATGTGAACAAGTGTTTATATCTGAAAGGTATAAATACCATGTGGACAATTGTTTATATCCGCCAGGTACACACCGTGTGGACAAGTATTTATATCCACGAGGTATAAATACCGTGTGGACAAGTGTTTATATCCACCAGGTATAAATACCATGTGGACAAGTGTTTATATCTGCTAGGTACACACTGTGTGGACAAGTACTTATATCCGCCTACCGAGGTTCTACCGAATTTATATCAGTTCTACCGAAGCGGTACTCTAGTAAGTACCAGTTTGCTTGTAGAACAAATCCCAATTCAGTTCTACCGAAGCGGTAATCCAGTAAGTACCAGTTTGCTGTAAAAACAAATCCCAATTCAGTTATATCGAAGCGGTACTCCAGTAAGTACCATTTGCATGTAAAACAAATCCCAATTCAGTTATACCGAAGCGGTACTCCAGTAAGTACCAGATTGCTTGTAAAACAAATCCCAATTCAGTTATACCGAAGCGGGACTCTAGTAAGTACCAGTTTGGTTGTAAAACAAATCCCAATTCAGTTATATCCAATCGGTACTCCAGTAAGTACCAGATTGCTTGTAAAACAAATCGCAATTCATTTATATCGAAGCGGTACTCTAGTAAGTACCAGTTTGGTTGTAAAACAAATCCCAATTCAGTTATATCAAAGTGGTACTCCAGTAAGTACCAGTTTGCTTGTAAAACAAATCCCAATTCAGTTATATCCAAGCGGTACTCTAGTAAGTACCATTTGCATGTAAAACAAATCCCAATTCAGTTATATCGAAGCAGTACTCCAGTAAGTACCATTTGCATGTAAAACAAATCCCAATTCAGTTATGCCGAAGCGGTACTCTAGTAAATACCATTTGTATGTAAAACAAATCCCAATTCAGTTATATCGAAGCAGTACTCCAGTAAGTACCATTTGCATGTAAAACAAATCCCAATTCAGTTATATCGAAGCAGCACTCCAGTAAGTACCATTTGCGTGTAAAACAAATCCCAATTCAGTTATATCGAAGCGGTACTCCAGTAAGTAACAGTTTGGTTGGAAAACAAATCCCAATTCAGTTCTACCGATCTGCCGCTTCCTCACTCACTTCCGCTTCCGGTCTTTTTTTTTTTTTTTTTTTTTGTATACAAGGTCGAGGCTCGTGAAAGAGCGAACATTAATCACACAGAAAGACAAACCGACACATAAAACATATAACATAGGGAGCGGTAGACAAGATGGGGAGAGAGGGGGAAGGACACAAACACAACATTTGAGAGCAGTGACCGAGAGACATGGAGACATCGAGAGATCTGAGAGAGGGCGAGGGCTTGGGGGGGGGGGGGCGTGGGAAGGGGGCGGTGGGAGAGGTATAAAACATATGGACACTGCCAGGACTTCCAGGAAAGAAGTTGGAATTTCAAACAAGGTGGATCTGGGGTGAATTAGCGGGGGTAGAAAAGATCAAGGTTTTGGATGGGGGAAGATAAGAGATGGTGGTGAACAGCTGTTTTAAAGACCTGGAGGGAGGAGTGGGATTGAAGGGAGTGAGGGAGTTTGTTCCAGAGGCGGGAGAAAAGAGGAATGAAAGAGTGAAGGTGAGCAGAGAGCCGAGATTTCGGCAGTTTAACCATCAGAGGGTTGCTGGCAGATCTTGTGCGACCTGTAGGAATATTTGGGGGACAGAGCACAGAGAGAGCTGGGGGTGCAAGGCCGGAGAGGAGTCGGTAGAAGACAGAAAGACCACCTACCTGCCTGCGGTGAGTGAGTGAAAGGCCCTCAGAGATAGCTTCATCGCGGGAGATTCCAATAATTCTGAAAGCTTTGGTTTCAACAGCGTGAAGCCGAGCTAGGTGTGAGGCAGGAGCACCGGCCCATAGGGGAGAACAGTAGGGGAGCACCGGCCCATAGGGGAGAACAGCTTCGGCATAACTGAACAGAACAGTCTTGCCGGCGAGGTTACGTTTTTTCGAAGCTGTCCACGCTCTCCACGCTATCGAAGTTATGTAATTGTTCCCATTTGTATTTTCGTCAAAACTGTATTTATTTTATGGTGTGTGTACCTACAGTGGGTCCCTAGGAAATTTACCGGTGTTAATCTTTCATACCTGTAGCCTATAGAAAATCGTGTTAATTCATGTCGTGTCTTTTGAGGCCTTGTACCGTTTCCTACCTTGAGGCTTTGTTTTTCTCTCAGCGGTCCGTCGATTGTGCTCCAATTACTTTTGTTCTCTCAGTTTTTCCCAGTCTTTTCACCCCATACTTCCTTGTTTAAATCTCAACTCAAAAAAAAAAAAAAAAAAAAACATTTCCCTCTCTGTTCTTATTCGTTGTTCTTATTTGTTTATTCGTTGTTCTTATTCGTTCATTCGTTCTTCGACCACGTGTTTCACCCCCATTTCCCCAGATAGTTTTCACTGTTAAACTTTAAAATGTTTAAACTTTCCCCTGAAGTACTGTATTCTGTCGTGTATTATAACACCTTTTTCTTCTTCTTCTTTAAAAGGTTGCTTTCGACTTGCTCACCAAATCTATTCATTCCAAAAAAAAATTCCATCTCTTACAGTGCCTCTTTCATACATTCCCTAAACTCTCCTGCACTCCACCCCTCCTCCAGTGTCCTCAAACGTATTTTTGACTCAAAGGTCACAAGAAACTCATTTTGCAATAAATGTTCGTTTCCCATTAATCGTGCACTTTCCAAAATCCAATCTCACTCCTCCCCTCCAAATCTTCCCCATCACCCCTCCCCTCCAAATCTTCCCCATCACCCCTCCCCTCCAAATCTTCTCCATCACCCATCCCTTTCAAATCTTCCCCCTTGCCCCTCCCCTCCAAATCCTCCCCATCACCCATCCCTTTCAAATCTCCCCCCTCGCCCCTTCCCTCCTAAACTCCCCCCCACAACCCTCCCCTCCTAGACTCCCCCTCACCCCTCCCCTCCTAGACTCCCCCCTCACCCCTCCCCTCCAAATCTCCCCCATCTCCCATCCCTTCCAAATCCCCCCCCTTGTCCCTTCCCTCATAAACTCCCCCCTCACCCCTCCCCTTCAAATCTCCCCTCCCTCATTTCTTCTCCATTTCCCACCGCTCACCCCTCCTCCTCAAAGCGTCCTCCCCACTTCTTCCCCCTTCCAACTCAAACCTCCATCTCCCCCAACCTCCTGCTCGCTCTTCCCCCTCCTCAAATAACACCTCACTGTGCCTCACCCAATCACCATCAAACCTTTTGTCTACCCCATCCTTCCCTTTCTCCGAGCTATTCTGAAATCTCTGACACACCTTCAACAGCTCTCCCTACCTCTTCCTCCTATTCCACATCTTACCCTAACCCTCCCCCCCCCCCCCCCCTGTTCTGTGTCTGATGCTCCCCCTTCCTCTTCATTAACGGTATGGACCTCAAACATCCGGGGCCTTCGTTCAAACTTAACTGATCTCTCCATACAGGTTGCTTCTGACCAGGCGTGATCTGCTAACAGAAACTTTCCTCCTTCATGATGTCTCTGATTCCTTAGTATCTCTCTCGGGTTACTCACTCCTCCGGTATGATAGACCTGAGCTTCGTCCTGGAGGTGGGGTTGCTATCTTTATCAAAACTCTCTTTCTCACTCGCCCTGCACTGCCCTCTCTCCACCTTACCCCCAGGAATACCTCTGACTACGGCTTCCCCTTCGCTCCCACCTCTTGTTCATATGTGTGTTGTACCGTCCACCAAACAGTGATGACTCCATCTACATCTCGCTGTCTGATAATATTGACCAACTTCTATCTACTCATCCCAACTCTCTCTTCCTCATATGTGGTGATTTCAATTTTCACCATGCCAGTTGGCTGGGTGTGGGTACCTCTCTCACCAGCCATGGCTCCACAGCAAAGGACTTCTGCGACTCACTGGGACTGACACAATCTGTCAATTTCCCGACCCGGATCTCAGTCAACGGAGCATCTTCTCTTCTGGACTTGGTTATGACTAACTTCCCTGAAAATGTCTGCTGCTCTTCTTCTGCTCCAATCGGCTCATCTGATCATGTGCTTGTTCAAGTGGACATCTCTCTGACCATTCTCAGGGAGCCTCCTCAGCGTCGACGAGTCTGGCATTTCACTCAGGCCAACTGGCACGGTCTTCAAGCAGCCATCAATCATCTGGACTGGTCTCCCATCTCTACCACCTCTGACATCAACTCATCCTGCGAATTCTTCCAAAGTAAATTGCTCTCTCTCAAGCACAGATTTATCCCATCTCGTCTTCAGTTGTCATACCCTTCCTCCCGTCCATGGTACACGGAATCTTGTGGTGAGGCTGTTGCTCAGAAACAACTTGCCTTCGTCTTCTGGAAAGCAAATCAAACGGAAGGAAATGTCATTTCCTTTCACAAAGCCCGAAACAAGTGTGTGCCCTCCCTCAGGAGAGCCAGGAAACAATATCTCTCCGTTCCCAAGACCGAACTCTCTTATCTGTCTCCCTCTTCCAAATCCTGGTGGCATATGGTCAAATCTGTTTCTGGTGTTTGTTCCCCCTCCATCCCCTCCCTTACCTCAAACGGCTACACAGCTGACTCCACACGTGAAAAAGCTGAATGCCTCAACTCTGTGTTTGCCTCTAAATCTTGTGTCCAAAACCCATCCCTCTTTGTACCCACCGTACCCAGTCGTACCCAGCTGCTCCTGGACTCTGTGTCCTTTCCTCCTGACAAGGTGGAAAAGTTTTTGTCAACCCTCGACTCTGATTCTGCAACTGGACCTGACGGCATCAGCCCACGGGTCCTAAAATCCTGTTCTTCCGCTCTTTCACTCCCTCTCTCTGTTCTCTTCCCCCTCTCTTTTGCTCAAGATCATCTGCCATCTGCTTGGAAATCAGCCAATATCACCGCGTTACACAAAAAATGTGCAAAAACAGATCCCAGCAACTACAGACCAATCAGCCTTCTCCCAATTATCAGCAAAGTCATGGAATCCATCATTCCTTCGGATATGAAATCTTTCCTCTTCTCCAATGGCTTGATCTCTGATCATCAATTTGGTTTCAGACCAGGTCACTCTACTCTGGACATGCTGCTTCTGCTGTCTCAACAGTGGATGGAGGTCCTCAATGCCAAACAGGAAATTAGAGCTGTCTCCCTTGACATATCACGTGCCTTCAATACAGTCTGGCACCCCGCGCTGCTCACCAAACACTCCTCCTTTGGTATCCATGGAAATCTCCACGCATGGCTGGCAGACTACCTCTCTAGTCGTAGTCAACGTGTGGCCCTGAATGGGTTTCTCTCATCTCCTCTTCCTGTTCAGGCTGGAGTTCCCCAAGGCAGTGTTCTGGGCCCTGTGCTTTTTCTGGTCTTCATCAATGATCTCTCCGACTCTCTTGAAAATCCTCTCTATCTCTTTGCTGATGACTCCACTCTCTGCCCCTCCATTCCTCATCCCTCAGATCGGCAGTCTGCAGCCTCCTCACTCTCTGCAGACCTGGACAAAATCACAGACTGGGCAAACAAGTGGAACATGTCTTTCAATCCTGACAAATCTCACACTCTTACGATGTCTCTCCGAAAAGCACGACTGGACAACCCTCCCATCCACTTTCTGAACAAGTCAAGTGAATCCACTTGGATTCCGCCCAGGTTGGCCTTGGTTGGCCAGGTTGGCCAGGACCCAAATGACCCAGAGGACCCAAATGACACAGAGGACCCAAATGACCCAGAGGACCCAAATGACCCAGAGGACCCAAATGACCCAGACATCTCTGATGACTGGGTCCTCTGGGTCATTTGGGTCCTCTGGGTCATTTGGGTCCTCTGGGTCATTTGGGTCCTCTGGGTCATTTGGGTCCTCTGGGTCATTTGGGTCCTCTGGGTCATTTGGGTCATTTGGGTCCTCTGGGTCATTTGGGTCCTCTGGGTCATTTGGGTCCTCTGGGTCATTTGGGTCCTCTGGGTCATTTGGGTCCTCTGGGTCATTTGGGTCCTCTGGGTCCTCTGGGTCATTTGGGTCATTTGGGTCCTCTGGGTCCTCTGGGTCCTCTGGGTCCTCTGGGTCCTCTGGGTCATTTGGGTCCTCTGGGTCATTTGGGTCCTCTGGGTCATTTGGGTCATTTGGGTCCTCTGGGTCATTTGGGTCATTTGGGTCATTTGGGTCCTCTGGGTCCTCTGGGTCATTTGGGTCATTTGGGTCCTCTGGGTCCTCTGGGTCATTTGGGTCATTTGGGTCCTCTGGGTCCTCTGGGTCCTCTGGGTCCTCTGGGTCATTTGGGTCCTCTGGGTCATTTGGGTCCTCTGGGTCATTTGGGTCCTCTGGGTCATTTGGGTCCTCTGGGTCATTTGGGTCCTCTGGGTCATTTGGGTCCTCTGGGTCATTTGGGTCCTCTGGGTCATTTGGGTCCTCTGGGTCATTTGGGTCCTCTGGGTCATTTGGGTCCTCTGGGTCATTTGGGTCCTCTGGGTCATTTGGGTCCTCTGGGTCATTTGGGTCCTCTGGGTCATTTGGGTCATTTGGGTCCTCTGGGTCATTTGGGTCCTCTGGGTCATTTGGGTCCTCTGGGTCATTTGGGTCCTCTGGGTCATTTGGGTCCTCTGGGTCATTTGGGTCCTCTGGGTCATTTGGGTCCTCTGGGTCATTTGGGTCCTCTGGGTCATTTGGGGCATTTGGGTCCTCTGGGTCATTTGGGTCCTCTGGGTCATTTGGGTCCTCTGGGTCATTTGGGTCCTCTGGGTCATTTGGGTCATTTGGGTCCTCTGGGTCATTTGGGTCCTCTGGGTCATTTGGGTCCTCTGGGTCATTTGGGTCCTCTGGGTCATTTGGGTCCTCTGGGTCATTTGGGTCCTCTGGGTCATTTGGGTCCTCTGGGTCATTTGGGTCCTCTGGGTCATTTGGGTCCTCTGGGTCATTTGGGTCCTCTGGGTCATTTGGGTCCTCTGGGTCATTTGGGTCCTATATTCCTATCCTATAACATATATATCCTATAACCTATCCTATATATATCCTATATCATATAACATATATCCTATATATCCTATAACATAACATATAACAAATATATCCTATATTATGTACTAGCGAGCGGCCGCGTACCAGCCAAAGGGGTAGCCCATGGTTAGCCTAAATATAGATTTGATGACGTCATGTTTACACATCTGAGCGACAGAAACGTCTACACTGTTGGAGCTTCACTTTTGGAGAGACAGAAATTCCCAGGCAAACGCTATAACGCACCAGGTTTACAACCTGTGCGTTAATAATCCTCACCAAGAAGTTCTGTCACTCAAGCTTTTAGGTCTCACTATTTGCCATGATCTGTCCTGGGAAAACCACATTTCAAATCTGGCATCCAAAGCCAGTCGCCGACTGGGCATCCTCCGTCGTGCGAAGTCCTTCCTTGGCACACCTGAGCTCCTCACCACATGCAAGGCTTTCATCCGCAGCTCAATGGAATACTGTCCTTCGCGAAGAGTAGACGTGCTATCGCCGGCATCATGAACAAGTTACAAATTCCTGCCCTTAACTGCTTAGTCGAACGTCAGTTTTCTCTGCTCACCTTCACTCCTTCATTCCTCTTTTCTCCCGCCTCTGGAACAAACCTCTCACTCTCTTCAATCCCAATCCTCCCTCCAGGTCTTTAAAACAGCTGTTCACCACCATCTCTTATCTTCCCCCATCCAAAACCTTGATATTTTCTACCCCCGCTAATTTCACCCCAAATCCACTTTTTTGAAATACCAACTTCTTTCCTGGAAGTCCTTGGTGTCCTTATGTTTATACTTCTCCCACCCCCCCACCCCCCTTCCCACGACGCCTCCCATGCCGCCTCCCCCCAAGCCCTCTCCCTCCCACACATTCCCGATGTCCCTGCTCTCAAATGTTGTGTTTATGTGCTTCCCCTTCTCTCCCCGTTTGTCTACCGTTCCCTCTTTATATACTTGGTTTGTTTGTCTGTTTGATTTGTTTGTGTGATAAATGTTAGCTCTTTCACGAGCCTCGATTCTGTATACAAAAAACAAAAACAAAAAAAAGCCCAGCCGGTACTCCAGTAAGTACCAGTTTGCTTGGACAACAAATCCCAATTCAGTTATATCGAAGCGGTACTCCAGTAAGTACCATTTGTGTGTAAAACAAATCCCAATTCCGTTATATCCAAGCGGTACTCCAGTAAGTCCCAGTTTGCTTGTAAAAAGAAATCCCAATTCAGTTATATCCAAGCGGTACACCAGCAAGTACCAGTTTGCTTGTAAAACAAATCCCAATTCAGTTATATCCAAGCGGTACACCAGCAAGTACCAGTTTGCTTGTAAAAAGAAATCCCAATTCAGTTATATCCAAGCGGTACACCAGCAAGTACCAGTTTGCTTGTAAAACAAATCCCAATTCAGTTATATCGAAGCGGTACACCAGTAAGTACCAGTTTGGTTCTAAAACAAATCCCAATTCAGTTATATCGAAGCGGTACTCCAGTAAGTACCAGTTTGCTTGTAAAAAGAAATCCCAATTCAGTTATATCCAAGCGGTACTCCAGTAAGTACCAGTTTGCGTGTAAAACAAATCCCAATTCAGTTATATCCAAGCGGTACACCAGTAAGTACCAGTTTGCTTGTAAAACAAATCACAATTCAGTTATATCCAAGCGGTACACCAGTAAGTACCAGTTTGGTTCTAAACAAATCCCAATTCACTTATATCCAAGCGGTACTCCAGTAAGTACCAGTTTGCTTGTAAAACAAATCCCAATTCAGTTATATCGAAGCGGTACACCAGTAAGTACCAGTTTGCTTGTAAAACAAATCGCAATTCAGTTATATCGAAGCGGTACACCAGTAAGTACCAGTTTGGTTCTAAAACAAATCCCAATTCAGTTATATCCAAGCGGTACACCAGTAAGTACCAGTTTGGTTCTAAAACAAATCCCAATTCAGTTATATCCAAGCGGTACACCAGTAAGTACCAGTTTGCTTGTAAAACAAATCGCAATTCAGTTATACCGAAGCGGTACTCCAGTAAGTACCAGTTTGCTTGTAAAAAGAAATCCCAATTCAGTTATATCCAAGCGGTACTCCAGTAAGTACCAGTTTGCTTGTAAAACAAATCCCAATTCAGTTATATCCAAGCGGTACACCAGTAAGTACCAGTTTGGTTCTAAACAAATCCCAATTCACTTATATCCAAGCGGTACTCCAGTAAGTACCAGTTTGCTTGTAAAACAAATCGCAATTCAGTTATATCGAAGCGGTACTCCAGTAAGTACCAGTTTGCTTGTAAAACAAATCGCAATTCAGTTATATCCAAGCGGTACTCCAGTAAGTACCAGTTTGCTTGTAAAACAAATCGCAATTCAGTTATATCGAAGCGGTACTCCAGTAATTACCAGTTTGCTTGTAAAACAAATCGCAATTCAGTTATATCGAAGCGGTACACCAGTAAGTACCAGTTTGGTTCTAAACAAATCCCAATTCAGTTATATCCAAGCGGTACACCAGTAATTACCAGTTTGCTTGTAAAACAAATCCCAATTCAGTTATATCGAAGCGATACACCAGTAAGTACCAGTTTGCTTGTAAAACAAATCCCAATTCAGTTATATCGAAGCGGTACACCAGTAAGTACCAGTTTGCTTGTAAAACAAATCCCAATTCAGTTATATCGAAGCGGTACACCAGTAATTACCAGTTTGCTTGTAAAACAAATCGCAATTCAGTTATATCGAAGCGATACTCCAGTAAGTACCAGTTTGCTTGTAAAACAAATCCCAATTCAGTTATATCGAAGCGGTACTCCAGTAAGTACCAGTTTGCTTGTAAAACAAATCGCAATTCATTTATATCGAAGCGGTACTCCAGTAAGTACCAGTTTGCTTGTAAAACAAATCCCAATTCAGTTATATCCAAGCGGTACACCAGTAATTACCAGTTTGCTTGTAAAACAAATCGCAATTCATTTATATCGAAGCGGTACTCCAGTAAGTACCAGTTTGCTTGTAAAACAAATCCCAATTCAGTTATATCGAAGCGGTACTCCAGTAAGTACCAGTTTGCTTGTAAAACAAATCGCAATTCAGTTATATCGAAGCGATACTCCAGTAAGTACCAGTTTGCTTGTAAAACAAATCGCAATTCAGTTATATCGAAGCGGTACTCCAGTAAGTACCAGTTTGCTTGTAAAACAAATCGCAATTCAGTTATATCCAAGCGGTACTCCAGTAAGTACCAGTTTGCTTGTAAAACAAATCGCAATTCATTTATATCGAAGCGGTACTCCAGTAAGTACCAGTTTGCTTGTAAAACAAATCGCAATTCAGTTATATCGAAGCGGTACTCCAGTAAGTACCAGTTTGCTTGTAAAACAAATCCCAATTCAGTTATATCGAAGCGATACTCCAGTAAGTACCAGTTTGCTTGTAAAACAAATCCCAATTCAGTTATATCGAAGCGGTACACCAGTAATTACCAGTTTGCTTGTAAAACAAATCGCAATTCATTTATATCGAAGCGGTACTCCAGTAAGTACCAGTTTGCTTGTAAAACAAATCCCAATTCAGTTATATCGAAGCGATACTCCAGTAAGTACCAGTTTGCTTGTAAAACAAATCGCAATTCATTTATATCGAAGCGGTACTCCAGTAAGTACCAGTTTGCTTGTAAAACAAATCGCAATTCAGTTATATCGAAGCGGTACACCAGTAAGTACCAGTTTGCTTGTAAAACAAATCGCAATTCAGTTATATCGAAGCGGTACACCAGTAATTACCAGTTTGCTTGTAAAACAAATCGCAATTCAGTTATATCGAAGCGGTACACCAGTAAGTACCAGTTTGCATGTAAAACAAATCGCAATTCAGTTATATCGAAGCGATACACCAGTAAGTACCAGTTTGCATGTAAAACAAATCGCAATTCAGTTATATCGAAGCGGTACACCAGTAAGTACCAGTTTGCTTGTAAAACAAATCGCAATTCAATTATATCGAAGCGGTACACCAGTAAGTACCAGTTTGCTTGTAAAACAAATCCCAATTCAGTTATATCGAAGCGGTACTCTACTAAGTACCAGTTTGCTTGTAAAACAAATCGCAATTCAATTATATCGAAGCGGTACACCAGTAAGTACCAGTTTGCTGGTAAAACAAATCCCAATTCAGTTATATCCAATCGGTACTCCAGTAAGTACCAGTTTGCTTGTAAAACAAATCGCAATTCAGTTATATCGAAGCGGTACTCTACTAAGTACCAGTTTGCTTGTAAAACAAATCGCAATTCAATTATATCGAAGCGGTACACCAGTAAGTACCAGTTTGCATGTAAAACAAATCGCAATTCAGTTATATCGAAGCGGTACTCTAGTAAGTACCAGTTTGCATGTAAAACAAATCGCAATTCAGTTATATCGAAGCGGTACTCTAATAAGTACCAGTTTGCTTGTAAAACAAATCGCAATTCAATTATATCGAAGCGGTACACCAGTAAGTACCAGTTTGCATGTAAAACAAATCGCAATTCAGTTATATCGAAGCGGTACTCTAATAAGTACCAGTTTGCTTGTAAAACAAATCGCAATTCAATTATATCGAAGCGGTACTCTAGTAAGTACCAGTTTGCATGTAAAACAAATCGCAATTCAGTTATATCGAAGCGGTACACCAGTAAGTACCAGTTTGCATGTAAAACAAATCGCAATTCAGTTATATCGAAGCGGTACACCAGTAAGTACCAGTTTGCATGTAAAACAAATCGCAATTCAGTTATATCGAAGCGGTACTCTAGTAAGTACCAGTTTGCATGTAAAACAAATCGCAATTCAGTTATATCGAAGCGGTACTCTAGTAAGTACCAGTTTGCATGTAAAACAAATCGCAATTCAGTTATATCGAAGCGGTACTCTAATAAGTACCAGTTTGCTTGTAAAACAAATCGCAATTCAATTATATCGAAGCGGTACTCTAGTAAGTACCAGTTTGCATGTAAAACAAATCGCAATTCAGTTATATCGAAGCGGTACACCAGTAAGTACCAGTTTGCATGTAAAACAAATCGCAATTCAGTTATATCGAAGCGGTACACCAGTAAGTACCAGTTTGCATGTAAAACAAATCGCAATTCAGTTATATCGAAGCGGTACTCTAGTAAGTACCAGTTTGCTTGTAAAACAAATCGCAATTCAATTATTTCCAAGCGGTACTCCAGTAAGTACCAGTTTGCTTGTAAAACAAATCGCAATTCAGTTATATCGAAGCGGTACACCAGTAATTACCAGTTTGCTTGTAAAACAAATCGCAATTCAGTTATATCGAAGCGGTACACCAGTAAGTACCAGTTTGCTTGTAAAACAAATCGCAATTCAGTTATATCGAAGCGATACTCCAGTAAGTACCAGTTTGCGTGTAAAACAAATCGCAATTCAGTTATATCGAAGCGGTACTCCAGTAAGTACCAGTTTGCTTGTAAAACAAATCGCAATTCAGTTATATCCAAGCGGTACTCCAGTAAGTACCAGTTTGCATGTAAAACAAATCCCAATTCAGTTATATCGAAGCGGTACACCAGTAATTACCAGTTTGCTTGTAAAACAAATCGCAATTCAGTTATATCCAAGCGGTACACCAGTAAGTACCAGTTTGGTTCTAAACAAATCCCAATTCAGTTATATCCAAGCGGTACACCAGTAAGTACCAGTTTGCTTGTAAAACAAATCGCAATTCAGTTATATCGAAGCGGTACTCCAGTAAGTACCAGTTTGCATGTAAAACAAATCCCAATTCAGTTATATCGAAGCGGTACACCAGTAATTACCAGTTTGCTTGTAAAACAAATCGCAATTCAGTTATATCCAAGCGGTACACCAGTAAGTACCAGTTTGGTTCTAAACAAATCCCAATTCAGTTATATCCAAGCGGTACTCCAGTAAGTACCAGTTTGCTTGTAAAACAAATCGCAATTCAGTTATATCCAAGCGGTACTCCAGTAAGTACCAGTTTGCATGTAAAACAAATCGCAATTCAGTTATATCGAAGCGGTACTCTAGTAAGTACCAGTTTGCTTGTAAAACAAATCGCAATTCAATTATTTCCAAGCGGTACTCCAGTAAGTACCAGTTTGCTTGTAAAACAAATCGCAATTCAGTTATATCGAAGCGGTACACCAGTAATTACCAGTTTGCTTGTAAAACAAATCGCAATTCAGTTATATCCAAGCGGTACTCCAGTAAGTACCAGTTTGCTGGTAAAACAAATCCCAATTCAGTTATATCGAAGCGGTACTCTAGTAAGTACCAGTTTGGTTCTAAAACAAATCCCAATTCAGTTATATCGAAGCGGTACTCTAGTAAGTACCAGTTTGCTTGTAAAACAAATCCCAATTCAGTTATATCGAAGCGGTACACCAGTAATTACCAGTTTGCATGTAAAACAAATCGCAATTCAGTTATATCCAAGCGGTACTCCAGTAAGTACCAGTTTGCATGTAAAACAAATCGCAATTCAGTTATATCGAAGCGGTACTCTAGTAAGTACCAGTTTGCTTGTAAAACAAATCCCAATTCAGTTATATCGAAGCGGTACACCAGTAATTACCAGTTTGCATGTAAAACAAATCGCAATTCAGTTATATCCAAGCGGTACTCCAGTAAGTACCAGTTTGCATGTAAAACAAATCCCAATTTAGTTATATCGAAGCGGTACACCAGTAATTACCAGTTTGCTTGTAAAACAAATCGCAATTCAGTTATATCCAAGCGGTACTCCAGTAAGTACCAGTTTGGTTCTAAACAAATCCCAATTCAGTTATATCCAAGCGGTACACCAGTAAGTACCAGTTTGCGTGTAAAACAAATCCCAATTCAGTTATACCGAAGCGGTACTCCAGTAAGTACCAGTTTGCTTGTAAAACAAATCGCAATTCAATTATTTCCAAGCGGTACTCCAGTAAGGACCAGTTTGCTTGTAAAACAAATCGCAATTCAGTTATATCGAAGCGGTACTCCAGTAAGTACCAGTTTGTTTGTAAAACAAATCGCAATTCAGTTATATCGAAGCGGTACACCAGTAAGTACCAGTTTGCTTGTAAAACAAATCGCAATTCAGTTATATCGAAGCGGTACTCTAGTAAGTACCAGTTTGCTTGTAAAACAAATTGCAATTCAATTATTTCCAAGCGGTACTCCAGTAAGTACCAGTTTGCTTGTAAAACAAATCGCAATTCAGTTATATCGAAGCGGTACACCAGTAAGTACCAGTTTGCTTGTAAAACAAATCGCAATTCAGTTATATCGAAGCGATACTCCAGTAAGTACCAGTTTGCGTGTAAAACAAATCGCAATTCAGTTATATCGAAGCGGTACTCCAGTAAGTACCAGTTTGTTTGTAAAACAAATCGCAATTCAGTTATATCGAAGCGGTACTACAGTAAGTACCAGTTTGCGTGTAAAACAAATCGCAATTCAGTTATATCGAAGCGGTACTCCAGTAAGTACCAGTTTGGTTCTAAAACAAATCGCAATTCAGTTATACCGAAGCGGTACTCCAGTAAGTACCAGTTTGCATGTAAAACAAATCGCAATTCAGTTATATCGAAGCGGTACTCTAGTAAGTACCAGTTTGCTTGTAAAACAAATCGCAATTCAATTATTTCCAAGCGGTACTCCAGTAAGTACCAGTTTGCATGTAAAACAAATCGCAATTCAGTTATATCGAAGCGGTACACCAGTAATTACCAGTTTGCTTGTAAAACAAATCGCAATTCAGTTATATCGAAGCGGTACACCAGTAAGTACCAGTTTGCTTGTAAAACAAATCGCAATTCAGTTATATCGAAGCGATACTCCAGTAAGTACCAGTTTGCGTGTAAAACAAATCGCAATTCAGTTATATCGAAGCGGTACTCCAGTAAGTACCAGTTTGCTTGTAAAACAAATCGCAATTCAGTTATATCCAAGCGGTACACCAGTAATTACCAGTTTGCTTGTAAAACAAATCGCAATTCAGTTATATCCAAGCGGTACACCAGTAAGTACCAGTTTGGTTCTAAACAAATCCCAATTCAGTTATATCCAAGCGGTACACCAGTAAGTACCAGTTTGCTTGTAAAACAAATCGCAATTCAGTTATATCGAAGCGGTACTCCAGTAAGTACCAGTTTGCATGTAAAACAAATCCCAATTCAGTTATATCGAAGCGGTACACCAGTAATTACCAGTTTGCTTGTAAAACAAATCGCAATTCAGTTATATCCAAGCGGTACACCAGTAAGTACCAGTTTGGTTCTAAACAAATCCCAATTCAGTTATATCCAAGCGGTACTCCAGTAAGTACCAGTTTGCTTGTAAAACAAATCGCAATTCAGTTATATCCAAGCGGTACACCAGTAAGTACCAGTTTGGTTCTAAACAAATCCCAATTCAGTTATATCCAAGCGGTACTCCAGTAAGTACCAGTTTGCTTGTAAAACAAATCCCAATTCAGTTATACCGAAGCGGTACTCCAGTAAGTACCAGTTTGCATGTAAAACAAATCCCAATTCAGTTATATCGAAGCGGTACACCAGTAATTACCAGTTTGCTTGTAAAACAAATCGCAATTCAGTTATATCCAAGCGGTACACCAGTAAGTACCAGTTTGGTTCTAAACAAATCCCAATTCAGTTATATCCAAGCGGTACTCCAGTAAGTACCAGTTTGCTTGTAAAACAAATCGCAATTCAGTTATATCCAAGCGGTACTCCAGTAAGTACCAGTTTGCATGTAAAACAAATCGCAATTCAGTTATATCGAAGCGGTACTCTAGTAAGTACCAGTTTGCTTGTAAAACAAATCGCAATTCAATTATTTCCAAGCGGTACTCCAGTAAGTACCAGTTTGCTTGTAAAACAAATCGCAATTCAGTTATATCGAAGCGGTACACCAGTAATTACCAGTTTGCTTGTAAAACAAATCGCAATTCAGTTATATCCAAGCGGTACTCCAGTAAGTACCAGTTTGCTGGTAAAACAAATCCCAATTCAGTTATATCGAAGCGGTACTCTAGTAAATACCAGTTTGGTTCTAAAACAAATCCCAATTCAGTTATATCGAAGCGGTACTCTAGTAAGTACCAGTTTGCTTGTAAAACAAATCCCAATTCAGTTATATCGAAGCGGTACACCAGTAATTACCAGTTTGCATGTAAAACAAATCGCAATTCAGTTATATCCAAGCGGTACTCCAGTAAGTACCAGTTTGCATGTAAAACAAATCGCAATTCAGTTATATCGAAGCGGTACTCTAGTAAGTACCAGTTTGCTTGTAAAACAAATCCCAATTCAGTTATATCGAAGCGGTACACCAGTAATTACCAGTTTGCATGTAAAACAAATCGCAATTCAGTTATATCCAAGCGGTACTCCAGTAAGTACCAGTTTGCATGTAAAACAAATCCCAATTTAGTTATATCGAAGCGGTACACCAGTAATTACCAGTTTGCTTGTAAAACAAATCGCAATTCAGTTATATCCAAGCGGTACTCCAGTAAGTACCAGTTTGGTTCTAAACAAATCCCAATTCAGTTATATCCAAGCGGTACACCAGTAAGTACCAGTTTGCGTGTAAAACAAATCCCAATTCAGTTATACCGAAGCGGTACTCCAGTAAGTACCAGTTTGCTTGTAAAACAAATCGCAATTCAATTATTTCCAAGCGGTACTCCAGTAAGGACCAGTTTGCTTGTAAAACAAATCGCAATTCAGTTATATCGAAGCGGTACTCCAGTAAGTACCAGTTTGTTTGTAAAACAAATCGCAATTCAGTTATATCGAAGCGGTACACCAGTAAGTACCAGTTTGCTTGTAAAACAAATCGCAATTCAGTTATATCGAAGCGGTACTCTAGTAAGTACCAGTTTGCTTGTAAAACAAATCGCAATTCAATTATTTCCAAGCGGTACTCCAGTAAGTACCAGTTTGCTTGTAAAACAAATCGCAATTCAGTTATATCGAAGCGGTACACCAGTAAGTAAGAGTTTGCTTGTAAAACAAATCGCAATTCAGTTATATCGAAGCGATACTCCAGTAAGTACCAGTTTGCGTGTAAAACAAATCGCAATTCAGTTATATCGAAGCGGTACTCCAGTAAGTACCAGTTTGTTTGTGAAACAAATCGCAATTCAGTTATATCGAAGCGGTACTACAGTAAGTACCAGTTTGCGTGTAAAACAAATCGCAATTCAGTTATATCGAAGCGGTACTCCAGTAAGTACCAGTTTGGTTCTAAAACAAATCGCAATTCAGTTATACCGAAGCGGTACTCCAGTAAGTACCAGTTTGCATGTAAAACAAATCGCAATTCAGTTATATCGAAGCGGTACTCTAGTAAGTACCAGTTTGCTTGTAAAACAAATCGCAATTCAATTATTTCCAAGCGGTACTCCAGTAAGTACCAGTTTGCTTGTAAAACAAATCGCAATTCAGTTATATCGAAGCGGTACACCAGTAATTACCAGTTTGCTTGTAAAACAAATCGCAATTCAGTTATATCGAAGCGGTACACCAGTAAGTACCAGTTTGCTTGTAAAACAAATCGCAATTCAGTTATATCGAAGCGATACTCCAGTAAGTACCAGTTTGCGTGTAAAACAAATCGCAATTCAGTTATATCGAAGCGGTACTCCAGTAAGTACCAGTTTGCTTGTAAAACAAATCGCAATTCAGTTATATCCAAGCGGTACACCAGTAATTACCAGTTTGCTTGTAAAACAAATCGCAATTCAGTTATATCCAAGCGGTACACCAGTAAGTACCAGTTTGGTTCTAAACAAATCCCAATTCAGTTATATCCAAGCGGTACACCAGTAAGTACCAGTTTGCTTGTAAAACAAATCGCAATTCAGTTATATCGAAGCGGTACTCCAGTAAGTACCAGTTTGCATGTAAAACAAATCCCAATTCAGTTATATCGAAGCGGTACACCAGTAATTACCAGTTTGCTTGTAAAACAAATCGCAATTCAGTTATATCCAAGCGGTACACCAGTAAGTACCAGTTTGGTTCTAAACAAATCCCAATTCAGTTATATCCAAGCGGTACTCCAGTAAGTACCAGTTTGCTTGTAAAACAAATCGCAATTCAGTTATATCCAAGCGGTACTCCAGTAAGTACCAGTTTGCTTGTAAAACAAATCGCAATTCAGTTATATCCAAGCGGTACACCAGTAAGTACCAGTTTGGTTCTAAACAAATCCCAATTCAGTTATATCCAAGCGGTACTCCAGTAAGTACCAGTTTGCATGTAAAACAAATCGCAATTCAGTTATATCCAAGCGGTACTCCAGTAAGTACCAGTTTGCATGTAAAACAAATCGCAATTCAGTTATATCGAAGCGGTACTCTAGTAAGTACCAGTTTGCTTGTAAAACAAATCGCAATTCAATTATTTCCAAGCGGTACTCCAGTAAGTACCAGTTTGCTTGTAAAACAAATCGCAATTCAGTTATATCGAAGCGGTACACCAGTAATTACCAGTTTGCTTGTAAAACAAATCGCAATTCAGTTATATCCAAGCGGTACTCCAGTAAGTACCAGTTTGCTGGTAAAACAAATCCCAATTCAGTTATATCGAAGCGGTACTCTAGTAAGTACCAGTTTGGTTCTAAAACAAATCCCAATTCAGTTATATCGAAGCGGTACTCTAGTAAGTACCAGTTTGCTTGTAAAACAAATCCCAATTCAGTTATATCGAAGCGGTACACCAGTAATTACCAGTTTGCATGTAAAACAAATCGCAATTCAGTTATATCGAAGCGGTACTCCAGTAAGTACCAGTTTGCATGTAAAACAAATCGCAATTCAGTTATATCGAAGCGGTACTCTAGTAAGTACCAGTTTGCTTGTAAAACAAATCCCAATTCAGTTATATCGAAGCGGTACTCTAGTAAGTACCAGTTTGCTTGTAAAACAAATCCCAATTCAGTTATATCGAAGCGGTACTCCAGTAAGTACCAGTTTGCATGTAAAACAAATCCCAATTTAGTTATATCCAAGCGGTACTCCAGTAAGGACCAGTTTGCTTGTAAAACAAATCGCAATTCAGTTATATCGAAGCGGTACTCTAGTAAGTACCAGTTTGCTTGTAAAACAAATCCCAATTCAGTTATATCGAACGGTACACCAGTAATTACCAGTTTGCATGTAAAACAAATCGCAATTCAGTTATATCCAAGCGGTACTCCAGTAAGTACCAGTTTGCATGTAAAACAAATCCCAATTCAGTTATATCCAAGCGGTACTCTAGTAAGTACCAGTTTGCGTGTAAAACAAATCCCAATTTAGTTATATCGAAGCGGTACACCAGTAATTACCAGTTTGCTTGTAAAACAAATCGCAATTCAGTTATATCCAAGCGGTACTCCAGTAAGTACCAGTTTGCATGTAAAACAAATCCCAATTTAGTTATATCGAAGCGGTACACCAGTAATTACCAGTTTGCTTGTAAAACAAATCGCAATTCAGTTATATCCAAGCGGTACTCCAGTAAGGACCAGTTTGCTTGTAAAACAAATCCCAATTCAGTTATATCGAAGCGGTACACCAGTAAGTACCAGTTTGGTTCTAAACAAATCCCAATTCAGTTATATCCAAGCGGTACTCCAGTAAGTACCAGTTTGGTTCTAAACAAATCCCAATTCAGTTATATCCAAGCGGTACACCAGTAAGTACCAGTTTGCGTGTAAAACAAATCCCAATTCAGTTATACCGAAGCGGTACTCCAGTAAGTACCAGTTTGCTTGTAAAACAAATCGCAATTCAATTATTTCCAAGCGGTACTCCAGTAAGGACCAGTTTGCTTGTAAAACAAATCGCAATTCAGTTATATCGAAGCGGTACTCCAGTAAGTACCAGTTTGTTTGTAAAACAAATCGCAATTCAGTTATATCGAAGCGGTACACCAGTAAGTACCAGTTTGCTTGTAAAACAAATCGCAATTCAGTTATATCGAAGCGGTACTCTAGTAAGTACCAGTTTGCTTGTAAAACAAATCGCAATTCAATTATTTCCAAGCGGTACTCCAGTAAGTACCAGTTTGCTTGTAAAACAAATCGCAATTCAGTTATATCGAAGCGATACTCCAGTAAGTACCAGTTTGCGTGTAAAACAAATCGCAATTCAGTTATATCGAAGCGGTACTCCAGTAAGTACCAGTTTGTTTGTAAAACAAATCGCAATTCAGTTATATCGAAGCGGTACTACAGTAAGTACCAGTTTGCGTGTAAAACAAATCGCAATTCAGTTATATCGAAGCGGTACTCCAGTAAGTACCAGTTTGCGTGTAAAACAAATCGCAATTCAGTTATACCGAAGCGGTACTCCAGTAAGTACCAGTTTGGTTCTAAAACAAATCGCAATTCAGTTATATCGAAGCGGTACTCCAGTAAGTACCAGTTTGCTTGTAAAACAAATCGCAATTCAGTTATATCGAAGCGGTACTCCAGTAAGTACCATTTGCGTGTAAAACAAATCCCAATTTAGTTATACCGAAGCGGTGCTCTAGTAAGTACCAGTTTGCTTCGAAAACAAATCGCAATTCAGTTATATCGAAGCGGTACTCCAGTAAGTACCAGTTTGCTTCTAAAACAAATCCCAATTCAGTTATATCGAAGCGGTACTCCAGTAAGTACCAGTTTGGTTCTAAAACAAATCCCAATTCAGTTATATCGAAGCGGTACTCCAGTAAGTACCAGTTTGCTTGTAAAACAAATCCCAATTCAGTTATATCGAAGCGGTACTCCAGTAAGTACCAGTTTGCATGTAAAACAAATCGCAATTCAGTTATATCGAAGCGGTAGGCCTACACCAGTAAGTACCAGTTTGGTTCTAAAACAAATCGCAATTCAGTTACATCGAAGCGGTACACCAGTAAGTACCAGTTTGCTTGTAAAACAAATCGCAATTCAGTTATATCCAAGCGGTACTCCAGTAAGTACCAGTTTGGTTCTAAAACAAATCCCAATTCAGTTATACCGAAGCGGTACTCCAGTAAACACCATTTGCGTGTAAAACAAATCGCAATTCAGTTATACCGAAGCGGTACTCCAGTAAGTACCAGTTTGGTTCTAAAACAAATCCCAATTCAGTTATATCGAAGCGGTACTCCAGTAAGTACCAGTTTGCTTGTAAAACAAATCCCAATTCAGTTATATCGAAGCGGTACTCCAGTAAGTACCAGTTTGCGTGTAAAACAAATCGCAATTCAGTTATATCCAAGCGGTAGGCCTACACCAGTAAGTACCAGTTTGGTTCTAAAACAAATCGCAATTCAGTTACATCGAAGCGGTACACCAGTAAGTACCAGTTTGCTTGTAAAACAAATCGCAATTCAGTTATATCCAAGCGGTACTCCAGTAAGTACCAGTTTGGTTCTAAAACAAATCCCAATTCAGTTATACCGAAGCGGTACTCCAGTAAACACCATTTGCGTGTAAAACAAATCGCAATTCAGTTATACCGAAGCGGTACTCCAGTAAGTACCAGTTTGGTTCTAAAACAAATCCCAATTCAGTTATACCGAAGCGGTACTCCAGTAAACACCATTTGCGTGTAAAACAAATCGCAATTCAGTTATACCGAAGCGGTACTCCAGTAAGTACCAGTTTGGTTCTAAAACAAATCCCAATTCAGTTATATCCAAGCGGTACTCCAGTAAACACCATTTGCGTGTAAAACAAATCGCAATTCAGTTATATCGAAGCGGTACTCCAGTAAGTACCAGTTTGCGTGTAAAACAAATCCCAATTCAGTTATATCGAAGCGGTACTCCAGTAAGTACCAGTTTGGTTCTAAAACAAATCCCAATTCAGTTATATCCAAGCGGTACACCAGTAAACACCATTTGCGTGTAAAACAAATCGCAATTCAGTTATATCGAAGCGGTACTCCAGTAAGTACCAGTTTGCGTGTAAAACAAATCCCAATTCAGTTATATCGAAGCGGTACTCCAGTAAGTACCAGTTTGCGTGTAAAACAAATCCCAATTCAGTTATATTCAAGCGGTACTCCAGTAAGTACCAGTTTGCGTGTAAAACAAATCCCAATTCAGTTATACCGAAGCGGTACTCTGTTATTCTTGGATCCAATTCAGTTTGGGCGCAAAGGAAACCTCGAGGAGTTTCCGGTTCGAGTTGGTCCATTCAAACGATGGTTTATGAATGAGCATCATCTCCGAGCTTTGTTCGCGCCAACAAACTGATGGAAAACGTTGCGAGGCAATTAAAGTGTGAAAGTGAAATAAATAATGGTTACAATGATTGTCTATAAGCTGGGTGGGTATTCATGGTGTCGTGGGGATGGCATCGCCGGTGGGGACGTTAGGGTTCGGTGTTTGACGGGGGGGGGGGGGGGGGGGAGGAGGAGGAGCCTCGGCTCATGATCGGCCAATTGCAGGGACGCAGGAGCCCGATGATTGGGTTCAGCCCCGGAGCCTGCGGGGAGGGTGGGAGTTGGGACCTCGCGGAGGCCCCGCCCACTTCGGCCGCGATGGGCGGAGTCATACGTGGCCCGTGGGGAGCTCGGGGGACCGAACGAGCACTTGGAAGAGAAAGAGCGCGAGTGAGAAGCTTGAGCGAGTGAGCGAAGCGGCACGAAGGGTGCGAGGGGAGTTACAAAGCCCCGTTCGCCCCCATTTCCCCGATCGCATTCCTGCACCGTCGCTGCACCTTCCGCGACTCGCTGCACCCAGCTTGGAGTACTCCGCGAGCCGAGCACGGTACTCCCCGCACGGACGGCAGATGGCCGCGGTGGCGCTTGTGCTGTGCGCGGCGCTCTACCTGGCGAGCCGCGCCGCCGCCGAAAGGTTCGCCGTGTACTGGAACCACAGCAACCCGAGGTACGTGCCGCACTCGCCGCACCGCGCAGACCCATTCATCGCGATCAACGTGCTGCAAACCTCTATTACTCCCCCCCCCCCCCCCCGCAACCCCCAACCCCGCCGTGCCCGGGGTGACCGCGGGGTTGTGGGAACGCGGGAAGCGCGTGCCTCCAGCGGAAGCGCGCGGCGCGTGTTTACGTCGCCGGTGGAGCTCGCGCGGTCACTCCACGTGGGTTAACCATGGCGCGAGCGTGGAGTTAACTCGCACTTGGAAAAAGTTATCGTAGTCGGGAAGGGATGTGCTCGCGATAGCAAGGGGTCTTTGGGAGCGCACAGGGGGCAAAGTGTGTCCGCCATGGGGGGTTTGGGGGGTCGACAGACTCCTTGGGTCGTTAAGGGAATTGTTAACAGCGCTCCCGCCGGTCGTTACCCTGTTATTCTTGGATCCAGTGCTGGAGATATCACGAGGATTGTTTGGAATTCGTCATTTGTGAAGTTTACAAAAGCTTTCGCACAACTACTGTGGGATATGCACTTATTGATCAATATGATTATTATTGTCATGACGATGGCCAGGTAAACAACTTACCTGCAACAGTGGAAAGTTTCAGTTCTGTTGTCGAGTTTATTTATTTATTTTTCTCCACCTTGCACGGTGAACCTGGTTACCTGGGCACTGCTTGCTGTCCCCTTATTATGGCTATTCTGGACACCTTCTTACCCAAAAACATTTTGACCCTTTATATCAACCCCATAAGGCCCTCTGGTGGTCATTCAATAGGAAAACATTACAACACCTTGTGGGTGTGAACTACCACACCTTCATTGCATGTGATGTTTATGTGTTGATGTTACTCCATGATTTACAGGTGAGTCTCCCATAATAAACCATCAGTGCTAAATTCGTATTATTAACAATAACAAGTGAGATATATAAGAAGTTTATGGGTTGACTAGTGAGAAGTAAAGAATAACTTCTTCTTCTTCTTTGGAGGCACAATTATTCCCCACGTTCTTGAGTTTTCCGCCCAAGTCTTTCACGAACCGGCTGGCCAGACTTTTGTTGTTGTTCTTGTTGTTGTTCTTGTTGTATACAACATCGAGGCTCGTGAAAGAACTAACATTAATCACACAAAAAAATCAAATAGACACATAAAACATATAATAAGGCGAGCGCTAGACAAGATGGGGGAGAGAGAGGGAAGCACACAAACACAACATTTGAAAGCAGGGACATCGGGAGATCTGTGGGAGGGAGAGGGCTTGGGGGGAGGAGGCGTGGGAAGGGGGTGGGAGAAGTATAAAACATATGGACACTGCAAGGACTTCCAGGAAAGAAGTCGGAATTTCAAAAAAGTGGATCTGGGGTGCATTAGCGGGGGTAGAAAAGATCAAGGTTTTGGATGGGGGAAGATAAGAGATGGTGGTGAACAGCTGTTTTAAAGACCTGGAGGGAGGAGTGGGATTGAAGAGAGTGAGGGAGTTTGTTTCCAGAGGCGGGAGAAAAGAGGAATGAAAGAGTGAAGGTGAGCAGAGAAAACTGACGTTCGACTAAGCAGTTAAGGGCAGGAATGCGTAACTTGTTCATGATGCCGGCGATAGCGCGTCTACTCTTCGCGAAGGACGCCGTGGGATATTTAACGTCCACCAACTAATGCCAGCAGACACCAGGTTAACGTCCATCCGAGGGATGGCACACACATTGATGAATCACCAGGATGAGAGCTTACAGCTGGGCGATGATTTAAACCCAGGCTAGACACCTTACAGGTGAGTGTGCATACCTGAGGCCATCCTGCCAGCCCTGAGAGGTAAAGCCAAACAACAAGACGAATACACTGCCAATGAAGTTTGCAGGTGTAGATATTTACCGTCTGTATGGAGAACCAGGAGGGAGAAGAAAGCGAGTGCTGGCTGGCATGGCTCGGGATTTGGAAAACAGGAAGGCATCTGGCAACGGTCCGGGACCGTGATGGAATATTGTGAAAGCAATCTACGAGGGCCAACAGATTTGGATAAAGGTCGAGCCGATGCACGAGGTGAGGCCCAAAGTGATGTACGCACACTTCGATCGAGTCGAGAGTGCGTCGCCCGCGCCATGATCGTCGGTTAGCCTTTCCCGGGCAGCTAATCCGTCTTGCACGTGGCAGCGCCAGCGTCCGGCGCGCTTTGCAATTACTCTCCTGCGGTTGGAAATTAACCATCAGCTCGGCAATACTTGGACAAACCAAAGTTGATCGAGCGACGCCGATAGGCAAAGGACAAACGAGCAAACGTGTTATAAAAAAAATAATAGGCCACGCTCAAAAAAGGGTCTTCAAATCGCCCCCAAACGAGGGGCACTTAAACGTTGAAGGAATACCAATGTCCTTTTATTTAACTTTTATATATTAAATAGGCTGGCAGGTTGGCATACAGGTGCGCACACTCGCCTCCAAGGCGTCTGGCCTAGGCTCGAATCCAGACACCCTGGTGTTTCGCAGACGGAGTCATTCATCAACGTGTGCAATCCCTTGGATGGACGACATCAGTTGCTGGATGTTAAATATCCCAGGTTGTCCTTCACGAAGAGTACGGACGCCGTCACCGGTACCTTAGCCAAAAAAAATCCAAATTCCTGCCCTGGCTACGACTGAGAAGGCAATGGCAAACCACCCAGTAGAACCCTTGCCAACAAATAACTTCAGCAGCACATGTAATAATAAATTAATAAATAGGGAAATCAAGTTGGCATGTCTTCGACCGTCGTGGGTATCTCGTTCCTCGAACTTTTTGAACGTGCCCACGTCGAACGTGCGAGGACGCGCTCCACTTGGCATTTACTTCAGGACGGCCTTGTGTACGTGCATAGGAAATGGGCATAAAAATAAATAATTGCTTTCCTTCTTTACGGCCTAGCATAAAAGTCAGCCAAGATATACAATAGTGCCTGCTTTATCTCGCACCAAAGTGCAGGGGGTGGGGCAGTAAATATCCGCCCCCCACCATAACTATGACGTCAGTTGTAGATACAAAAAAATTTTGGACTTTTTTTTTTTGTTATTCAAAGTTTATGAAAATCATAAAATTCCATCCAGGTTCCAGGGTTCCATCAATTCCCAAAGTTATCATCAAAAATTTCATGAAAATTCCCAAATTCCATCCAGGTTGCTTCATGAAAAAAATTTATGAAAAATATCCGCCCCCCACCATAACTATGACGTCAGTTGTAGATACAAAAAACATTTGGACAAGGAGGCATTTTTTTTTTTGTTATTCAAAGTTTATGAAAATCATAAAATTCCATCCAGGTTCCAGGTTTCCATCAATTCCCAAAGTTATCTTCAAAAATTTCATGAAAATTCCCAAATTCCATCCAGGTTGTTTCATTAAAAAATTTATGAAAAATATCCGCCCCCCACCATAACTATGACGTCAGTTGTAGATACAAAAAATTTTTTGACAAGGAGGCTTTTTTTTTGTTTTGTTATTCAAAGTTGATGAAAATCATAAAATTCCATCCAGGTTCCAGGTTTCCATCAATTCCCAGTTATCTTCAAAAATTTCATGAAAATTCCCAAATTCCATCCAGGTTGCTTCATGAAAAAAATTTATGAAAAATATCCGCCCCCCACCATAACTATGACGTCAGTTGTAGATACAAAAAACATTTGGACAAGGAGGCATTTTTTTTTTTGTTATTCAAAGTTTATGAAAATCATAAAATTCCATCCAGGTTCCAGGTTTCCATCAATTCCCAGTTATCTTCAAAAATTTCATGAAAATTCCCAAATTCCATCCAGGTTGCTTCATGAAAAAAATTTATGAAAAATATCCGCCCCCCACCATAACTATGACGTCAGTTGTAGATACAAAAAACATTTGGACAAGGAGGCATTTTTTTTTTTGTTATTCAAAGTTTATGAAAATCATAAAATTCCATCCAGGTTCCAGGTTTCCATCAATTCCCAGTTATCATCAAAAATTTCATGAAAATTCCCAAATTCCATCCAGGTTTTCATTTTTAAAAATCATGAAAAATATCCACCCCCCTCACCCCCCCCCCCCCCCCCCCCACCATAACTATGACGTCAGTTGTAGATACAAAAAAAAATTGGACAAGGAGGCTTTTTTTTTGTTTTGTTATTCAAATTTGATGAAAATCATAAAATTCCATCCAGGTTCCAGGTTTCCATCAATTCCCAAAGTTATCATCAAAAATTTCATGAAAATTCCCAAATTCAATCCAGGTTGTTTCATTGAAAAAATGTATGTAAAATATCCGCCCCCCAACATAACTATGACGTCAGTTGTAGATACAAAAAAAATTTGGACAAGGAGGCATTTTTCCTGTTTTTTATTTTTAAAATGTTGCTCGCCGACATTGTGTTGGTCGTTGTGATGCAAGATTCTCGTGCAGGTCATGCAATGTGAATTCCATCCAGGTTCAAGCTTTGCTGAACTCAACAGGAAATGAGGGACAGGTAGATGACGACGGTGTGTACAGACACTGTACATTCACCCAGCAGGTTCATTTCTGACTCTGTCGTACACTAAGTGCTACGAAAAGGCGACATTTTTGCCGATTATTTTAATAATGAAATGTCAGTTGCGCCGAGGCCTACTTAGGCACCAGAAGGTTGCCTGCTTTCGATTTCGCCAAACTCCACTCTGATTTCCCAATATAAATAATCAGGAATGCGAAGGGGTGGATAAGAACTTTGTAAGTACATCCTGGTGCGGTGGGTTTTTATCATCCGTATGAGGGAGAGGGAGAGGGGGACGATTGTCAGGCCCTTTGAAGTCACGGCATTTCAAGCTGCCCTTTGAGGGCAGCCATATTGGTGTGAACTTTAATGCCTGGTTCAGTGCTTCTAAGAGGGAGGTGAGAAGAGAGAAATGAGTAAGGAGAGGTAAAGTGAGATTCAGAAGGATGGCTCGAGTGGGAGAGGAGGACAGTGAGTGCAAGGGAGAAGGACGCGGCCATGGACGGGGTCGGGAATACAATAGGCATTGTGTATTGGGGGCAGGAGAGAGCGGAAGGTTGGGAGCAAAGGGTTTGCACCCCCTCTTTATCTTTCCATATTTGTCAAGACCCCCTTAAGGTGCTGTCTCTTTCACTCACTGGCACATTATCCAGAGCACTCATCACTCCCTAAACCTATTGGGAAATCGGCACAACATTGCTCACTACTCGGCCCACACATACCATTATACTCTGCGTGCGCCATCTTATCCTCCACACCCATTAATGCCATTCTTCACACACACACACACACACACACTCCACACACGTACCTACACACGTACCTACACACTCCACACACATACCCACACACGTACCCACACACTCACACACTCCACACACTTATCCAGACACGTACTCACACACTCCATACACGTACCCACACACGTACCTACACACTCCACACACACTCCACACACACACTCACACACTCCACACACTTATCCAGACACGTACTCACACACTCCATACATGTACCCACACACGTACCTACACACTCCACACACGTACCCACACACTCCACACACACACTCACACACTCCACACACGTATCCAGACATGTACTCACACACTCCATACACGTACCCACACACTCCACACACGTACCCACACACTCCAGACACGTACCCACACACTCCATACACGTACTCACACACTCCACACACGTACCCACACACTCTAGACACGTACCCACACACTCCAGACACGTATCCACACACTCCATACACGTACCCACACACTCCACACACATACCCAAACAATCCACACACGTACCCACACACTCCATACACGTACTCACACACTCCACACACGTATCCAAACAATCCAAACACTCCACACACATATCCACACACTCCATACACGTATCCACACACTCCATACACGTATCCACACACTCCAAACACGTATCCACACACTCCACACACGTATCCACACACTCCAAACACGTATCCACACACTCCACACACGTATCCACACACTCCAAACACGTATCCACACACTCCAAACACGTATCCACACACTCCACACACGTATCCACACACTTCACACACGTATCCACACTCCACACACTTCACACACGTACTCACACACTCCATACACGTATCCCCACACACCACACACGTATCCCCACAATCCACAGATGTATCCACACACTCCACACACGTACCCTCTCACTCCACACACGTGACCTCTCATTCCACACACGCGACCTCTCATTCCACACATGTACCCTCACACTCCACATATGTACCCTCTCACTCCACGCACGCAGGAGCACCGAGAGGGGAGGGTGCTGAGAGGGGGCAACCATCCCGGAGCTCGGGCCGAGTAGGGGCCCGTAATTATTCCTTCAATTTCTTTGTTTCATATAATGATTGTTTGTGACAATAAAACATCGTGGACAGCTTTATTTTGTGTCTCCCTCCAAGTCAATCAGGATGATTCCCCAGAATACCATTGCCATTGTAAGTACGTAACACCTCCCTCATGAAATAAACTACTGTGGGAACAATTTACATCATGATAATCGTGGTAATGACGTAATGACATAAATTAACACAGGAATGTCGGCCAAACGTCACCGATGAAATGGGTTAAGAAACGAATCTGCATATATAAATAAATAAATAGCTTCCCAATTCTCCTTAAATATGGCAAGTATTTGTTCCAACAAAAATAGGGAAACCTCCATAGCGATAGGTTGATAAAAATATATATATTTAAGGAGGCCCAGATGAAGGGGACGCAACACTTGGGATTGTCCTGGGGCCCATTCTGGGTCTCACCGGCTCTGCAACACACATACCCTCACACTCCACACACATACCCTCTCACTCCACACACATACCCTCTCACTCCACACACATACCCTCTCACTCCACACACATACCCTCTCACTCCACACATGTACCCTCACACTCCACACATGTACCCTCACACTCCACACATGTACCCTCACACTCCACACATGTACCCTCACACTCCACACATGTACCCTCACACTCCACACATGTACCCTCACACTCCACACAGGTACCCTCACACTCCACACATGTACCCTCACACTCCACACACATACTCTCACACTCCACACAATACCCTCACACTCCACACACATACCCTCACACTCCACACACGTACCCTCTCACTCCACACACATACCCTCTCACTCCACACACATACCCTCACACTCCACACACGTACCCTCACACTCCACACACATACCCTCACACTCCACACACGTACCCTCTCACTCCACACACATACACTCACACTCCACACACGTGTACCCTCACACTCCACACACGTACCCTCTCACTCCACACACATACACTCACACTCCACACACGTGTACCCTCACACTCCACACACATACCCTCACACTCCACACACGTACCCTCTCACTCCACACACATACACTCACACGCCACACACATGTACCCTCACACTCCACACACATACCTTTACACTCCACACACATGTACCCTCACACTCCACACACATACCCTTACACTCCAAATCCATTTGTCCATTTGTATATATGAGTACACCTGCTCACTATGGGAGCGACAGGGGTTCATGTTATTATCCTTATTATTGCCAATTATTATTACTATTACTTATGTTACATAAAGTCATTGAATGATTACACCGTGCCTCACGTAAGGGTGGGGGGGGGCGGGGGGAGGGGGTGGGGGGAGCAGGGGTGGCATATCACAAGTCACAAACCCTCCTGGGGAGTGGGCATATTGTTTCGTAATATCATTAATATTATGCTATTATCATAAGTGTTGTTATTACCTTTGTAATGACAAGTGACTCTGGAAAAACGCCACAAAAAACACCTTGGAGTAACTCCATGTTAGCGGCAGGAAGAGTCATGTTATTAACCCTTGTGGAGTATATAGAGTACAGCAGATCTATGATCAGGTGCGTTCGTCGACGTGATAAGAACTAAGTGATGTCAGGATTCCTCCAAATTTCATTCAGTTTAGTATTAAACAGCATTAGCGACTGTTTAAAAAACTAATCAAACGTGTTTGTGGTTTATAATATTTTTACTTCTGGTAGAGGCCGATGGCCCGTTGCTACCACAAAAACGGCATGATAAGCTATTTATACATATTAACATGGCATTTGTACAAGGAGGAAACATGCTTTGGGGAGGTGTGATATTATTACAAATAATTTTGTTTTGTAATAACATTAATATTATGCTTTAGTTATGAGAAGCGGCCTTGGAAAAACGCCACTCTAAAGCTATCGTAACACGGATATACACCTCAACACGCAGCCCCATTGGCGTGGAAAACCTCATTGGCGGAGAAAACCCCCTTAGGGAAGGGGGCAAATTTATTCGCTACAACCATCATTATGTAACCCTTCGTCATCCTGTTAACTTTGGTTGAGATTGGTTAAGTAACGACCGAATGTACCGTGGACAAAAATCGTCAGACACACAGACAGACATACACCAAATTGCGTATTTTAGTTTGATGATTCGCGACACAACTTCACCATATTCTGGACCCGCCAAACTCTCTGCAGACCTGGACAACATCTCAAACTGGTCAAACAAGTGGAACATGTCTTTCAATCCTGACAAATCCCACACTCTCACTTTCACTTTGTCTCTCCAAAAAGACCGTCTGGACAACTATCTACTTTCTCAACAATCCTCTTGAAGAAGTTCTGTCACTCAAGCTTTTGGATCTCACTATCTGCCATGATCTTTCCTGGGAAAACCACATTTCCAATCTGGCCTCCAAAGCCAGTCGCCGACTGGGCATCCTCCGTCGTGCGAAGTCCTTTCTGGGCACTTCTCCCTCCAGGTCTTTAAAACAGCTGTTCACCACCATCTCTTATCTTCCCCCATCCAAAACCTTGATCTTTTCTACCCCTGTTAAAACACCCGAAATCCGCCTCTTTCAATCCCCAACTTATTTCCTGAAATTCCTAGAAGTGTTAATTTGCTTTATTTTTATTTATTACAGTGTATCCTCCCTCCCCCAGCCCTCCCCCTTCCACAGATCTACCGACGTCATTGTTCTCTACTGTTGTTGTGCTCGTGTGCTTCCCTCTCTCCCCGTCTTGTCTCCCGCTCCCTTCATTGTATGTTTTGTGTGTCTGTGCATGTTTTCATGTTCAATGTGTTAGCTCTTATACGAGCCTCGATTCTTTATATATATATATAAAAAAAACAACCCCCAATGGAAACTGTATGGTTGGCTTGTCCTGTAGTGTTCCCATCTGAACCCCAAGCTCAAATCCCATGCACCACATGCGTTTGTCCATTGTATTTGCTAACGTCCTTGTAATTGATGTGGAAGCACGTTGATATCCACTGATGTTTTCCATGTGATTTATATACGAGCTCCACCAGGAGCCTCAGATCAATGCAGGGATAAAACCTCTGAGCTCCAGTCACAAACCTCCAAAAAAGGGAGTGAAGGAAGAAGCCCTGAGACGTCTGCCTGTGATCAAAGATTAATGGTTCTTTCCACACAAGTTTCCATCTGCCTTTGATGCCTTCATCCTGTCCACTATCACCTCTTTATCGGTCTTTGTCTGCTTCCTCGTTTTTCTTTTTTGATTTTGCTTTTGCGTGTTTCCAAGGTTGTTGTCGTGTGTTTGTCTCGTCTGTCTGTGTTCGCGTTTTCTCTCTTGTTCTGTGCTATACTCCAGCGAAGACTTCTCGTATCATGTTTTCCTGTGCGCCTCAAAGTTTAAAGGAACGTTTATTTTTTGAAAACGTGAAAAACAAAATATAATCTGAAATATACGAGGTGACGAATATCGATGTTAATAAGGCAATCGTGCTTTTCCTTGCCACTCGTCATCGGGGTCTGGCAGGATGGCCTAGAGGTACGCACACTCGCCTCGAAGCTGTCTCGCCTGGGTGCGATGCCCGACCCGGCTATAAACTGTCATCCCGGTGTTTCACAGGCAGCGTGATTCATCGACGTGTGTGCCGGCCCTGGGACAGACGTTACACGGCAGGTCCCATCTGCCGGCATTAGTCGGTGGACGTTAAAGGTCTCATGGTGTCCTCCACGAAGAGTAGGTGAGATATCGCCAGCACCCGGAACAAATGACAAATTCCTGCCCCAAATGCTGCTGGGAAGGCAAATGCAAACCACCCAGGATAACCATGGCCAAGAAACTGCTTAGGCAGCACCGATGCTCCGAAACGGAGCATGGGACACCAGAATGAGAGAGTCGTCACTGGAGCCACTAAGCTCGAGTCGGTGCTGCTGCGTTAGAGCAAATCTGTTTTCTTGTACTCCGAGAATACGTTCATGTGAAACTGAGTAAGAAGTGCAGCATTTTTATTTTTCCATTAGGGGGGTAGAAAAACAACAAATCTATAATTACATCGGCAACTAAGCCTAGTTACCCCCCAACCGACGTCGGAGGTGGGTGCAATGGCGGATTCACACGGGCAGGGAGTGAGAGCACCTGCTGGTTTAATCACAGCACAGCAGCACAGTCTCTTTCCCCACGGCCCCATTCCCCCATCACCACATCAACCCAAAATATCGTTCCAGCCAACATAATCCACCCTGATTCGCATCACAATTCCGAACTGCCATTTAATGGCAATGAAGTGCGATTAGAAAGTAGTTTATAAAATATTGTGACTTGCACTTCAGTGGCTTTAAAACTTTCAGGGAAAAACTTTTTTCCCGTCTTCTAGTTCTACCAAATTACATCATTGATGAGATGAGTGCTGTTGGGAAATGGTTGATAATTTCAATGGAAATTGGTAATGTTCTCGCAGTTCTACGAGGCCTATGTGGTTAATTGTTATCCTTAGTTGATTGCAGCAGCGGAAGTTACCATCTTCATGAATCATATGATCAATATCACAGTGTAGTATGATGTTCTCATTATTATTATCATCAATATTACAAATAATAACAAGAAAAAGAGCAATCAGAGATTGCAAACCCTCGCCAGGATGTATTTTCAGTGGTTTTTAAGGCGTTTGTGTTGAAACAAATATGGCGGCCGAACCACGTGACCAATGACGTCATCATTATTTTTTTTCTAAACTAATTTATTCCTAGCTTATGCCCAAGAAATTTCATCTTGATCGGATTAAGTTTGTACTTGTCGAATTATGACGTTATAATGGAGGCACCTATGACATCATCATTAACATATTTTATTCCCCATGGAGAGTTCTTTACAACGAGCCATGTATCAATTTTTTTCTATTCAGCGCTTTCCGAGATATAGAGGTGCGATTTTTCTAAGATGGCGGCCGAACCACGTGACCTATGACGTCATAATTATCATTAACAAATTCTACAGGTGGAGTTGCACCTATGGTGAAAATTTCCTGTCAGTCGGACAAACGGTTGCAGAGAAAATCATATTTATTCTGTGCGGACAAACAGACAAACAAACAGATGAAAAATCACTCATAGAGTGACACTTGGCAAAACAGAACAAAGTGGAATGGCACTCAGTGGGGCATCCTTTTGACCTCAAAAATAATTAGTGGTTGAATTCAGTGACCTGATATGCAAACCGTCTTCAAAGTTTAAGTTAATCAGATGAAAATTGACAATTTTAGAAATTCGGCCGATGTTGACCTTTTGGCCTATGTTGCCCTCAAAAATTGTTGGTGGTTGCTTTCAGTAAGGTGGTATGAAAATCCTTTTTAAATATCAAGCCAATCGGATAAAAATTGACGATTTTAGAAATTTGAAATTTTTGTTGACGCTTGACCTATGGTGATCCCAAAAATAGTTGGTGGCTGAATTTAGTTTGCTGATATGTAAATCCCATTCAAATTTCAAGTGAATCGGATGAAAATTGAGGATTTTAGAAATTTGAAATTGTTGTTGACCTTTGGCCTATGTTGACCTTTTGGCCTATGTTGATCTCATCAATAGTTGGTGGTTGAATTCAGTTCACCGATATGTAAATCCTATTCAAATTTCAAGTCAATCGGATGAAAATTGAAAATTTTAGAAATTTGAAATGGTTGTTGACCTTTGGCCTATGTTGACCTCTTGGCCGATGCTGATCTCAAAAATAGTTGGTGGTTGCTTTCAGTAAGGTGATATGAAAATCCTTTTCAAATTTCAAGCCAATTGGATGAAAATTGACGATTTTAGAAAATTGAAATTGTTGTTCACCTTTCACCTATGGTGATCCCAAAAATAGTTGGTGGTTGAATTAATTTGCTGATATGTAAATCCCATTCAAATTTCAAGTGAATCGGATGAAAATTGAGGATTTTAGAAATTTTAAATTGTTGTTGACCTTTGGCCTATGTTGACCTTTTGGCCTATGCAGATCTCAAAAATAGTTGGTGGTTGAATTCAGTGTGCTGATATGTAAATCCCATTCAAATTTCAAGTCAATCGGAAGAAAATTGAGGATTTTAGAAATTTGAAATGGTTGTTGACTATTGGCCTATGTTGACCTTTTGGCCTATGCTGATCTCAAAAATAGTTGGTGGTTGAATTCTGTTCGCAGATATGTATATCTTATTCAAATTTCAAGTCAATCGGATGAAAATTGAGGATTTTAGACATTCAAAAAGAGTGGTTGACCTTTAGCCTCTTTTTACCTTTTGGCCGATGTTGATCTCAAGAATACTTGGTGGTTGAATTCAGTGACCAGATATGCAAGTCCTATTTTTTTTTTTTTTTTTTTTGCCCATATGCCCATATGCATATGCCCATATGCCCATATGTTTAAAAAAAAAATTTTTGCCAAGTAACAAACAAACAAACGGACTCAAATGCAATACCCTCTCCTCTGGCGAGGGTAATAATTTCTCGTCGATCTATCTGGGGCCATCCTAGAAATACTTAACAAGGTTACTATGGATAACATTTAACCGGTGTGGCAGTTTGTTGTTGTGTAGGGAATGTACTACACTCAGGACCATCCTGGTGGATATTGAGTGGCAATGACCTACATTATAAACATACAAGTCCCTGCAAGTGCATAGTTTGAGACGGTAAGAGTATTCACATGATAGTATTATTTTAACGAAAGTGTGCGTGCGTGTGTGTGTGTGCAGGCTGCTCACGAAAGACTACACGCTCACCGCCCACACAGATGACTACATGGACATATATTGTCCACATGTACCTCGGATCGCATCCGTGGGTACAACCGCACAGCCGAAGCAACCGCCTCTCACCTTCCGTCCCATCTTGCACTTGGTGGATGCTGAGGGATTCGCGCGCTGTGACCACACCCGTGGTGCCGTGCGCTGGCGCTGTGACCGACCGAAGGCGCCGGACATGCCTCTCCGATTTGCGGAGAAGTTCCAGCTCTACACACCGTTCTCCGCAGGCTACGAGTTCCTGCCTGGGAACGACTACTATTATATCTGTAAGTTCTACTTTGTTGGACAATCAATTTCGATGTGCCGATGCCAGTTCGATGCCGATGAGCATCCGATGCCGATGCCAGTTTCGACGCCGATGCCGATGCCAGTCTCCCCGATGCCAGGCTAACCCCCGCTCTAGCAGGGAACATGGCCTTAAAATGCATGTTGTGTTGTTGTTGTTGATGCCAGTTTGATAAGTTGCTTTCGGATGGGCAGCCGAGCTCGTAAAGAATGTCAAATTGATGACGAAACATGCCAGGATTCCATGGGAGACATTGGGAAACATTGGAAGTTGTTCACCCGCTCACAAAGCTGTGATAGAATCTTCTTCATTTGTGATAATCCCCGATTTTATTTCTCATGTTCATAACCTGTCTGTGTTTTCATGTCGGTTTTCTCGTTTTGTTTGCTAATCCTTCTGCGATAATCCATCCTTCTCGTGCTGGTTATCTGGTCGATCCACGGTCGTGTACTATGACTTGATCCAACTCTGACACCCTCGAATGATCAGACTGGAGTTCAGGTCACAAAGCAAAAGCAATTCCAGGGGCCTCAAGCGCGGATCGATCGGTGGCAGAATCAAGAAGGAGGGAATGAGCTCGGCCAATTGCATTTTAAGTTAAAGAACAGCTAGGAAAACAAGGCCGTTGGGCAGTACCCTTAAACAGTTCCTGTTGATGGATGACTGTGAACGACATGTTTTGACAAGGAAAATCCTGCCTCCCAGCTCTAACCCAGACCTGTCAGGCTTTAACCCTGTACGTGCGATTGTTTTCTTTCTTTTGGGCTGCACCAGAGATACGATATCGACTGTTGTTCGTGCTCTGCGGCCTTGGTTAAGGGATCAGCAAACGACCAGGTGTAACCGTCCTTATGTCTTAACGCTGAGGGTGCAATTATTTTTTTTTCCTATTCCTGTCTTTCCTCAGCCATTGGCGAAGGACTGTTTTTGAAAAGAAGTACGTTTTGGAGAGTGTACGCGTGTGGCCTTGAGCTGTGTGTGGTAGTAGTAGAGCTGTTAGCACGTGTTGCCGAAGTGTTTAAATGCAAAGGTAAGGGCATCGTGCATAGGTGTGAAGTTAGGACCGATCAAAAGGGGACAAGGCGGCACCACTTTCACAGCGGTTAAACTGATGGAGACCAGTTGCTTATAAATCATTTGATAAAAACGAACACGTTCTGCTATAAAAGTTGAAGAGGTAAGACCAACTAATGCAAAGCAGGCCACCTGGGAGCCGTACGGGTCCAGGCTTGTAGAAGAGAAAACCGCGCAAGCTCAGGCTTGGCTTTTGTTATCCCTGATGGACACAAAACATGCTCGGGCTCTGTGTCTGGCTTGACTTTGCTTTGGTATAGAATAGGAGAGTCACAGGCAGCGAGGAACTCATATCGAGCAAAAGAGACATCAAAGTCTGCCGCCTTCATGCTGTTTCCTAATTGCTGTTTGGAGCTAACAGTGTGTGAAGGATTTTAAGAGCCATCGACGTGGTCTCAGCTCGACAATTAAAAAGTTAAAACTTCGGCATTATGTTGCTTTTCTGACACTTATCTTGGAAGAGAGGGGTAATTTACTTATTTTTCCTTCATCTAATATAGTGTTCACGAGTGGAAGGATGACCCCGGGGGTAACCCGTAGTTGTGATCTCGGAAGAGTATCTTCATACTTCCCACTTAGCAGCTGTTATCAAAAGGTTTGTTACTACTTACAGTTGCAAGTGTACTTGAGTGTGTTCAGTATAATAAGAAATCGCTGCTTGCTTTAAGCAGACATTGTTATGCAGACACTTGTTTGAGCGGTTTCGACCACTTAGCTGATAATCCGGACAATTTAACCCGAGTGTTGGTTCCGACCTGACTTTCAACCGTCGTTCCGGTGCTTCACGGGCAGAGTGTCGCCATATTTTGGAGGGGCAGAGTGTCGCCATATTTTGGAGGGGCAGTGTCGCCATATTTCAGAGGGGCAGAGTGTCGCCATATTTTGGAGGGGCAGAGTGTCGCGATATTTTGGAGGGGCAGAGTGTCGCCATATTTTGGAAGGGCAGAGTGTCGCCATATTTTGGAAGGGCAGAGTGTCGCCATATTTTGGAGGGGCAGAGTGTCGCCATATTTTGGAGGGGCAGTGTCGCCATATTTCAGAGGGGCAGAGTGTCGCCATATTTTGGAGGGGCAGAGTGTCGCCATATTTTGGAGGGGCAGAGTGTCGCCATATTTTGGAGGGGTAGAGTGTCGCCATATTTCAGAGGGGCAGAGTGTCACCCTATTTTGGAGGGGCAGAGTGTCACCCTATTTTGGAGGGGCAGAGTGTCACCATATTTTGGAGGCGCAGAGTGTCGCCATATTTTGGAGGGGCAGAGTGTCAGAGTGTCGCCATATTTCAGAGGGGCAGAGTGTCACCATATTTTGGAGGGGCAGAGTGTCGCCATATTTTGGAGGGGCAGAGTGTCACCATATTTTGGAGGGGCAGACGCCATATTTTGGAGGGGCAGAGTGTCGCCATATTTCAGAGGGGCAGAGTGTCGCCATATTTCAGAGGGGCAGAGTGTCGCCATATTTCAGAGGGGCAGAGTGTCACCATATTTTGGAGGGGCAAAGTGTCGCCATATTTTGGAGGGGCAGAGTGTCGCCATATTTTGGAGGGGCAGAGTGTCGCCCTATTTTGGAGGGGCAGAGTGTCACCATATTTTGGAGGCGCAGAGTGTCGCCATATTTTGGAGGGGCAGAGTGTCACCATCTTTTGGAGGGGCAGAGTGTCGCCATATTTTGGAGGGGCAGAGTGTCACCATATTTTGGAGGGGCAGAGTGTCGCCATATTTCAGAGGGGCAGAGTCTCGCCATATTTCAGAGGGGCAGAGTGTCGCCATATTTCAGAGGGGCAGAGTGTCGCCATATTTCAGAGGGGCAGAGTGTCACCATATTTTGGAGGGGGCAGAGTGTCACCATATTTTGGAGGCACAGAGTGTCGCCATATTTTGGAGGGGGCAGAGTGTCACCATATTTCAGAGGGGCAGAGTGTCGCCATATTTTGTCGGGGCAGAGTGTCGCCATATTTTGGAGGGGCAGAGTGTCGCCATATTTTGGAGGAACATCGAGTCGGATGAGCCACTTCCTAGTATTCTCTCGTGGACGACAAAATACCTCATGACGTCTCTCGGTTCACTAGGACGTAGTGTGCCGGCAGCCTGGCCGAATTCCAGATCTGTGCCTAATACCTCAGTGATGATGCAACGAACGAGCGGAATGGTAATTGAATCCCAGTCCAATATGCAATCGCTCGATAATGATCATATCCATTGGGTGTTTCTACATGAGCATTCCGTGCTCTTACATTCCTAGCATCTCCATGCCCCTCGCCGTACAATATCAATCGTCTCCGTTGCTTACCCGTACCGCTCTCCCATCCTCTTACCGACTCCCCATGGCAGGCAGTGACGAGGAAGGCAGTTTTCGATAAAGAACTAGTGCGGAAACGGGAAACGAATTGTGTTTTCTCAGGCGTAAAATCTTCCCCACAACGCTCTTGTACCCTGAGATTAATTTTCTTCCAGTGGGTTCAGTGTTCTTTAGCCCTAGATTTGTGAATTTCATCACGGTTAGTGATATTCAGCACCTGAAAAAAAGTTACCACCTGGACCTTTTCAAAGCAGAATTTAGAACTTGGGCTTTGTCAGGATAAGGACAAAGTAATCTTCTCAACTTAGCCACAGTGTCAAGATGTCTCTTCAGTCTGCACAAAATTGGAACGGTCAACAAAACATCCTCTCAGAAGGATGGTAACTCCTTGGTGCCGCACTCTACCCGCAGAGGCTGTTAGAGGATCGAAAGACGACTCGCCGCTGACGGATCAACAACCATCGGCCCACAAACTGAGCTATCCTGCGGCTCGAAGCCAGAGATAAAGAAAAATGTAATGAGAACAGAAATAATACATAGTGCCAAAAACGTTGCCAGAGAGAAACGTAATCTTGTAGAAGCAAGCAGTGCTAACCACAAGCCCACCCTTCCCCTCCAGCTTAGCTCCCCTGTGAATCCATCAGGAATTTTTGAGTGAATCGCATTGCTGACCCCGGAATATTTGCGCATCATGTAACATAAGGAAAGAACTGAGTCCAGCGTTGTTAATTGTCTTGTTTCCTGTCCTGTTTCTCAGCCGTCCCACTTCTTTGTACCCTCATCTCACGCCCAGCTCTCTTCCCTTGCCAGACCCCTTCCCTCCCCCGCATACTCCAATCTTGCTCCCCGACTCCCAACCTCCTCTCCCTCGGACTCTCCTTTCTCCCAACTTTAATCTCCTCCCAAGACAGGGAATGCAAGCAAAAACTTTGCCAACGATGCTAATCCATCACTGGAGCGAAGAGGTCAAACGAGAAATATTTAAATTATCATCAAACTTGGCCTGTGTAACTGGTCAAATGCATTTGTCTCATTTTTGTAATGAAGATTTGTATAAATGTGCATTTGTTTCAATTCAGATCTTGTAATCATCAAATTAAGATAATTTCTGAAATTCATGACATTCACGTTCCTCGAATGGTTTTTATTCATTGATGGCTCGCTGTCGCAGCTGGGATTCAAACAAGAACAAAGGTCTCTCTTTAGGTTGGGGCCAAGAGGGATAATCCTGTTGTGGGCAGAAAAGGCCGCTGCAAGCCAAGAATAACAGGTTGGAAAATGTTGAAACAAAACTTTCACTTTTCATTTCTGCTTTAACATCAAAAGTTTGTGTTAGAAAACCAACCCAGCTTATTTCTCGGTCGGTGCACACAGCACCCCAGACGAGTCGGAGACTTTTAACTCTCAACATACACCCCCTCCTACTCTCTTGTGATTCATCTCTCTCTGTCTGTCTGTCTGTCTGTCTGTCTGTCTGTCTCACTGATCATGACACATTCAAGATGAATCCATTATGAAGCAGTAATTTGGTTTCCAAACCACCATGCCTTCATGCCCATTGTTCTTCAGCTTTAAAAAAAAAATATTATTAAACCAAACTCGGTGGCGTAATCATGGTTGGAGCGTCTGCTCTGAATCTGGGATGTCTGCGGTTCGAACTACGGCCAAGTTTACCAAAGACTTTAAAATGTATGTGCTGCTTCCTTGCTTCATGCTCAGCGTTTCAAAAGGATAGAGCACGGACAAACAATCACAAGTTTGCAACCATTGTGCAGGCTTGATCGGCCTAATGTTTTCCTCCTGTGTTGAAGTTCCTCATAAGTGAACTCATATTATTTCTGTTATTATTATGATTACTCCAATGTATTTTGTGGCATATTTTTATCGGAGATCGCAAAGCAGGCCTGGAAGAACTTCACAGGATTCTCCCAATTCTAATGATCTAATGCAGAACCTCCAATGGCTAGGCCGCCATCTTGGAGTTGTGAAAAAAATAATCACAGATCATCTTCTGCAGAATCACAGAACTGATCGATACAAAACATCAGGTATATCATCGATGGACTGAGGCGCTAAACATGTGTGAAGGAGAAGAATCTCTGTGAAGTAAAATGGCCGGAACAGACCAATCACAATTGGCCATTGTTGACATTGAGAAATGTATGGATTTTAATGGAGAAATTGGTATACATAGGGAATAGTATATGCTGGTGTACAGATGTTATGCCTGGGCTGTAGCGATTATGATTTGAATACTCCTGACCATATACCCTGAATAGATCCATCACAACCAAGATGGCGTCCATAGCAACTGGAACACTAATGCCTCTTTCAACAACAAAAAGAGCTTTTAAGTTTGTAGTTATCTTCGTTTCAAAAATGTTACATTTGACGGAGTCTTGTGGCTCCTTCATTCAACTCTTGGTGACACTGCTTGGAAGCTTTGATCGTTGCTCGTGACTGCAATTACTTACTGGGGTTGATATCGAGTCAGTTTGCTGGATTTTGTTTTCTTTTTATCCTGTCACTATGTACATCTACAGTCTCCCAGAAGTACTCGTACTTAGCTCATATATTTATTTTAATTTGCATCTATGTCGGAGTGCGCTCTGTCTTTAAAGGTAGGCAGGCATTCGCCGACGATTGCATATGTTTCTCACCAAACATGCTGAACCCAACACAGCTGGTCGAAGAAGGGTTGTTGATGGAAACTTTGACAAGGTGTTGTGAAAAGTACACCAATCTTTTTTGTGGTGGTTCATGCTGAAGGTTTGCAGATATCTGTCTTATATTCACAATCGTATCACTACCTCTCATGTGCAAAGTGAAAAGTGGGGTTAAACAATTGGTACGCTTTGTCTGTCTGTCTGTCTGTCCTTCTGCCTCCAAACATCAGTTTATGAGCGAGGAACTCGTTAAGTTAAATTGAATGTTATATTTTGAAAATGAATTGGAACACAAATCTGAAGTTTAGCAGTACTTTGGCTCTCAATTAATCGCGATCACACGTACGCAGAGAGGAATGAGATAATCATTTGTACTCTGTCTACCTGTCTGGAAGTCAAACAAAATTGAAAATCATTCCAAACAGGACACTTACTGTTATAAAGTTATAAAGGACACAAACAACGGGCATGGATTACTAACGTAACGTGTTAAATAAGGTGGTGTAAAAGAAGCTGCATCAACAGCGGTAAACTCTCAAAAAATGGTTTTTCTACTAACTTTAAAATCTTTATTTTATTTCTATTGAACTCTATACTAGAACACTGTAGAACACAAATTGCCTTTTTGGCACTTTCAAAAACCTCTCTTTTAGCAGTTGCCATTGCTCTTTAACGGCCACTATTATCCCACCTTGTGGGGTCAGCCGGGCGAAGCTTGGCCCAAGTGTTTCACGAACCGACCTGGCCAGGCCTGACATTCGCCTAGTTAGGGCAGGAATTTGGAACTTGCCCATGGTGCCGGTGATACTCGCCTACTCTTTGCGAAGGGCACCATGGGATCTTTAACGCCCACCAACCCATGCTGGCAGACGGGACTCCTGGGTTTAACGTTCATCCGAGGGACGGCACACGCATTGATGAATCGGCTGCCTGTGAAACACCGAACTGACAGTTTATAGCTGGGTCGGGATTCAAACCCACATTAGACAGCTTAGAGGTGAATTCTCATTTAGAGGTACTTTGACAAAATATTACAGCATTTTACATCATCTTGAGCAATTTTTAGCTCTTACACGGGCCTCGACTGAGTGTACAAAACAAAACCAATTGCCGCATGTCTTTTTTTTTCCAAAGACTGTCCGGGTAAGGTGCTCTGCGAGCTCTAGTATTGAAGAAGCTTTGTTTTGAAACGGCTGTCTCTCACTTGTTGACTTTCCTTGTTATCCCACAAGACCATAAATCTTCATTGTCATTGGTCGTTTACCCATTGCCTAAATTTCTTTCTACTCTGTCTTATCTATCATTCAAACATATAACTTCAGTGGTTTGCGAAAACAGATGTAAATATTTTACTAGTTTCATTGACTCAAAATAATTGTACACCGCTCCTTTCCTATGCCATCTCTAGGCATTGCAAAACGTCATTGCTGGGCACCGAAGGGGGCTCGGCAGGGACGCACGCTGAAAGGGAGTACTCAGTTTTCACTCTGGTTGTTTGTTTGTTTGTTTGTTTGTCCGGGCAATATCTCGGCCATCTTTTGAGCTAGGAAGCTGGAATTTCGGCACAATAGTGAGCAAGTCCTTTGTTAAAAACGGTATTTTTGTTTTTTGATTAATCAATTAATTGAGGAGTTATTTAATTATTACCGATTAATTAAGTTACTTGATCCCTGGTGTTGGGCTAGCGGCTAGGGTGCCGGCTTTAGGATACCAAGGAATCCTGGGTTCGAATCCCGGTCGATCGCTGAATTAACGCCAGGGGGGTTGACTCAGCCTGTCATTCCTTCCGAGGTCGGCTAATTGAGTACCAGTTCACTGGTAATTCCCTGTTTGTCGTTAAAGGCGGCAAAAAGGGTTGGCGTCAGGAAGGGCATCCGGCCATAAAACATTGCTTCAAATAGGGGACCGAAAAACAACAACAACCACGGTTCCCGAAAAAGGCCAACCCCCGCTTTGCGGGGAAAAATGGCCTCTAAAGGTGGTTTTTTTAAATTAAGTACTTATTTAATTAATCAAATTTCCTTTCTCTTCTGACCATTAACTCAGGCACCTTTTGAGTTAGGAAGCTGATATTTGGACATGCCAATGACCAGGTGATTTGGCTGCAAAGGATATTTTTGATTTATTAATTAATCAATGATCAATTAATCGATTAATTATTCGATTAATTCCTAAAATAAAAAAAAATTTTCAGTTACAGATTCTGATGAAATGGTGGTGTTCTGTGACCGAATTGATTAATAATTAAATTTTTTAATGATTATTATATATTTATTTTCATTATTAATCATTTATTTATTTTCTTTCTCATTTGGCCAATATCTCAGGCACCTTTTGAGCTGGGAAGATAATATTTGGACATGACAGTGACCAAGTGATGTGGCTATCAAGGATATTTTTGATTTATTGATTAATCATTTAATCGATTAATTATTTATTGATTAATCAATTAATTATTTAAAATTTTATTAATGACTTATTTAATTAAATTTCTAAAAGATACATCTTCGGATGAAGCACTAGTGGTTTAGTTATGCTATTAGCCAATTGATTAAGAAAATATTTTGTGATAGTCTTTTATTGATTTTAATTATACAATTAATCAATCAATTAGTGTACACCTCTCCCTCCCAATGCAGCCTCTATGAGCTGCACTGCGGTATTGCCGGGCGCCCGAGGAGCCCCAGCAATGCCGCGCTGTAGGATATTTAATTATTTGGCATGGGGGCGGTGTACTTTGAATGTATCTGTACTTGTTCGTTTCTTTTTTTTTGGTCCATGCCGTGCATATTGGTTCTTTTGTGTAAGATCCCAATTTTGGAATCTCTCCCTGTATTTTTGTTCCATGTGATATCACAGGTTTTCCACACTCTGTCCAAATCAATGAAACTTCTCGCATTGAAAAATCATCCCAACCTTTCCTAAAAATACAGCAGTAGATTGTTTGTTTGTACACTTGTAGTCGCTGTTGGTGTCTTGTCATCGCCGAATACTGTCAATGTTTCATGAAAAATTACTCATCTTACTAAAAAGCCCAAGTAGAAGGCCAAGAATGGAGTGCTATGTACTGAGAGATAGCAGGAAAGACTGGAAAGGCAAAGACCCAACAACTCCCTTCCCCCTTGCCATTCCCTTCCTTTTCCACATCACCACTGTATTCCATAAAAGTCAAATCAAAGGTCACTATGCGATTATCATTATCATGTACCATGCCCTATGCAGAACATTGGTGCTGCCGAAGCAGTTTCTTGGCAAGGGTTACACTGGGTGGTTTGCCATTGCCTTCCCAGTGGTAGTCAGTGCAGGAATTTGTAATTTTTTCATTGTGCTGGCGATAGCTCTCCTACTCTTCACGAAAGACACCGTGGGCTCTTTAACTGTCGACCAACGAGCACCGGCAGATGGACGCCCATTTTAACGCGAGAGGCGAGTGTGCACGCATCTAGGGCTCGGGGTCATCTTCCCACCCCAATGTGATAAGCAAGGGAATGAACAGACAGGAAAAAGAGGAGAGGTAGCGGAGGAAACACAGCGACCTGCAAGTACGATGGTTGGGTTAGGTAGGATTGTTGGGGTAAAATGATGAAGGGATGCGGAATGACAGGAGAGATAGTGGTGCTTGTAGTCGTTGAGGGAAGAGTGATTGAAGTGCTTCTGGAACATCCTTTCAATCCCTCGATTTCCAAGCAGCTCAACATCAACACCTCAACACCTCTCACCTGTTTCACTTGTCTATTGTAATACCCGGAGCTTATTGATGTTCATGCGGTGCCTTAAGGTCCCATTCATGATCTTACATTTTATAATAATTATTTTCAGAATTATTTTTGTAATATAACGAAACCTTTGAAAGCCTATTGAGTCCTGTCCTTTTTTTGTCTTTCAGCAACGCCCCTGTTAGACAACGACAAGAAGTGTTACCGTCTGCATGTCTACATCTGTTGCTCAAAAGGTAATAATACATTCAAAGCACCAGTTCACATTTTTACTCACTTTTACACCGGCCAAGGTTCCTTAAACATGAAAAATGTTTTATCGCACAAAAAATATCAATACCCAAGTACAATAAGAGAGAGAGCAATGTGTTCCAGTCATAATCAGATCAGAAAATATTATTGTTCTCTTCATGCTGGGAATAGTGTTCTTGTAGGTCAGGTGGCACTTTTGTTGCTGTTTTTTTAAAAATGTCTTTCGGTGTTTATTTCCTTTTATCATTACTAGGGCATGCCCGTACTATATCTATATCTAAAATTATATCCCCCCCCTCTATTTACATGAAATGGTTTGGTCCAAAGCGAACGGCTTGCGAGTGGTGACAATCCCCCCCCTCTATTTACATGCAATGGTTTGGTCCAAAGCGAACGGCTTCCGGAGTTTGGTAAAGAAATCGCCATCGCGTGCACAAACGCGCAGGAAAGCGAATGAATCGCAAATTCGTTTTTATTAGTTGTAAAACATAGTTTAACGCCAACATAGTTTGCAAACGTGAAATAAATGAATACGCTCTCAAATGTGCCATCCGAGGCAGAGTGTGCCCGCCACGTTCGGCACACGCGATCGTTCGCTGCTCTCTGATTGGTTGAATCGTTTTTTGGACATAGCTCGGTAAGTAATTGTCCGATTAATATGAAACCTTGAAAAGGCACATCCTCGGGTCCCCAGCAATATACCTGGCAAGTTAAAAGTATATCGGACCCGTGGTTGTCGAGAAACAGCGGTCACAGACAAACGTACAGACAGAGATTACTGGAATTATAGATAGACTAGGGCATTGCCCGTACTATATCTATATCTAAAATTATATCCCCCCCCCTCTATTTACATGAAATGGTTTGGTCCAAAGCGAACGGCTTCCGGAGTTTGGTAAAGAAATCGCCATCGCGTGCACAAACGCGCAGGAAAGCGAATGAATCGCAAATTCGTTTTTATTAGTTTTAAAACATAGTTTAACGCCAACATAGTTTGCAAACGTGAAATAAATGAATACGCTCTCAAATGTGCCATCCGAGGCAGAGTGTGTCCGCCACGTTCGGCACACGCGATAGTTCGCTGCTCTCTGATTGGTTGAATCGTTTTTTGGACATAGCTCGGTAAGTAATTGTCCGATTAATATGAAACCTTGAAAAGGCACATCCTCGGGTCCCCAGCAATATACCTGGCAAGTTAAAAGTATATCGGACCCGTGGTTGTCGAGAAACAGCGGTCACAGACAAACAAACGTACAAACGTACAAACAAACAGAGATTACTGGAATTATAGATAGATTACCCTCGCCAGAGGAGAGCGGATTGCATTTGAGTTCGTTTGTCTGTCCTCACAGAATAAATGATTTTCTCTGCAACCGTTGGTTCGATTGACAGGAAATTTTCACCATGGGTGCAACTACACCTGTATAATTTTTTAATGATAATTATGACGTCATAGGTCACGTGGTTCGGCCGCCATCTTGGAAAAAAATCGAAAAAAGTTGCACCTCCATATCCCCGAAAGCGCTGAATATAAAAAAGAACTCTCCATGGGGAATAAAATATGTTAATGAAGATGCCATAGGTGCCTCCATTATGACGTCATAATTCGACAAGTACAAAACTTCATCCTATCAAGATGAAATTTCTTGAGCGCCATGTCGGCATAAACTGGTGGAGAAAAAAAAATGATGACGTCATCGGTCACGTGGTTCGGCCGCCATATTTGTTTTAACACAAAAGTCTTAAAAACCACTGAAAATACATCCTGGCGAGGGTTTGCAATCTCTGATTGCTCTTTTTCTTGTTCTATCTGCGGAAATGTGAGAATTAATGATTCCTTAAGCGTAAGCCAGCGTGACAGGTTATTGGTACTTTAATGGCGATTAGAACAGTTAGCCGAGGGCTCGAATGAAACCTGAATAAAACACCCCCCAGGTATCTCGTCTTCATCTGGATGCCATGGATTTGGGAGACACAATTTGAAGACACCATGTGTTGGTGTTTTAATGATGAGTCTTGCGTATTCCACTTCAATGTAATGAAGTAATTTGAAAACGAACTCGATGTTAGGAAATGTTATCGAGCATCAAACGAACGGGTCTTAAAGGTACGGTCCCCTCTCCACTGGGTGCCAAAAGGAATGTCTTACCACTGCAGAACAAAGACAAACAGATATGCACAAACAGATACCACTTAAAAGGTAGACGGAGAGCAAATTAGGAAAAAAAAGAAATGCTTGCTGAATTTCAGAAGATCCAGCGATCGTGCAACTTGCACTACTTTGTAATGATGCGATATGTTTCGAATTCAGAAGCACAGGCAAATAAACAAAAAACTTTTACACACTGGAGTCGTTGTGGGAGGGTTAAGAAGCAGGATGGAGGTAGAGGATAGTGGGCCTTCCCTCAATTTGAGGCGCCGTGGACTGGCGTGATGCCCGTCGTGCGGGCAGTATCTCGTCAGTGGGCATGACCAGAACTTGGCAGGAGTGGAGGTCAGATTCAGTCCGGCGTAACTTTGAAATATGTGGCTGACACAGTCTTGGTCAGGACTGTTGTAGCTGGTGCGGGTGTGGATATGGGATCACAAAGGAAAGTTATATTGACAAAATGGTTGTGGACGGATTTGGACGAAATTTGGCGGAGAGGTAGTGTATTTGACAAGGAAGAATTGATTCAATTTTGGTGAAGATCTGAATATGGATTCGGATACGAGAATTATTTAATTTTTAAGTGATTCTTCACCAGTTGAGAGATTGGGTGAAAAGCGATATAACATGATATTTTTAAAAGTTGTGGACGAGTTGGTTTGGTGACAAGACCAAGCCGATTAGACCTTGATTCAAGTCCGAATCAAGATCTGGCCTATCATTGGGATACAAAACATAAACTGCGCAGCCTGGCGGAGGTATGCGCTCTACCAAGTGCCGTTCTAGTTTGTGATTGGAACGACGCTGTGCGGAATGAAAATATAGAGAGTTTAAAGCAGAATGAGGAAATGACGTAAGGGTTTCCATCGGTGACATTCGCACATTCCCCATTTGCAGTTTCGCCATTGACTGTATATAGCAACATTCAGACCGGGTACGGTGTTTGTCCAAGTCCTTCACGAACCTGCTGTCCATGCCTGACATTCGACTGAGGGTGGCACAGGAATGTCGAATTTATTGGTTCATTATTTGCCATTCGCCGTTTTACCCAAGTCATTCACGAACCGGCTGTCCATGCATGGTCAAAAAAAATTAATACTTACATTATTTGCTAACTGGTAACTGGTATCCCCACCCAGGTCATACTATTCTCTTCAACTAGAGTATAAAACAACCCCAGCTACGCCTTTGTTGGACTATCGGTCTTGTTTGTAGTATACAGTATATTTATGTCATCCATCTAAAGAAGTAATTTTATTAATCAAACATTTGCCTTTCCATCAATGAATTTCCACCTTGTAAGGGAACTCAAATGAAAGAGAAAGTAGAGCAAAAAATTAGTGAATGGACCGGAAATTGGTCGGTCATATTATTAGTTTTGACAGGTCACGTCAAAGGATGAATCAAGTGGGAGCAGCCTCAACCAAAATCAAGTTCTTCAATGTCGGGAGACACCGGCAAGCCAGCAAAAAATAAAGTGAAAGCTAAGATGCAGGCTTGGAGTGAAACAGATGTCTAGTCCGGAGCCCAAACCCAAATCCTTCAGGCCTCTCGTGCAGCATGCAGCTGTTTCTGCTTGGCGCTGCTGTACCCATTTGCTTGCGAGCGTTATTAGTGTCACCATATGTTATTATCATTGTTGGCCGCTGGTTATGTTTGTATCAATGTTCTTGTTTTGGTTAATACCAAAGGCGAACAGAAAAACCATTTTTTCCATATCGTGTCGCGCTTTGCTGCAGACATTCCATGCATTGTCCGATAATTGTACTGAGGTACAGCAAATCATCCCCATCATAGAATGCGGACTTCCTTACGGCCATGTTTTTATCACCATCTGTTCCCTCACTCTCCTTTCTGCCCCTCATTCCCACTCCCGGCTTCCTTCCTCACTTCTCTTACTCACATCATCTCTCTGGGCCAATTCTGCTACGTTAACATTTTTTGAGGCTGAATACTGTAGCTAGTTATCAGTCATTGTTATCTTTTGAACTGAAAACTGTAGAGCAAATCCCCAGATTGATGTCGCTATCGCTTACCGTGCAATAAAACCAGATTATAACTTGATCAATATTGCTCCAAATGCCAATCTTAAAGCAAAACAATTTGTTTGTGCAAATCCCGTAAGCTGCGCAGAGAGCCTTGCTGCTTCTGGCTTGATTTGACATCACATGCACTAACCTATAGCATGGCCTTACCCCGCCCGCCTGCTCTAACCACATGGCTGCGTGGCTCAGATGACGAAAAACCGGGCAGTACTACACACGGTGACCTGCAAGATCCGGACAAGCGGCCATCTAGTTCGCATAAAGGTGGGTAGTGTAGTGCGGTGCAATGATTTAGAGAGGAAGGTGGGAGGGACGGGAGAGGAAAGTGGGTTTGAGTTATCATGAAAGTAAACCACAAGATTTTGGGATTGATGGTTTCATTTGACTTTGGATGTGGGGAAACTGCAAGAACTTCAATGAACCTGTGCTGAAAATGATCACATGTTGAGTGAGCTTTCTTGTTTTTGCTTCCTTTCGTTTATCCCTTCAGGCGGCATGGCGAGAGTGAGCGACGCCTCCTCTTTGTGCCGGCCCCCGGCGATGCTGACATTGGCCGCCATGGCAGTGACATTTTGGCTCTGGAGGAGCATGGCGTAGCAACAATGGAGAAACTGGAGGAACTACTTTACGAGATAGGGCTTGAGCTGGCCACATCAAGTGCCGATGGAGCAACAGCAAATATTGGAACTTCATTAAGAAATGAGAAATTACTGCAACCGAGGAAATGGCATCAGCAACAACAGAGATGGTATTAAGGAAGAATATCGTTATTCTAGCCAGTGTTTTCCTATGCTGAGACTCCGACGAAGGCCTTTAAGGCCGCGGGTTGGCCCGAGTAATGACTGTGGAGAAGCACAAGGGTACAAACACCTCAGAGCATTTTGTTATCAGGTGTACCCATGAAGCAATTTAAATCACCCACTTGCTTCCACCTCAAAGGCAGCCACAAGATGTGCAGCCGAGTAGGCCATTAAAGCCCGGGGCCCTGTTCTTTTAGCTCAGCCCACTCACACTTTGCTCGCTACCTTCAGCAGACAAGAAACACCGAAAGGGCTTGCTGCTTCGGCAGCATTGTACGTTAAAGAAAAAGCACAAGTGTGATTATAAAACCCATCAAGAAAGAGAGCTCCGGTTATCGTTGTGCAGCAGAGACTTGAGGACCTTTCGGTGCACGAGGAAAGTGTAGCATGCAGATGGACAGTTCTATCACATCCATTTTGCGGACATTTTAGGCCTGTCAACTTTACACCACGAGATTCACCGTTCTGGTTCATTGGTTGATTCCCTGGAGTTGGGTTGGACTCACACTTAGGATCTTCAGACATTAGTTGTGGACGCCCGACATGGTTCGACACCAAGTATACACTACCACAATGTTTTATATTTTGCAGTAAGTTTGTCAAATTTTACTGTTGCTTTACCGTGTACCATCAAACTGTGAAAAGCTTTTCATTGCTGATGTAAATGACATCATTACCGAAGTGGCATTCGAAGAGCGAAAGAGCATTAATTTTATCGTCAACGTTCAATTCATTTCCCAAGCAAATTGTGCCCCGGTCAGGCCTAACCGTTGCATCTCACCGCCCGATAACTCCCATTCTTCAGCACCCGATATACCGCTTCTGTGATGATGTCATGTGGGAGCGGCTCACCGATAGGTGTAAGGGGGAGGTTACGTGGGGGAATGGTGGTTCGGTCGGGCCGCGAGCGGTCGAGCGAGCGGGGCCTTTTTCAAGGCGTAAAATTGGAAATGCAAGAGGCTCGAGCGAGCACGATGAACAAAGCTGTAAATATGAATAAATGGGAACGGAGATGCGAAAGCTGCGAGAAAGAATTGTGTGTGCACGCGTGTTTATTAAATATTTCCAGTAGCGGTACATCAATTTGACAAAATACCAAAAGGTCGGGGGGAAATTATAGAGGCAGTTGTCGCACCATAATTTGTGATTTCACCCCCTAAGGATGTGGATAAGGTGATGCTGGTGGAATATTCAGTTGAATTGACCACATTTGTTATCGCAACCGTCGGTGTATGTACCCTTTACTCATGGGTCCCGCGGGATCGAAACCCAAAGGCACTATGGGTATAAACATGGCTGAACACCACTTCACGTGCATAACCATTTAAAATGCAATGCAGGAAGGGTATGTTTTACCGCAAAGCATCGGTGTTTTGATGGTCCCAACGGATGCTACCGGGCGATAGGAGCAGGTCAACCGCCGACGGAAGTGAGGTGCTCCTGGCATTTTGAGGAGCATCGGCATTTCGACATTGCAAAGGAACACTCCGTTTCACGAAGACTAATATTTCATCGTGATAGTCCCAACAGGATGGCTTATAGTCGATGAATTCACTCTGAGTGCTGTCAGCTCCACTTCACGTTTTCACTATCTCGTTACCATATTGAGAGAGTTGCAAAAGTTTTGACAACTACTTGTTAAAAGACGCATCGTAAACGTCCTGGAACTGAACGACCATCGGTCACTTTGTCTCTTTGAAAAGACCCTTTGACAAAACTTCCCACCTTAGTCGGTGACTGTCTAATTCCTGGTCGAGGTGCGACTTCTCGAGCTTCAGCATCAGTGACGACATCTCTTGGGTGACCTATATCTCTGTAGACAGAGTTTTCTTCGCAGGAGTCTGCAGGTCCTTACTCCATGCCTCGGATCACCTCATGGTGCACACGTCGTTATAATGCAGTGCCATGGGCCGCGGTGTTCACTGTGGCCTGGCATTGCTTTATCCAATTCTACACCCCTAGAATTGAGGGATTCTAAAGCCATGAGCATTATTGGTATCTCTTACCATGAAGCAAAGGTTGTCCATGTGTCTGACTTCCACCATCAAATGTCATAGCTATTGCTAGGTCTGCTATTTCCACACAAACAGCTCCCATGGGGTCACCTGGGTTCATCAAACAATCCACTTTTTCTCATTACGTCTTAGCTCGTCCACTTTTCTCTCTTCTCTTTGGCTCCAATTTCTTTTTGATCCAATCTGTGTAATTGGCTCCAATTTGTCCATTCAATCCCAGTGTTCTCTCCAGTCATTTGGACTCGAGCATCGCGACACCCGAAGTCATTGGCCAGACACCTGGAGTGTGTATGATCTTTTAAACCCTTGCCAATGCCGATCCTCCATCCATCCTCACATTCTCTACCGTCTCGCTGTTGGTATGTAAATCCTAACCCCAGTCGTCAGGCATTTCCACGAAGAGAACACATTCAGATTGTTCCGAGTGGCGGAACGCTTGAGATGCAAATAAATCAGAACATGCCAGTGGACAATTTGTAAATATGGGAGATTGAATTTTAAGAGAACCGGTGAACCCTTGTTTAGCGGTTACACTGATTGTGTTTCTCAGGCTGATACCCACAGATGACACCACTTGGTGACATTTGAATCATGTCAAAGTAAACAGTTTGCGGAGAGCTGTAATTAGGCCAAACATATTGATGGGGCGATCATCGCAGGTAAAATCATCATCCTGACATCGATGAGCGACACACAACAAAGACCGGTTTGTTTCTGAGTGGAGAGGACAGAACGGTGACTTAGCAATCATGGGTACCGGTTTGCATTTGTAGGATGTAAAGGTGTAAAAAAAGGAAGAGGAGGAAGATGCGACGGATAGGAACAATCCTTTTCATTTTCAGATGTATTCCCTGGTTTATGAACAATTGATGGAACATTTGATCTACACGCTCGCAATGTGTTCTGAATTATACAATCAATTAATAATTTAGTAACTACCTGGGGTACCGGCATTACCTGGTGCTGTCCTAATCCTGTTGGCATTTTGAATAAATCAAAAAAGAAAATCCATTTTTGGTGGGGCCTAAAACATTTCTTACACCCACCAAGTTCTAAGGAATGGGGTCAGTGATCATTTATTTATTATTACCTTTCACATAGCTACAAAGGCTGAAGCACTAATGCGCAAAAAAAAAAATTTAATCCAACTTTTTTCTAAATATTTTCAAAAACAATTGTTTTGCCTAAAACACTTCCTGGCACTGACTGATGAACTTCTGAAGGTTTGGAGAAGATTCGTATGTCTGTCGCCATTTTTCTCAGAGCTGGCTGAACAGATCTTCGTCAAACTTTCAGAGGTTCATCAGTGAGTGCCGCGGAGTGTTTTTAGGGAAAAAATTTAGTTGGATTTTTTTTTTAACTCTCTAGTGCTTAGGCCTTTGTGGGCTGACTAGATGGCCAAGAGGTAGACACACTCCCCTCTAAGCTGTCTAGCCTGGGTGCGAATCCCGACCCAGCTATAAACTGCCATCCTGGTATTTCACAGGTAGGGTGGTTCATCAATATTTGTGATGTCAAACTGGTGCACCATCTGCCAGCTTTCATTGGTGGACGTTAAAGATCCCATGGTGTCCTTCGAGAAGAGTTGGCAAGATATCGCCGGCTCCATGGTCAAATTACAAATTCCTGCTTTAACTAGTCGAACGTCAGCCCTGGCCAGCTGGTTCGTGAAGACTCAGGCCACGCTTCTCCATGCCGATCCCACAAGAAAGGTGCTTCCCCAGGTGAAGCTCCCCGGGCCGAGCAGGCCGAGCTTCCCCAGGCCGAGCTTCCCCAGGCCGAGCTTCCCCAGGCCGAGCTTCCCCAGGCCAAGCTTCCCCAGGCGAAGCTTCCCCAGGCCAAGCTTCCCCCGGCCGATCCCACACAAGAGGTAAATAGTAAAAATCCAAACCTATGTATACATACCGATAACCCTGAGTATAGAGAGGTGTGCAATGTTTGCTGGTGTTGCATTGATCGATTTTTAAGTCCATGAAAGTTTTCCAGGAAGTATGGCTGCTGTTACAGGTAGGAGCGTCATGGCGATTCGGGATCGTGCCGGGTGGTTTGTCATTGATCTGCCAGCGATAGTAATTTGTTTCAGTTTGCCGGAGATGACTCGCCTGCTCTTGGCGAAAGACACGGTGGGGTCTTCAACGTCCACCGGACAGGACAGCCGGCTTAACGTCCATCCGAGGACGGCGCGCTTCGTGATGCAAGTCCCCGGGTCGGGAATCGAACCCAGACTGAACAGTTCAGTGGCGATACCTGCACTACACAGGTCACGTGACTGGCGCAAATAATTGGCCGGGGAGGGGGAGGGGAATCAGTTTTACTGTATAGATAGATACATGTTCCAATCGTATGTATTTTATAGACGTACGTATTTTATAGATACACGTATTTTATTGACGTAGACACTTTTCATAGTACGTACTTTATAGATGCACTCACGCTCTTAACAAACGTACTTAACAAGTCTTAAACGCTCTTAACAAACGTGTGTGTGCTCACATTGTCAATAGTACGTACTTGATAGACGTGCATGTGCGCACAGACCCAAATGGAATTCCTATTCTCTGGCGAGGGTAAACAGAGTGTGGGTGGGGTAAATGGTTTGTTTGTACATATTACACTCTGCAGGGGCAGATCCAGGGGGGTTTACTGGGTGCACGTGAACCCCCCCCCCCCTCTCCCCCACCCCCAATCCCCACCTCACCCACCCTCTGCCGCTACCATATATACAGCAGTACGTCTATAAAATACGTACATATTTTATAGATATACAGCAGCACGTCTATAAAATACGTACATATTTTATAGATTATACAGCAGTACGTCTATAAAATACGTACAGCGTTTTGTCAGCATAGGGATGATGTCATTACGTTTGAGCGGTCTTAGTGCAGCGGCATAGCAAAAATTTAAGAAGAATTGTGCATTTTGTGATGGAAGCACCAAATTTGGCACAATGATAGAATGTTATATTTAGAACATTTTCAGATATGGAACCACTTTGAAATTCACCCAAGGTCGCCGCCATATTGGATTTCAAAATGGCGGCTTTAAAAATCTGTAACCCTTAGGGGGGGTGGCGGAAACAAATCCTACAGGCACAATTATTGCCCCATTCACCCTATATCTTTTCTAACATCAGTAGACACATTACAGCGGCGATTCTGAGCTCAAGGGAACATCTAGGGGTCTGGGGAGTGAAAAATTTGAAAATTTCGGCCAAAAATACCCCTAAAAGAGGTCATTTGGTGTCAAATTTCAGGGGGGGTCGTGTATTGTCCTGTAGATAAAACATGCTGGTCCGTTGATTAACCCCTAATTAAACGACTTTTTTGTTTGTTTGCTCCATCCAGGTTTCAATCATGTCGAAGCAGTTCAAGTTAGTTCATGTTACCAAGCATGTAACTTCAACGCCAAAGATGCCACTGGACTGGGAACTCTGTGTTCTGTGTCAAGTTGATATAGGAGAGTCCCTACAGTGTCCTGCTGTCACGAAAAGAACTGATGCAGGTGCTGGATACAAGACACTTGAAGACAATCTATCAGCATTCAATAAACTAGGCAAGCTGCCACAAGACGTGGACTTGCAACGACTGGATGAAGGCCAAGGGATAGCTGCCACTCTAGCTGCCCACCAAGCCAAGTGGCACAAGTCATGCAGGGTGAAATATAACACTACCAAACTACAGCGGGTACAGAAGAGAAGTCATTCAGAGGGAAGCCCTATCCCCAGTACAATCACAGATAAGTACAAGCTTACTAGGTCTCAGGCAGCTTGTGTTGATAGCATATGCGACAATTTGTGCTTCTTCTGCCAGCAAGAGCTTGGTTTGGAGTTTCATCAAGCAGCAACATTGGAACAAGATAAACACGTTCGCAAGGCTGCAGAGTTTCTTCAGGATACCACTTTGTTAGCCCAACTGAGTGCTGGGGACATGGTCGCAAGAGAGGCCAAGTACCATAAGAAATGTTTGACATCCCTATACAACCGCGTGAGGGCAGCAAAAAAGCTTGCTGAGCAAAGCCAGAGCACGGTAGATGTCATTTCAGCAATAGTCCTTGCTGAACTGGTAACATACATAGAGGAAACTGCTAAAGAAGAAGACACTGCTCCTGTATTCAAGATGGCAGACCTCACCAAGCTCTACACAATGAGAATGGAACAGTTCGGAGTTGTGCTGGAAACATGAGTCCATACAACCAGACTCAAGGAGCGTATCCTGGCACACTTCCCTGATCTGCAGGAGCACAGGCAGGGAAGAGATGTCCTGCTGGTGTTTCAGGAAGACATTGGCAGTGCATTAGCCAAGGCATGTCAACATGATATTGACAGTGATGTTGTGCACCTGGCACGAGCTGCAGGGATTATAAGGAAGGATATGTTCCAGTCATCTCAGCCTTTCAATGGGTCCTTCTCAAACAAATGTCAAGAAGAGTCTGTGCCACAACTGCTGCTGACAATGGTCTCCATGATTTTAGAGGGCGCAGGCATCAAAGATCAGGCATGTCAGTCATCGGCATCGGCGTCTGTGACAATAGCTCAACTTCTCAAATACAACAGTGTGAAGCATGAGAGGAGAGGTGCAGGCACAGACGTACGACACAGCATTAGTCAAGAGACTCCTTTGCCAATATATCTTGGCTTGATGCTTCATGCCCATACGAGAAAGAGGGAACTGGTTGACACATTATCTGGACTAGGGATCAGCATTGCCTATGATAGAGTGCTACGGATCTCTGCAGAGCTGGGGAACGGGGTCTGTCAGCGCTTTCGGGCGGAGAAGGTGGTCTGTCCCCCAAAGCTCTGCGGTGGAGTGTTCACCACATCAGCTGTGGATAATATAGACCACAATCCCAGTTCCACGACAGCACACGACTCCTTCCACGGAACTGGTATTTCATTGATACAACATCCAGACTATGACAATCAAGGCACAGACCGAGGTATTGTCATCATCGGGGGTGTCTCAAATGTCAAGACTGTGGAGGACCTTCCACGGTATTACACAGATGTACAACCAGTTAGTTCACTTGCCAAAAGCCACCCTGTACCAGCTGGAATCCAGTCGTCGCTGCAGAGGAATCCTGCACAAGCTGAACTGGATAAAGAGAAGAGGTGGCTCCAGACTGTGAAGGATGCATGTGACAGTGGTGACACACAGAATCCAGGAAACATTTATTGGGCTGCACATCACGCAGAGAACCAATCGGCCAAGGATACTAGTATCACAGTCACACCCACTGCCTTGCTTCCCCTCTTCCATGACCAAGCCCACTCAGTGGCAATGATCCGCCATGCCATGGATGTCGTGAAAGCAGCGATCAATGAGCTAAACCCTGGACAGATACCCGTCGTCACACTGGACCAACCACTTTATGCGATCGCCAAGCAGGTGCAATGGAACTGGCCAGACACACATGGTGAAGATCTCTTTGTGGTCATGCTGGGTGGTCTACACACAGAGATGGCAGCTTTGAAGACAGCAGGAGACTGGCTGCAAGACAGCGGTTGGACACAGGCATTGGTTCAGGCAGAGATAGCAACAGCTGGCACAGCAGACTCCTTCTTGCGTGCAGCTCACGTCAGCCGTACAAGACGCGCCCACCAAGTAACTGTTGCTGCCCTACACATACTGCAGCATCGTGCATATGACATATACAACGAAAGAGCAACTGCAAGAGATGAGGAACCATTGGAGTTCGAGGCATGGTGTGACCAGAGAGCAGCGGCATGTCCACAGTTTCAGTACTGGGCCACTGTACTTAACCTGGAGCTCTGTATACTCCTCTACATACGTTCACTGAGAGAGTCCAACTTCACGCTGTACATGGACACCCTACCAGAGCTAGCTGCATGGTTCGCTGCATTGGGTCATATCCACTATGCTCGCTGGTTACCAGTCCACATCAGGGACATGGTTGGCATTGCAGAGAAACACCCAGATGTTGCTGCCAAGTTCCATGCGGGGCACCTCACATCCAAGAAGACTAGGCATGCTTTCTCCGCCATCTCCCTAGACCAGGCTCATGAACAAAACAATGCCACGGTCAAAGGCGATGGCGGGGCAGTGGGCCTAACTGAAAATCCAAGTGCCCTTCGACGGTGGATGGTGGCTGGCCCCGAAGTTGCTCGGGTCATCACAGAATTTGAGACCTCACAGCAACTGCGCCAAAGGGGAGAGCACACCCACCACCATGAGCAAACCGACAGTGTGCAGAAGAAGTTCGTCCAAGATGTCCGTGCACTGACAACAGTCATCGAAGAGATGGGCAGCCCCTTTGAAGAAGAAAGCACAGATTTGCTGGTCCTGGGCACACTGGAGATCTTGGGCCCAGCTGTTGTAGATACTGTGCGTACAGCTTTACAGATTGGGAGAGATCAGTTCCATTAATTTGAGAAGGAACGTCTGGCAGACAGATCCAAGCCACTCAATGATGTCATCATCCAATATGGCGTCAGTAAATCAACTTCTAAGTAGAACCATTCAATTCCTTGACCTCAAGTTTGTACATCCAGACACTAAAATCAAGGCTGTAGCTGGTATAGAACCAGAAATATTTGTAATTAAAGATTTTTAAGCCGCCATTTTGAAATCCAATATGGCGGCCACATTGGGGTGAATTCCAAAGTGGTTCCATATCTGAAAATGTTCTCCATATAATATTCTATCATTCTGCCAAATTTGGTGCTTCCATCACAAAATGCACAATTGGTTTGCTATGCCGCTGCACTATCTCAAAAGTCTGAGTTCGAAAGTCTATAAATTGTCATCCTATTGCGTTACACCAACGAGGGGTCAATAATATGGCCGCTGTCCCTTCTGGCGGTCCCATATCGCACCTTCTTTCAAAAAGAGTCGGTCAAATTGTGTGCCAGTACATTCGGACAAGGCAAACCAAAACGAGCCACTCCATCGCAGAATGGCTGCGATTCCTAAACGATGCATCCCGCAGCCAGGTCGGTCGTGGATATGAATGAATATTTGATAATCTTACGACATTTGCAAACACCGAGGACAAGCAGGTTGTTTTGCTACGAACCGCCACGTCGAGCTAAACTGCTGCTGTAATTCTTGACACGGCAGGTGTAAAGTCCAGAATGTAGACGTGCGAGATGTGGGAAGGAATAGCAAGAGTGAGTTGGGTTTAGGAACAACAATATCAAGAGTTACAAATGAATGAATTACGATGGCATTGAGAGATCGGCAAATATTGGACCCGGGAGATATGTTGCACAATGTCATGTGTGTAGCTCCACCACCCACTCTGCCATAACAGCCCTTTTGAAAAAATAATGGCTGCACATCACCCCATTGTAAACACGAGCAATGGTACCCGCCCTATGGGCGGGGCTTCAATTGGGAGGCCCAAATGAAAAGGCAAAAAAATCAGAAATTGAAGGCTTTTTTTATATAAAACGATTTATATAAACATCCGTTAAATCATATCACACGCAAATCATCAAAATCTAAACAGTATTTGTAGAATTTCAACAAAAGCCACATCACTGTTCATATCGGTAAATATTACTCCATAGTGTTTGGAAAAACTGTAAAATTGGAAATTGGAAAAACAATATAGCCTATTTTACTCCAGGGGGTCACAGGATTACCCACCCAAAACATCGTTGCGATCGGTTCAGCCGTCTTTGCGGTACCTGGGAACGAACGGACGGACAGACGGACATTTGGTGAATTATAGTAAGATTCTGGTTGCACCCTCCTCCACTCCGGGGCAATTATGCTTGCAACCTCCCCAACCCTTTTTCTTCCCTTATAAATATTCTGGTTGTACCCTGATCCTCCCTTTTAACTACATGGTATTCCTAGAATACTTACCCTGAGCAGACAACTTGGTGCGAGTCAACTCTTTTGTTTTTGAACGTTCTGTTTATTTGATCCAATATGGCTACCAGACCACATGAGCGATGACACCATAAATTTATATTCTCTAATATAATTGATGCACAGATCACGCTCAATAAATTTCAAACTGATCAAGTGTTGTCACTGTCGAATTATGACGTCATAATGAAGGCACCCATGACGTCATCGTTAACAACACATTCCCCGTGCGGCGTTCTTTACAATGATCCACATTTCAATTTTTTCCCATGGAGTAATTTCAGAGATATAGAGGTGCAACGTTTTTCGGTTTTTCCACGATGGCGCCTGTACCACGTGACCTATGACGTCATAATTACCAATAAAATATTCTCCAGGCGGAGGACCTCCTGTGGTAAAATTTGGTGTCAAATGGACCAACACCCAATTCCGATAGATTGCGCCGAGCAGTTTTGCACGGGGCGAATTGCGGTTTTATCCTGCGTGATTGATGGGCCTGATTGAGTAGTCAAATTCGGTTTCGGACTATACTAGGCCAATAAAGAAAAGACGATACAAACAAGTTGTAAACAACAAAATGAACATGCCTTTTATTTACAAGGCACAGAAAAAGAGACGAGAGGCAGACTTATCAATCTTTACCGAGCTAAATCCCGACAGGCGCCTTCACACACACACGGGGATGAAGCACACCGGTTATTTTTGTACCGGGAAACGTGCAGACGATGACCTGGTCTGGCAGTTCCCGTGCACAGCTTGAAGGAGGTCCGCAGGACGAACCGCCACCTCCAAGTCCGCACGAGCGACGATCCAGCTCGAGGACGAAGAAGGAGCGCGGCACGGAGAACGAAGGTGCAGGACGGCCAGCTTCAAGGACGAACGACGAGAGAGACGTAGCTTGCAGGTCAGAGGGGGCGGCCGGATCAGAGAGAGAGTCCGAAATGCGATGAGCCCTGGTTTATATCGGACCCTAAAGGCTTTCCAGAATGTTCCACAGCCTCCCATTGGCTGAGGTTGGTCACGTGCGGTCATTCCCTCCCACCTCCTTTAGGAAGGTTTCATTCCTCCTTCCCTCTATTAGTTAGGGGAGGTTTTACAACCCACCATTGGTCGCCAGCCGGTGCCGTGTCCACGGCCCCTTATTGGTCGCTTGCTGGTGACGTGGGATCAACCTGATTGGTCGCCTGCTGGTTACCTGTCATTGGTCTCTTGTTGGTCACATGGCCTGTTTCATGTGCAGGGAGCCATGCCTCCCTGCACATGAAAACGTCTTCCCTCAACCACACGGATATTTGAAATCCTGCCTAACTCAACGCATATTGGTGTGGATTCCTAAACATTGGGAGGGGAGCTAATCTTTACATTTAATAAGAAATAACTAACGACTGCAGACAACATGATGTTGTGCATTTTATAGGGGGTTTGCCTTTATCGCAAAACCACAGCAATACATATATATACATATATACATACATATATATATATATATATATATATATATATATATATATATATATATATATATATATATATATATATATATATATATATATATATATATATATATTGTTGCGGATATGGGATTTGGCCTCCATATCCGCTTGTAAATATTCCCCTATTTCCCCAATACTCCCCAACTATCCCCAATCCCCCATTCCCTAGTCCCATTGTCTGTAAACAACACTCTGTAGAACCGACCTTCCCCTTTTTCCCCCATTAAATGTCGTGCCCAGGTCCACCGCATCTCACGTAGACAACTTTCGGACATCTTGCTAGTTATTCTTAGTCTATGTCAGTTAAGGACTCGTTTCCATTAATTCTGACTCTTCGTTGCACCAGAATGTGATTGTATGGCACCAGTAGTGAGTTTAGGACCTCCCAATACCTCCCCCCAACCTCATCTCCGCATCCTCCCATCATCTCATGGAACAACAACAACTACAACCAAAGCGGGGGCGGCGCGGCCGCGGTGCGGGGAGTGGGCGTCCTCACTCCGGCTCGGTTAGCCGCCATGGCCCATGTGCTCCAGGTTACGGGGTTACCACGAAGGGGCTGGCTGTCAGCTCCTCGTCAAGGGCGGAGCCCGGTAACCCCCGCACCCAATAAGAAGCAACGGGCCGATTCCATCTGGGGCGGAGCTAACGAGCCGAGGGCGTGTCACTCCCCGCCGGCTATACGCAGCGACTTACCGGACGTGACGTCAGATGCGCCTCAGCCACGAAGAAGAACCAGTCGCGACCTCCGAGCGCTGAGAGACCTCCCTGCATCTTTTGGGCCGCGGTATCCTGTCCCTGAGCCAAGAGTGCACCTTGAGCCATCGACTACCTGCCTTTCCTTGCCATCAATCCCCGTGTGAGTCAGTCTTGTCCCGTTTATCTGTCGTCTGTCGGGGCTACTATAAGACCGTAATTAAGTGCCTATCTTTCTATGCTGTCTCTCTCATCCCTGTAATCTAAACGTTCCGAACTAATATAACCTCCTCCGGAGGCCTTGAGAACTGTACCCCTGGTGTCGTGTCATTTAACCTAGCCGTTGTGTCCTTTCCTTCATTGATCTAGCGTAGCGCGACTCGGCCAACGTTCGAGTATAATCGGGTAACTTGTGCGAACACGGCGGCCATTCCGCTCGGCCCATCATAACATCTAAGTCGTGTCGGTAACAATTGGTGTCAGGAGTGTCGGATTCGGACCTGGGACTAAATTCATTTAGCCCAAATTTTGGAACACCAATTGTACCATTAGGGTAACAATTGGTGTCGAGGAGTGAGATTCGATCCGGAGCGCGTTTTACGCGCTCGAAATTATAACGGCGAAATTTGATTGTGTTTTACAAAATATAAAAACCCGAATTTTGAAAGTCGCGCTATGGCAGACCAAGTCGGCTGGGGTCCGGTAGAGGAGAGTGAGGCAGGGTCGATCCAGGACCAAATTGAGGGACATGAGGAGAGCGAAGCAGTGAGGGTAGCAGACGCACAAAATAGCGTCGTTGCGCCCGACGTTGCGGGCGCGCAAAATGGCGCCTCGCAAGAGCGCGCGGTAGCCGAGCCCGCTGTATCAGCGGGCTTTAACATGCAGCCGATTGACATGCAGGCCCTCATTGCGCAGCTACAGGCAGCTGTACAGATGAGTATGGGGAGCCAAATTGAGCGATTGGGTGAGCGGTTGGGAAACCAAATTGTGGGAATGAGGGCTAATAGTGAGCGATTGGAAGGCAAATTGAGGGACATGAGGGACGAAGCGAGGGGTACCGGTGAGGGGTTAGACAAGAAATTTGGGAAGTTAGACAATAATTTTGAGGGGTTAGACAAGAAATTTGGGAAGTTAGACAATAATTTTGAGGAGTTAGACAAGAAATTTGGGAAGTTAGACAATAATTTTGAGGAGTTAGACAAGAAATTTGGGAAGTTAGACAATAATTTTGAGGGGTTAGACAACGGGATAAAAGAGGTGAGAAATGGGTTAATGGGGGTAGAAAACAGAATGGCCGCTCAAGAGAATCAAATGGAAGGGATGCAAAAGGGGTTAGAGGGGTTAGAAAACAGGATGGAAGGCAAATTGAGGGACATGAGGGACCAAGCGGAAAGGGAAGTTAACCAAATGGGGCAGCAGATAGAGGGGGTCAGAATGGGGGTAGAAACCAAACTGGATGCTCACAGGGAGGAAATGGAGCAGATGAGGGTGGCATCTGGGCAGGAGATGCAAGTGATGGGAGAGGAGATCAGAAGAGGTGTGAGTGAGGAGGTCGGAGGAGTGCGCGAGGAGGTGAGGCACTGTAAGGAGCACATGGAGAAGGAGGTGAGAAAGGGGACTGTAAAGTTACAAGGGGGCATAGAGGACCTGACGCAGGAGGTGGAGCAGCTGACGGTGGGACAGACGGAGTTAGTGGAGCAGGTTCAAAGGAACACTGCGGTATTAGGAGGGTTAAAGGCGACACAGAAAGAACTAAAAGATGACTTGATAGCGACGAAGAGGGAATGTCAGATGGTACGTGAGGGACTGACAACGAGGTTGGACGAGGTGATAGAGGTAATGGAGACGAAGGACTGGCAGGTGAGGACGCACATGGAAACGGTCAAGGTAGCCTTAGAGGACGAACTTGAGGAGACGTACCGGGGAATAAAAGAGGTGAAGCAGAAATTAGAAGAAGTGGAAGAAGGGGTGAGCGAAATTAAGAAGCGACGGAGAGGGGATAAGAAAGAGATAAAAGAGGAGATAAAAGAATTGGTCCAAAGTCTGTGTTTGGATCGTGATGATGTGCTCATTAACCGGATGAGGGATTCGCAGGTGATGGAGGAGAAGCGAAGAGGAAGAGGACCCGGTGTAAGTGGTGACCAATATGGTCGTGCGTATGATGCGCCAGGGGATTTAAGAAGCTTGGGGGTCGAGATGGACCCGGGTGTTCGTGAGAGGCCGTTGGTGAAGTGTGCGACAGGTCTGGTGTGCGAAAAAGGAGGTGTGCGAGAAAGTCCGACTCGGGTGTGTGAGGAAAAAGTGCGTGCCAAGGAGTGAGGGTGCTGGCGAGAATGAGTCGGTCGTAGCGCGTGTGCGAGGGAGCACATGGAAGCGCGGTGTGGTAAGTGTTACAGAGGGTGTGACGGGAGAGTGTGCGCAGGAGTGTGCGCGAGAAAGGTGTGTAACGGACAGGTGCCTGAGGAAAGAGTGCGCTGTCGGGAGTAAGGGTGAGTGCGCTGTCAAGAATGGAGGTGAGAGTAGTGAGAGTGACAAGGAGCGTGAGTTGGTTGTGACAGGTGAGAAAGGATGCACACCTGGAATGGTAGAGCGTGAGTGGGAATGCACGCTGGAATTGGTAGTGAGGCACGTGGTTGGGTGTGCGAATGAGAGCACACCTGTGATTGTCACAGAGGAGGTGACAGAGGAGGGGGCGCGAAGAGGTGTGTTGGTGAGGTGTGCGACCAACGAATGTGTGCCAAAGTGTTCGGTGGTCAGGTGTGTGACCAAGGCTGTGAGTGGAATGAGGGGACCTGGGTGTGTAAGGAAAGGTACGAGGAGCATGGAAACGGCTGGATGTGTGAGCAAGGAACGGGCTGCGGGGTGTAAGCGTCCAGGTGAAGCATCGACGGTAACCGCTTTAGAGGTTAGAGCGACTTTTAGCCGAATCGGGCCCTCGGTGCGTGCTGGGCCTCACTTTGAACGGCCGCGTCCGTGCTCCACTAGGCGGAGCGGGCAGCCCGATAGAAAGGGTCGTCATGGCGACCACTTTTTGTTGAGGCAGTCCGGCAGGTCGAGATCGGGACATTGGATGGCTCCGTGCCGAGATGGTGCGTGGGATCTCGGCACGGGTAAGCCCTCGTCCCTGCACCGAATGCGGGACGTGTCCAGCCGCTGGCACAGAACAACCCGCATTCATGGCTTGGCTTTACGAAGCCGGGCTTTGGACAGGAATTGGCGCACCGAGAGGCATTAGTGAGTAGACTGGGTGATGAGGTTAGTGTTTTGGCCCCAAAATTAGAGAAAAACAAAATTTGATGATTGGCCAAGGATTGGCAGTAATGATTGGCAGATGATGGGTAGTGATTGGCAAATTTTTAATTTGTTGAAATTTGATGTGCAAAATTGGTAGTGAGCGATGGGCCCGGTGGATAAGGCTGGCATCCCTGCCGCCCTTCCAATGTGGGGGCAAAGGAGCTATAGATTATGGGGTGTATAGCAGTGAAAACTAGCCCGGGTGGGTTAGGTTATATTGTAGGGATCTAGCGAAGATGACATTAGGTGACGTTAAGTTTAGTTAGTGACTGATACCTGTAGTGGGGACGCAGGTAGATTAGTGTGGATGATAATGACGTGGGAGCGCAATAGTTTAAAGGGACGACTGGGAAGCGCAAGTTTCAGAAGGGAGTAGTTAGCTGAGATGATGCCGTGTGTGTGAGAATTGAACAGGTGTGATTGCACAGGTGTGCAACTGGACAGGTGTGTGGAGCAGTGTATGAGTAGTGAGTTGTGGATCAGCGCGAATGTGCTTGGGGAGAGAAGGGTGCAGGTGGCACCAGGTGTGAGAGCACAGGTGTGCAGGTACAGGTGTGTGGAGAGAGTTGGAGTAAGTGGTACGGAGTGGTGTGCATGGTGCGAAGGTGTGGATGGGGGAAGAGTGGACCCCTTTCACGAGTACCCGGGGCGGGTAGTGTAAGTGTTAGGTAGAGGGTATAGGTAAATTGTGGTTGGATATTGGCATTTGTGGTGCGGTTGCAGAATGGTGTTGTGGATGGGTGCATTAGTGTTGTGGAAATGGCTGGGCGTGTAGCCTGTTAGTGTGTGTAGTTGGTTTGGGCACTCCACCACTGTGAGGATGTCGGCCAGGTGAGGCCGCAGGTGGGCTCTGGGAGCCGGTAGAGTTGTGGATGGGGCCCGAGGATCCGGAGGACGGACCCGGGTAGCCCAGTGCCAGAGAGGGCACCGAGTGGGGAGAGCGCCAGAGGGCCTTCCCCAGGTAGTTAGGTTAGGGTAAGGAGCAGGTCAGCTCGGAGGCAACTGCAGTGGTGGAGGTGCGCAGGTGGGTAGACCCGCTGGGAGAGGTACACGCCACAGCCCAGAAATTGTGCGAGGGCACCGGGAGATGAATCGGGGGAGTGAGACCCCAAATTGAAAAGCACCACAGTTGGTCAATGGGAATTGGTTTTTAGAACCCATAGTGTAAGTTGGCCAATGGATTGGCAGGGAAAGACCCCGGGTAGTGTAAAGTTGTTAAAGTCACTTAGGAAATAGTTAGGATTGATGAACCTGTCGCACCATACGCAGCCACTTACCTGTGGTGATGATGATGACTCCACACCTGTGTTTTCTTTGTTCTGTTGCAGGAAATGAGAATTGCTGTGAGGATTTGTGAGACGCATCACGACGTGGATGAGACATTGGGGTGATTCCATCTCTCCCTCCTTAGGAGGGACTGATGATGAATTGGTGATGACAAATTATGATGTTGAGTTGGAAATGGCAAATTTTGATGAAAGTTGAAAATGGCAAATTTGATTGGTTAGGAGGGAGAGAAGACGAATTTGGTTTATGGGAGGAACGGGGAAGACAGTAGGGACGTTTGTTGATTTGTAAAGTAGATGTTTATGGGTAGTGTTGTGTTTTGTGGATACAGTAAGGGGTAAGGGAGGGGCAATGTAGGTTACCTGGTTGGGGGGGGGGGCGTACGGTAGGAACGTACCTGTCTCGCCTGGTTCCCATGTGCCCCTAGTGTGCATTACCTTGTGTTGCGTGCACTTTTGCGCCCTTACCACCTTACTCACTTGTCTGCTTCTTTTGTCTCCCACCTCCGAGGATCTGGCTTTGGGGCAGAGAGAGAGGAGAGAGAGGTGCTGGCTCCGCAGTTGTGGGCCTGCACTTTCGCTGCTTGCTGCTGGGATCGATACACCATATGGACCGCAATTTTGGTGGCCACCCACAATGGACCGCAGTTCTTTTGCGGCCAAGCACCACCCGTGGATGGACCTATGGGTCAACGTGGCACCTATGCCATACAGGTGAACCACTAATAGTTGGCCACCAGACGGCCACAATCTAGAAATGGACGCGGTTGGCGCCTTTCTTTATTTTTGAAGGAAGCCAGAACACCAAGTGCACCACACGAAGGCAAGACCAGCGGCAGAACATCGGCCGGCTGCGACACCACCGGTGATTTATAAACACTTTATTGGTGCACCGGATGGTGCTGACTGTACATGATGGGGTGGTGCTTTTGGTGCTTGGAAGGGGTGCTCTGCACATTATTAAAGGCCGTAAGGCCACAGAGCACTCGTGGGTTGGTGTATCGATGCTGGCATGCGTGCTCTCTCTATGCATAACATCTGCATGTGTTCCTCCAAAAACAGGTCCTGGATCGTAGTGTAAATATCAGCGTAGTCTTGTAAATAATGCTCCCTACCGGCTGTATGTTTAGTTTGCGAATTCTTTCCGCGATTCGGTTATCCTGTGGGTGTGTTTCTGTGAGGAGAAGGGTGCAACGTCGCAGGGGGACATATTTACTCAATTGTGAATATCTGTAAAACTGTCGCACTCAGGGTAGAGTTAATAGTAGAGGGAACTACATCTGAGTGCCACACTAAAATAGGTAAAAATTTATCGGGTCGGGACGCCCCGAGGGTAGAGAAGGGTGCAATGTTGCGGATATGGGATTTGGCCTCCATATCCGCTTGTAAATATTCCCCTATTTCCCCAATACTCCCCAACTATCCCCAATCCCCCATTCCCTAGTCCCATTGTCTGTAAACAACACTCTGTAGAACCGACCTTCCCCTTTTTCCCCCATTAAATGTCGTGCCCAGGTCCACCGCATCTCACGTAGACAACTTTCGGACATCTTGCTAGTTATTCTTAGTCTATGTCAGTTAAGGACTCGTTTCCATTAATTCTGACTCTTCGTTGCACCAGAATGTGATTGTATGGCACCAGTAGTGAGTTTAGGACCTCCCAATACCTCCCCCCAACCGCATCTCCGCATCCTCCCATCATCTCATGGAACAACAACAGCTACAACCAAAGCGGGGGCGGCGCGGCCGCGGTGCGGGGAGTGGGCGTCCTCACTCCGGCTCGGTTAGCCGCCATGGCCCATGTGCTCCAGGTTACGGGGTTACCACGAAGGGGCTGGCTGTCAGCTCCTCGTCAAGGGCGGAGCCCGGTAACCCCCGCACCCAATAAGAAGCAACGGGCCGATTCCATCTGGGGCGGAGCTAACGAGCCGAGGGCGTGTCACTCCCCGCCGGATATACGCAGCGACTTACCGGACGTGACGTCAGATGCGCCTCAGCCACGAAGAAGAACCAGTCGCGACCTCCGAGCGCTGAGAGACCTCCCTGCATCTTTTGGGCCGCGGTATCCTGTCCCTGAGCCAAGAGTGCACCTTGAGCCATCGACTACCTGCCTTTCCTTGCCATCAATCCCCGTGTGAGTCAGTCTTGTCCCGTTTATCTGTCGTCTGTCGGGGCTACTATAAGACCGTAATTAAGTGCCTATCTTTCTATGCTGTCTCTCTCATCCCTGTAATCTAAACGTTCCGAACTAATATAACCTCCTCCGGAGGCCTTGAGAACTGTACCCCTGGTGTCGTGTCATTTAACCTAGCCGTTGTGTCCTTTCCTTCATTGATCTAGCGTAGCGCGACTCGGCCAACGTTCGAGTATAATCGGGTAACTTGTGCGAACACGGCGGCTATTCCGCTCGGCCCATCATAACATCTAAGTCGTGTCCGTAACAATATATACATATATATATATATACATATATATATATATATATACATATATATATATATACATATATATATATATATATACATATATATATATATATATATATATATATATATATATATATATATAATATACATACATACATACATACATACGTACATACGTAATACTTACATACAATGAATTGGTGTATTTTCGTATGACAAGTTCAGAGAGGTCCTTCAGAAAGTATTCACACCGCTTGACCTTTTCACATTTTGTTGTGTTAAAGCCTGAATTTAAAATGGATCAAATTGAGATTTGTTTGTTACTGATCTATACATAATACCCCATTAATGTCAAGGTGGATTTTTTTTTTTTAGAATCTTTTTACAAAATAATTAAAAATGAAAAGCTTAAATGTCAAGAGTCCATAAGTATTCAACCCCTTTGCTATGACACTCTAATTGGACATTATTTAGAAAGAAACACCTTTCCATATAAGGTACCATAGTTGACAGTGCATGTCCGAGCAAAAACTCTTCCAAGAAGTCCAAGGAACTGTCCATCGAACTCCAAGATAGAAGTGTGAGGAGGCATATATCTGGGGAAGGGTATAAAACAATTACGAGAGTGTTGAAAGTTCTCCAAAGCACAGTGAGCTCCATTATTAGGAAATGGAAAGAATATGGAATTAGCCAGATTCTTACTAGAGCTGACCGTCCGGCCAAATTGACCAACCTGGCAAGTAGGACCTTGGTCAGGGAGGTGACAAAGAACCAAATGACCACTCAGGCAGAACTACAGAGTTACTTGGCTGAGATGGGAGAACCTGCCGGAAGGACAACAGTCTCTGCAGCGTTTCATAAATCTAGGCATCATGGGAGAGTGGCCAGACGGAAGCCCCTCCTGAGAACAAGGCACATGACAGCACTCCTGAAGTTTGTAAAAAGGTATGTGAAAAACAAAAGTGAATGAGCGAACTGAAAAAGGCATGTGAAAGTGAATGAGGCAAAATATTCCGTGTCTGATGAGATGAAAATTGAACTCTGGCCTGAATGCAAAGCGTTATGTCTTGTGGAAACCAAGCACAGCTCATAACCCATGTAACACCATTCCTTTCCTACCGTGAAGCATGGTGGTGGCAGCATCATTCTATGGGGATGCTTTTCAGCCACAGGGACTGGGAGACTTGTAAGGATAGAGGGAACAATAAATGGAGCCAAATACAGGAAAATTCTTGGAAGAACCTGCTTCAGAGTGCAAAAGACCTTAGACCCCGGCAAATATTTTTGTTCCAACAGGACAATGACCCCAAGCATACAACCAAATCATCACTGGAATGGCTTCAGACCAAGGACGTGAAAGTCCTTGAGTGGCCCAGCCAACGTCCAGACTGGAATCCCATTGAGAATCTGTGGAAAGACTTGAAGATTCACCGACGTAATTGAGAGTTTAAAACGATAATGACGAGGTAGGTGATGGTTGCATTATTACTGCTTCAGGTCGAGACCGATTCACTGTTGTCTGATGCTCCCCATCCAACTTCACAGAGCTTGAGCAAATCTGCAATGAAGAATGGGAGAAACTCCCCAAATCCAGATGTGCAAAGCTGATACCGACATATCCAAGAAGACTCGAAGCTGTAATTGCTGCCAAAGGAGTTTCTGCAAAGTATTGACTCAGGGGGTTGAATACTTATGTAAATTAGATATTTCTGTATTTCATTTTAAATAAATCTGTAAGAAATTCTAAAAACATGTTTTCACTTTGTCATTATGGGGTATTTGGTGTATATCGCTCACAATTTAAATCCAGGAGTGAATCTTGGTGTCAGTAACTAAAACCAAAATGAAATGTCATCCATAGACCGAGTAGTGAAACTTCTCCTGTGCACGACTACCCGGCACACTGTAAAACCGAGGAGGTTTAAAACTGCCTTAACTCACACCGAAGTGATATGCATTAACCTTCATCCTGTTGAGTTATTATGGTGGTTTATCGGAACCTGACACCCTGGATCATAACTTAACCAACTCCTTATTGACTCAACCTGAAGCAGTAATAATGCAACCTTCACCTACCTCGTCATTATCGTTTTAAACTTGTTGTTAAAAATCTGCGTACTCCAGCCTGGGACTCTCAATTACAGAGAAAATGTCATCAGCCCTTGACTGAGAAAGAATGTAACTGTGTGAAAGATTTTCCATCTTGTTCGACTTCATCATGTTGTCGTGTGGACAAACAGACACACACGTCGGACGTCGTATGGTTGGGAAAGATGGCCGTCCTGGGAGTTCTGGGTATCTGTCTCGTCCTTTTGCCCAGTAATGATGGATGAACCCAACAGGATGTTCATTGAGAAATGCCAACCGTCATGGGATGCAAGGAGAAGCTGATGTTGCAGACGTTAACCCTTCGTCGGAGGCTATGTCGGATGCTATTTCACTCTGGCGCGGTTCATCCATTGTTCTACCTGTCCACCAACATTGATCAACACTGGCCTTCACCGATCAGGAAGACGTTTTTCAGTCTAATGAACATTCCTCTCAATATGAAATTGCTCGCTTCACCGATACCCAGAGAGCCCTCCTTTGTGGATGTTCAGGATCCCGAACATGTAAACAGGACCGAAGAGGTTATACAGGTAAGATGACATTTGCCACACCTTTCCTGTCAAGGGCACCTTGCAGAAGCTTACACAAACCAAATAAGACTTCCTTTTTGAAACCCACGAAAATATTCATCAAGAGTAGCACACTCAAGAAATTCAGCGGAGCGAGAGAGAGACAGGAGAGATATGCAAAAAATATGGAAGTGATGATTCTTATTCTACCATTCCTGTCAAATGTGTTTTCCTCGTTCCATCCTCACCTGCTCCTTATCTTTTTGTATGTCGAGTCTGTCTTTTTACTTTATTTACAGTTGTTTAAGGCTCACGGAGAAGCCTGTACATAATCCCATTTAAGATAAAGAAAGACAAGAGCAGACCTGAGTGTTTGCAAAGGCATGAGTAGACTCGAGGCAAACAAACACGTATGGTATACTAGCAGAAGTACCCGGCATTGCTGGGCGGGGGAGGGGAGGGGAACTGGGGAGAGGGGAACGGGGGGGGGAGGAGGAAAGGGAGGGGAGGTGGGGGAGGGGGAAGGGGGGGAGAGGAGGGGGGAAGGAGGGGAGGGGGAAGGAGGGGAGGGGGAAGGGGGGGAGGGGAGGGGGAAGAGGGGAGGGGAGGGGGGAAGGGTAGGGTGGAGGGGGAAGGGTGGGGGGGAAGGGGAGGGCCAGTCAACAATGACGTTGCAGTTCTCATAGTAGGAGAGCAGCACAACAATCGCGACATCGTCCTGCATCTTCGCAACAACAGCATGAAGCCGACTTTGGAGACTCACCGATCCTGTGACGCCATCCAGGACCGGCGTTGCCGGGCGGGGGAAGGGAGACCCGTACATTCGCCCTCTCGACTCAAGCTCACTCGGACAAAAGCCTCGCACAAATTACACCGTGAAGGCCCAATGGCCATGTCTGTGCCACAAATCAAGTACGTGAGCGAGTCGGGTGCACTGAATTGAAAATATATAGAACGCTCATACTCCGTGAAAAGTGTAGCCGCCGTGTCGCCATCTTGGTTTAGCACGACGACCAACTCGCTTCGCGGATCTCGTTTGTTTTGAACGTGTCCCAGATTTTAAAAGCCAGACAACTGTTAAAATGCCATTTTGTGCGGCAATAAACTGCTCCAATCGGTTAAGGAAGGGTTGTGGAAAGACGTTTCACAGCTGTTTCAAAGACGTTTAATTCATATCGCACAAAATCGACACAAAACACGATCACACAAAAGGTGAAAAAACGCAATCGCTTTTCGCTCTGAATTACGTGCAAACGCGTGACGGAAATCACCATCGCCCAGCATCGAATGCCAACCAAGATAGCGCCCGGTAGCTGCATCTCCACCTGTGTGGTGTGAATGGCAATGGTCATTCTATATATTTTCCGTTCAGTGCTCTGGCAGCGAGGATGGAACATCACGTGATCGCTCTGAGCGAATCAGCGAGCTGCTCTGGCACTGCTTGAGATTCCGTGTATAATGTTCCTCGCTGAAATGCGCTGAGGTAAATATGAATAAAAAATATGGATCTCGTCAAATATTTTTCGGTAGGCCATGTCCTTCCCAGGCTCAATGGCCATTTCTATGCCAAATATCAAGCACGTGAGCCTCTCCGGCTCTCCGTTTAGGAGTCTATCGGTAACATACATACACACACACACACACACACACACACACACACACACACGTGTTTTATTTATATAGATTAGATGTGAACATTCTTCTTCTTCTTCTTTCCCAACAAGATCCAAGCTCATGGAAGAGCAGGGTGATGAAGTGTTTGCACTGCCAGTAGGGCAGTGGGGTAACTGTTGGACATGATAAGCAATGGAGTAAACGAACAGCTGGAGAGAGGAGGGAAGGAAACACAGCAACCTCAAACTAAGAGGGTTAGGTTTGGAAGGGCTAGTAAAGATTGTGGGTGAGGATGGAGGATGACGTGAGATGGCAGTGCATGTGAGATGGCAGAGCATGTGAGATGGCAGAGCATGTGAGATGGCAGTGCATGTGAGATGGCAGTGCACGTGAGATGGCAGTGCACGTGAGATGGCAGTGCACGTGAGATGGCAGTGCACGTGAGATGGCAGTGCACGTGAGATGGCAGTGCACGTGAGATGGCAGAGCACGTGAGATGGCAGTGCACGTGAGATGGCAGTGCACGTGAGATGGCAGTGCACGTGAGATGGCAGTGCATGTGAGATGGGAGTTTTTTTTTTTTTTTTTTTTTTTGTATACTGAATCGAGGCTCGTGAAAGAGCTAACATTTATTTCACAAACAAATCAACCAGACAAACAAAATATACAAAAAGAGGGAGCGGAAGACAAGATGGGGAGAGAAGGGGAAGCACACAACCACAACATTTGAGAGCAGGGAGAAGTGTGGGAGGGAGAGGGCTTGGGGGCAGGAGGCATGGGAAGGGGGGGGGGGGTGGGTGGGAGAAGTATAAAACACAAGGGGACCGAAATTAGCGGGGGTAGAAAAGATCAAGTTTTTGGATGGGGGAGGATAAGAGATGGTGGTGAACAGCTGTTTTAAAGACCTGGAGGGTGGAGTGGGATTGAAGAGAGTGAGGGAGTTTGTTCCAGAGGTGGGAGAAAAGAGGAATGAAGGAGAGCAGAAAGTCTTGATTTTGGCAGTTTAACCATAAGAGGGTTGCAGGCAGATCTTGTGCGACCTGTAGGAATATTTGGGGGACAGAGCCCAGAAAGGGCTGGGGGGGGGGCAAGGCCAGAGAGGAGTCGGTAGAAGACGGAAAGACCACCAACCTGCCTGCGGTGAGTGAGTGAAAGGCCCTTGGAGTTAGCTTCATCGCGGGAGATTCCAATGATTCTGAAGTGCATGTGAGATGGCAGTGCATGTGAGATGGCAGTGCATGTGAGATGGCAGTGCATGTGAGATGGCAGAGCATGTGAGATGGCAGTGCATGTGAGATGGCAGTGCATGTGAGATGTCAGTGCATGTGAGATGGTAGTGCATGTGAGATGGTAGTGTATGTGAGATGGCATTGCATGTGAGAAGGCAGCGCATGTGAGATGGCAGCGCATGTGAGATGGTAGCGCATGTGAGATGGCAGAGCATGTGAGATGGCAGTGCATGTGAGATGGCAGTGCATGTGAGATGGCAGAGCATGTGAGAGGGCACTGCATGTGAGATGGCAGTGCATGTGAGATGGTAGTGCATGTGAGATGGCAGTGCATGTGAGACGGCAGTGCATGTGAGACGGCAGTGCATGTGAGACGGCTGTGCATGTGAGACGGCTGTGCATGTGAGACGGCAGTGCATGTGAGATGGCAGTGCATGTGAGATGGTAGTGCATGTGAGATGGCAGTGCATGTGAGACGGCAGTGCATGTGAGACGGCTGTGCATGTGAGACGGCAGTGCATGTGAGATGGCAGTGCATGTGAGACGGCTGTGCATGTGAGATGGCAGTGCATGTGAGATGGCTGTGCATGTGAGACGGCAGTGCATGTGAGACGGCAGTGCATGTGAGACGGCAGTGCATGTGAGACGGCAGTGCATGTGAGACGGCAGTGCATGTGAGATGGCAGTGCATGTGAGATGGCAGTGCATGTGAGATGGCAGTGCATGTGAGACGGCAGTGCATGTGAGACGGCAGTGCATGTGAGATGGCAGTGCATATGAGATGGCAGTGCATGTGAAATGGCAGTGCATCGCCCGCTTGAAACACTAGAGAAAGGAGCAGCCTCTGAAGGGTGATCCACATATGAGAGAAGCAAGGAATAAAAGAGTTGTTGTTGTTGTTGTTGTTGTTGTATAGGCCCAGACAGTTCTCTTGAACAGGCCCGTGGCACAGAGACAGCTGATCTATCTCCCTGGAGCGATCCAGAGATACCCCATATTCAAGATGATGTACCTCCACCTTTGTGAAGCCATGGCCAAGAGATAGGCAGAGAGAGAGAGAGGGAGGGAGAGACAGAGAGACAGAGACAGACAGAGACAAAAGGGAGTGGGCTGGTCCATGTGGACCAATCGGCGCACTGATTGTGTCTGCACTATATGTCGACATGGGTACCCAGGAGAGGTATTGGCTGATGATGAGGCCTGGAAGTTTAAGAGCCTGAACCTCTTTCTGTGGCTGTCTGCTAAAATAGATATGTGCGTTTTGTTGAAAATCCTTCTGGAGTGACAGGATAAGACAGATGTTCCAGGATTGGATGACATGTTCCATTTCTCAGATAAGCATATGATCGGTTCCAGATGAGCAGAGAATAATGGAGCTGCTGTCTATCATTGGGATCAGGTATGTCAGCGTTGAGTCGTCTGCAAAAACGACGAGAGTTTTTCATACAGCTTTTTCATACAGTTTCGAGCGAACAACTTTAAAACAGCTGTTCACCACCATCTCTTATTTTCCCCCATCCAAAACCTTGATCTTTTCCACCTCCATTAATTCAGCCCAGATCCACTTTTTTGAAATACCAACTTCTTTCCTGGATGTCCTTGCAGTGTCCATGTGTTTTTACCTCTCCCATCCCCCATCCCCCTTCATCTGCCCCCTCCCCCCAATCCCTCTCCCTTCCACAGATCTCCCAATGTCCCTGTTCTCTACTGTTGTACTTATGTGTTTCCCTCTCTCTCCCCATATTGTCTCCCTGGTGTTGGGCTAGTGGCTAGGGTGCCAGCTTAGGATCCGAGGATCCTGGGTTCGAATCCCGGTCAATCGCCGAATTAACGCCAGGGGGGTTGACTCAGCCTGTTCATCCTTCCGAGGTCGGCAAATTGAGTACCAGTTCACTGGTAATTCCCTGTTTGTCGTAAAAAGGCGACAAAAAGAGTTGGCGGCAGGAAGGGCATCCGGCCGTAAAACATTGCTTCAAAAAAGGGGACCAAAAAAAAAAAAACAACAACCACGGTCCCCGAAAAAGGCCAACCCCCGCTTGCGGGGAAAAATGGCCTCTAAAGGTGTTTTTTTTTTTTTTTCCCCCCATATTGTCTCCCGCTCCCTTTATTATATGTTTAATGCGTCCGTTTATGTTTTTTGTGATTACTGTTAGCTCTTACACAAGCCTCTCTCTATCTTGTATACAATACTGTGTATACTTCGTGTGTTCAAAAGGTATCCGACCTTTATTTTTCGTGCGTAAAAAAAAAGAAGCTAGGGAGGCGTTGATTGGTGCACGTATGTAGGCGATCCTAATGCACACGCGTGAATTTTTTCCCACCTGCAGAAGCTGTAATTCGACGGCAGACCGCCGATGAGTGAGGACATGTAAGTGAGCGCCGTCGGATTTTCGTTTTTGACAAAATGACGGAAAAACTTGAACAACGCTACTGCATCAAATTTTGTGTTTCATCAAACTTGCATCAAAACTGCAACTTGGTTTCTGGGTCGTACCCATAAACCCAGGACTCATCGCCAGTGATCACTGTGTTGAGGAAGCTGGGATCGCTGTTCACAGTCTCCAGCATGTCCTGTGCGATCTCCAAACGGAGTTGCTTCTGCTCAATCGTTAGCAGCTTTGGTACGAACTTCGCTGAGATTCTCCTGAAGCCCAAATCCTCCTTCATAATGGAATGAACGGTGTTGAATCTTGCGGATCGTTTCCACTTGGGAATCGCCAAGCTTTACACAAAATTTGATGCAGTAGCGTTGTTCAGGTTTTTCCGTCATTTTGTCAAAAACGAAAATCCGACGGCGCTCACTTACATGTCCTCACTCATCGGCGGTCTGCCGTCGAATGACAGCTTCTGCAGGTGGGAAAAAATTCACGCATGCGCATTAGGATCGCCTACATACGTACACTAATCAATGCCTCCCTAGCTTCTTTTTTTTTTACGCA
>NC_136267.1:30025059-30077559 GCF_964187855.1 Myxine glutinosa | reverse complement strand
CAGGTCCACCACATCTCACGTAGACAACTATAGGACATCTTGCTAGTTATTCTTAGTCTATGTCAGTTAAGGACTCGTTTCCATTAATTCTGACTCTTCATTGCACCAGAATGTGATTGTATGGCACCGTTAGAAAGTTTTGGACCTCCAAATACCTCCCCGCAGCTCTTCCTCATGGTACAACAACAACAACAACAACAAACAAGCAGGCGGCGGCGCGCGGGAAGTGTGCGTCCTCACTCCGGCTTGGTTAGCCGCCATTGAACATGTGCTCCGACGGGGTTACCACGCAGGGGCTCGCTGTCAGCTCCTCGTCAAGGGCGGAGCCCGGTAACCCCCCGCACCCAATGGAGGCGGCGGACCGATTCCATCTGGGGCGGAGACAACGGGCCGAGGGCGTGTCACTCCCCGCTGGGCATGCGCAGGGAGAGGGAGGTGACGTCAGATGCGCCTCAGCTTGGAGAGAAAAGGACGCCACCTCCGAGCGCGACAATACCTCCCCGCATCTCTGGACCGGACCGGGTCGATTCTGCCCCTGAGCCAAGGTGCACCTTGAGCTATCGACTGCCTGCCCTTCCTTGCCATCAATCCCTGTGTAAGTCAGTCTTGTCCCGTTTGTCTGTGGTCTGTCAGGAATAAGATAAGACTGTGTCTAAGTGCCCATCTTTCTGTGCTTTACCTCTTACCGTGTAATCTACCCGTTTCTGCATCACCAATATTATATCCTCCTCCGGAGGTCTTGAGAACTGTACCCCTTGTGTCGTTGCATTTATCCCAGCCGTTGTGTCCTTTCCTTCATTGATTTAGCATCGCGCGACTTGGTCAACGTCGAGTGGAATCGGGCGGGATAGGGTTCTAATCGGGGAGTAACTGTGCGGACGCGGTAATACCAAACCGCTCGGTAAACTAACATCTAACACCGCGTCTGTAACAATATATATATATATATATATATATATATATATATATATATATATATATATATATATATATATATATATACGTATATTACCTAGGAGAGGTCTTCATGTAGATGAGGAACAAGATTTCCCCAACATCGCCTTGGAGCACTCTAGCATCCACTGGGAGTTGATAGGAGAAGGTATAACTACATGAGTGGAGGGAGTCAGAAATCCAGAATGAAGGCAACCTTGTGTGCCCCAGGCATACCTTGGCAAGGAAAGCAGTATTCCAGACTGTTCAATGTCCGTGATATGTCCAGGGAAATAGACTCTACCTCTTGTTTGATTTTGTTACAGCAGTCGTGTTCATCCAGTTGCCAGGTCTGAATCTCCACAAACCACCTCAAAGCAGCTGCGACAGCCAACTGATCAGATCATTCCGAGTCAGATCACAGGCTTGTTTGCCATGATACCATACTCCAATAAAACCACTGAGCCAGTTGATGCATCATGCTGATCGGTGCCTTGCATCTGTTGCTCTAACGGCGACCGAGTGAAATCACCAACGCAGGCACAGTGTTGTCCTGGCACTATGAACCGAACCCAATCTGTCCTTTAACAGACGTGTATAATTAAACTAGCGATCGCCGACTCTCAAATTCCCCCAGATACCAAGTGAGCTTAAAGTGTATTGGCACTTGGGGAGGGGATACAAAGGAAGCAATACTGAACAATAATAACCCCAAAACCCATACGTACCCGGAGTCAAAGAATGAACAGGAACCTTAAGAAATCTAATCCATAAGACCACACACATTTCCCTGTAGACAGATGATGGTTAGAATTCCACAAGACAATACCGGAGGCTGCGTCTGAGGACATAGCGAGTTCCAATTTGAGACATGGTTTTACAGGAACAGTCTCAGGCCATGGGCACAATACGTCCGCACATTCAAGATGATGTATACAGACTAGCGTGCACAGAAAAGTTGCACAAGGGGAGAGTGGGTGTGGCTTGCTTGGGTGGGGGCGTGACTGTAAGCGGCAGCAGCAACAGCAGCTTGCCCTGTGGAGGAACCCCAATTCCTTTCGCGCACAGGCCATGGCTAAGCTACCTTGGCATCTCTTCCCCCGCTCAGCCCAACAAGCCTTCTGTGGCCTCGGCGCCCACTGGAATCTGTAACACACTTATCCCCTCCCTGCTCAGCCACTATTGGTCCCTCACATAGTCCATGGGTGAGGCGAACCCTTGACCTTTGCACGAGATTTCTTTGCACTAGATTCACTAGATTCTTTGCACTGTATCTTTCTTTCGGTGTGTGTAACTATTGGTGTGTCTTTAATAGTATTCTTGGTGTTGGTTTTTCATACCTGTGTACAGAATCGTCGGTTAGTTCGTGTCGTGTATTCTGAGGCCTAGTGTAGTACTAGTAGGCTACCGTGTCTGACCTTGGCTTGAGGCTTTGTTTCTGTCTCAGCGGTTCTTCGATTGCGCTCGCAATTACTTTCGGTCTCTATTTTTCACGTTTCACGTTCGGTCTCTGTCTCTGTTTTCATCTCAACTCAAAAAAGAAAAAAACATTTCCCTTCTCTGTTCTTATCCGTTGTTCGTTCATATTTGTTCATTCGTTCTTCGACCACGTTGTTCGTGATCACGTGTTCATGTCGTTAAAAATGTTTCAACTGTCCCCTGAAGAACTGTATTCTGTCATATACTAGAACACCTTTTTCTTCTTCTTCTATAAAAGGATGCTTTCGTCTTGCTCACCAAATCTATTCATTCCAAAAAAAAATTCCACCTCTTACAGTTACAGTGCCTCTTTCATACATTCCCTAAACTCTCCAGAACTCCACCCATCCTTCAGCGTCCTCAAACGTATTTTTGACTCGAAGGTCTCAAGAAACTCATTTTGCAAGAAATGTTCGTTTCCCATTAATCGTACATTTTTCAAAATCTAATCTCACCCCTCCCCTCCAAATCTTCCCCATCACCCCTTCCCTCCAAAACTTCCCCATCACCCCTTCCCTCAAAAACTTCCCCATCACCCCTCCCCTTCAAAACTTGCCCATCACCCCTCCCCTCCAAATCCACCCCCTTGCCCCTCCCCTCCAAATCTTCCCCATCACCCATCTCTTTCAAATATTCCCCGTTGCCCCTCCCCTCCAAATCTTCCCCATCACCCATCCCTTTCAAATCTTCCCCCTTGCCCCTCCCCTCCACATCTTCCCCATCACCCATCCCTTTCAGATCTCCCCCCTTGCCCCTTCCCTCCTAAACTCCCCCCACACCCCTCCCCTCCGAGACTTTCCCTCACTCCTCCCCTCCTAGACTCCCCTCTCACCCCTCCTCCTCAAAGCGTCCTCCCCGCTTCTTCCCCCTTCCAACTTTCACCTTCATCTCCCTCAACCTTCTGCCTCACTCTCCCCCCTCCTCAAATAACACCTCACTGCGCCTCACCCAATCACCATCAAACCTTTTGTCCGCCCCATTCTTCCCTTTCTCCAAGCGATTCTGAAATCTCTGTCACACCTTCAACAGCTCTCCCTACCTCTTCCTCCTCTTCCACATCTTACCCTCCCGCTCCCCCCCCCCCTGTTCTGCCTCCGATGCTCCCCCTTTCTCTTCTTTAACAGTATGGACCTCAAACATCCGGGGCCTTCGCTCAAACTTGACTGATCTCTCCATACAGGTTGCTTCTGACAAACCAGACGTGATCTGCTTAACAGAAACCTTCCTCCTTCATGATGTCTCTGATTCCTTGGTATCTCTCCCAGGTTACTCCCTCCTCCGGTATGATAAACCTGAGCCTCGTCCTGGAGGGGGGTTGCTATCTTTATAAAAAAAACTCTCTTCCTCACTCGCCCTGCACTGCCCTCTCTCCACCTCACCCCAAGGAATACCTTTGGCTACGGCTTCCCCTTCGCTCCCACCTCTTGTTCATATGTGTGTTGTACCATCCACCAAACAGTGATGACTCCACCTACATATCGCTGCCTGATAATATGGGCCAACTTCTATCTACCCATCCCAACTCTCTCCTCCTCATATGTGGTGATTTCAATTGTCACCATGCCAGTTGGCTGGGTGTGGGTACCTCTCTCACCAGCCATGGCTCTTCAGCAAAGGACTTCTGTGACTCACTGGGACTGACACAATCTGTCAATTTCCCGACCCGGATCTCAGTCAACGGAGCATCTTCTCTTCTGGACTTGGTTATGACTAACTTCCCTGAAAATGTCTGCTGCTCTTCTTCTGCTCCAATCGGCTCATCTGATCATGTGCTTGTTAAAGTGGACATCTCTCTGACCATTCTCAGAGAGCCTCCTCAGTGTCCAGTCTGGCATTTCACTCAGGCCAACTGGCACGGTCTTCAAGCAGCCATCAATCATCTGGACTGGTCTCCCATCTCTACCGCCTCTGACATCAACTCATCCTGGGAATTCTTCCAAAGTAAATTGCTCTCTCTCATGCACAGATTTATCCCATCTCGTCTTCAGTTGTCATACCCTTCCTCCCGTCCATGGTACACGGAATCTTGTGGTGAGGCTATTGCCCAGAAACAACTTGCTTTCGTCTCCTGGAAAGCAAATCCAACGGAAGGAAATCTCATTTCCTTTCAAAAAGCCCGAAACAAGTGTGTGTCCACCCTCAGGAGAGCCAGGAAACAATATCTCACCATTCTCAAGACCGAACTCTCTTATCTGTCTCCCTCTTCCAAATCCTGGTGGCGTCTGGTCAAATCTGTTTCTGGTGTTTGTTCCCCCTCCATCCCCTCCCTCACCTCAAACGGCTTAACGGCTGACTCCGCACGTGAAAAAGCTGAATGCCTCAACTCTGTGTTTGCCTCTAAATCTTGTGTCCCAAACCCATCCCTCTCTGTACCCACCGTACCCAGTCGTACCCAGCTGCTCCTGGACTCTGTGTCCTTTCCTCCTGACAAGGTGGAAAAGTTTCTGTCAACCCTCGACTCTGATTCTGCAACTGGATCTGACGGCATCAGCCCACGGGTCCTAAAATCCTGTTCTTCCGCTCTTTCACTCCCTCTCACTGTTCTCTTCACCCTCTCTTTTGCTCAAGGTCATCTGCCATCTGCTTGGAAATCTGCCAACATCACCGCTTTGCACAAAAAGGTGCAAAAACAGATCCCAGCAACTACAGACCAATCAGCCTTCTCCCAATTATCAGCGAAGTCATGGAATCCATCATTGCTTCAGATATCGAATTGGAGATCTCGCGAGATCACGGCGAGGTCATGTCTTTTCGAAGCTGCTCCATGCGCTCACGCTTTCGAAGCTAAGTGATATTTCTCAATTGTGTTTTTGTCGAGACTGTATCTATCTTTCGGTGTATGTACCTATAGCGTATCTTTTGGAAAATTTTCGGTGCTAATGTTTCGTACATGTATACACAATCGTCGGTTAATGGTATCGAGTATTCTGCGGCCTAGTACTCGTAGGCTTAGACTACCGTACCATCTCCGACCTTGTGGTTTGTTTTTCTCTCAGCGATTCGTCGAATGCGCTGAAATTATTTTCGTTCTCTGTTTCGTACCAGTCGTTCACCCCGTACCTCCTTGTTTAATATCTGTACTCACAAAAAAAAAAAAAACCCCAAAAAAAATATTTCCTTCCCAGGTCTTATTCGTTTATTTGTTGTTCTTTTTGTTCGTTCGTTCTTCGTTCGCGATCACGCAGTTAGAAATGTATAATCTCTCCCCTGAACAACTATTTTCTCTCATATATTATAACACCCTTTTCTTCTTTTCCTACAAAAGGATGCTTTCGTCTTGCTCACCAAATCTATTCATTCCAAAAAATATATATAATACCATCTCTTACAGTTCCTCCTTTCTACATTCCATAAACTATCCAGAACTCCATCCCTCCTCCAGTGTCCTCAAACGTATTTTTGACTCGAATGTCTCAAACTCATTTTGCAAAAAATGTTCGTTTCCCATGAATCGTACACTTTTCAAAATCCAATCTCACCCCTCCCCTCCAAATCCTCCCCATCACCCATCCCTTTCAAATCTCCCCCCTTTCCCCTTCCCTCCCCTCCCTCCTAAACTCCTCCCACACCCCTCCCCTCCGAGACTCTCCCTCGCTCCTCCCCTCCTAGACTCCCCTCTCACCCCTCCTCCTCAAAGCATCCTCCCTGCTTCTTCCTCCTTCCAACTTTCACCTTCATCTCCCCAAACCTTCTGCCTTGCTCTTCCCCCTCCTCAAATAACACCTCACTGTGCCTCACCCAATCTCCATCAAACCTTTTGTCCACCCCATTCTTCCCTTTCTCCAAGCTATTCTGAAATCTCTGACACACCTTCAACAGCTCTCCCTACCTCTTCCTCCTCTTCCACATCTTACCCTACCCCTCCCCCCCCCCCTGTTCTGGACCCGATGCTCCCCCTTCCTCTTCATTAACGGTGTGGACCTCAAACATCCGGGGCCTTCGCTCAAACTTGACTGACCTCTCCATACAGGTTGCTTCTGACAAACCAGATGTGATCTGCTTAACAGAAACTTTCCTCCATCATGATGTCTCTGATGCCTTGGTATCTCTCCCAGGTTACTCCCTCCTCCGGTATGATAGACCTGAGCCTCGTCCTGGAGGTGGGGTTGCTATCTTTATAAAAAACTCTCTTCCTCACTCGCCCTCCACTGCCCTCTCTCCACCTCACCCCCAGGAATACCTTTGGCTACGGCTTCCCCTTCGCTCCCACCTTTTGTTCATATGTGTGTTGTACCGTCCACCAATCAGCGATGACTCCATCTACATCTCACTGTCTGATAATATGGACCAACTTCTATCTACCCATCCCAACTCTCTCTTCCTCATATGTGGTGATTTCAATTGTCACCATGCCAGTTGGCTGGGTGTGGGTACCTCTCTCACCAGCCATGGCTCTTCAGCAAAGGACTTCTGCGACTCACTGGGACTGACACAATCTGTCAATTTCCCGACCCGGATCTCAGTCAACGGAGCATCTTCTCTTCTGGATTTGGTTATGACAAACTTCCCTGAAAATGTCTGCTGCTCTTCTTCTGCTCCAATCGGCTCATCTGATCATGTGCTTGTCAAAGTGGACATCTCTCTGACCATTCTCAGAGAGCCTCCTCAGCGTCGACGAGTCTGGCATTTCACTCAGGCCAACTGGCACGGTCTTCAAGCAGCCATCAATCATCTGGACTGGTCTCCCATCTCTACCGCCTCTGACATCAACTCATCCTGGGAATTCTTTCAAAGTAAATTGCTCTCTCTCATGCACAGATTTATACCATCTCGTCTTCAGTTGTCATACCCTTCCTCCCGTCCATGGTACACGGAATCTTGTGGTGAGGCTGTTGCCCTGAAACAACTTGCTTTCGTCTCCTGGAAAGCAAATCCAACGGAAGGAAATCTCATTTCCTTTCACAAAGCCCGAAACAAGTGTGTGTCCACCCTCAGGAGAGCCAGGAAACAATATCTCACCATTCTCAAGACCGAACTCTCTTATCTGTCTCCCTCTTCCAAATCCTGGTGGCGTCTGGTCAAATCTGTTTCTGGTGTTTGTTCCCCCTCCATCCCCTCCCTCACCTCAAACGGCTTAACGGCTGACTCCGCACGTGAAAAAGCTGAATGCCTCAACTCTGTGTTTGCCTCTAAATCTTGTGTCCCAAACCCATCCCTCTCTGTACCCACCGTACCCAGTCGTACCCAGCTGCTCCTGGACTCTGTGTCTTTTCCTCCTGACAAGGTGGAAAAGTTTCTGTCAACCCTCGACTCTGATTCTGCAACTGGTCCTGACGGCATCAGCCCACGGGTCCTAAAATCATGTTCTTCTGCTCTTTCACTCCCTCTTTCTGTTCTCTTCACCCTCTCTTTTGCTCAAGGTCATCTGCCATCTGCTTGGAAATCAGCCAACATCGCCGCTTTGCACAAAAAAGGTGCAAAAACAGATCCCAGCAACTACAGACTAATCAGCCTTCTCCCAATTATCAGCAAAGTCATGGAATCCATCATTGCTTCAGATATTAAATCTTTCCTCTTCTCCAATGGCTTGATCTCTGATCATCAATTTGGTTTCAGACCTGGTCACTCTACTCTGGACATGCTGCTTCTGCTTTCTCAACAATGGATGGAGGTCCTCAACGCCAAACAGGAAATTAGAGCTGTCTCCCTTGACATTTCACGTGCCTTCGATACGGTCTGGCACCCTACTCTGCTCTCCAAACTCTCCTCCTTTGGTATCCATGGAAATCTCCACGCATGGCTGGCGGACGTCCTCTCTGGTCGTAGTCAACGTGTGGCCCTGAATGGGTTTCTCTCATCTCCTCTTCCTGTTCAGGTTGGAGTTCCCCAAGGTAGTGTTCTGGGCCCTGTGCTTTTTCTGGTCTTCATCAATGATCTCTCTGACTCTCTTGAAAATCCTCTCTATCTCTTTGCTGACGACTCTACTCTCTGTCGCTCCATTCCTCATCCCTCAGATCGGCAGTCTGCAGCCTCCTCACTCTCTGCAGACCTGGACAAAATCACAGACTGGTCAAACAAGTGGAACATGTCTTTCAATCCTGACAAATCTCACACTCTTACAATGTCTCTCCGAAAGGACCGACTGGACAACCCTCCCATCTACTTTCTCAACAATCCTCTCCAAGAAGTTCTGTCGCTCAAGCTTTTGGGTCTCACTATCTGCCATGATCTTTCTTGGGAAAACCACATTTCCAAGCTGGCCTCCAAAGCCAGTCGCCGACTGGGCATCCTCCGTCGTGCGAAGTCCTTCCTTGGCACACCTGAGCTCCTCACCACATACAAGGCTTTCATCTGCAGCTCAATGGAATACTGTTCCCCCCTCTGGGCTGGTGCTCCTGCCTCACACCTTGCTCGGCTTCACGCTGTTGAGGCCAAAGCTTTCAGAATCATTGGAATCTCCTGCGATGTAGTCAACGCCGAGGGCCTTTCACTCACTCACCGCAGGCAGGTTGGTGGTCTTTCTGTCTTCTACCGACTCCTCTCCGGCCTTGCTCCCCCAGCTCTCTCTGTGCTCTGTCCCCCCAATATTCCTTCAGGTCGCACAAGATCTGCCTGCAACCCTCTTATGGTTAAACTGCCAAAGTCTAGGCTCTCTGCTCACCTTCACTCTTTCATTCCCCTTTTCTCCCGCCTCTGGAACAAACTCCCCCACTCCCTTCAATCCCACTCCTCCCTCCAGGTCTTTAAAACAGCTGTTCACCACCATCTCTTATCGTCCCCCATCGAAAACCTTGATCTTTTCTACCCCCGGTAATTCACCCCAGAGTCCTTGCAGTGTTCATATGTTTTAATCCTCTCCCACCTCCCCCCAAGTCCTCCCGATGTCCCTGCTCTCAAATGTTGTGTTTGTGTCCTTCCCCCTCTTCCCCCTCTCTTTTGTGTCCTTCCCCCTCTCTCCCCATCTTGTCTGCCGCTCCCCTTGTTTTTTGTGTTTTGTGTGTCGGTTTGTCTTTTTGTGTGATTAATGTTGGCTCTTTCACGAGCCTCGATCTTGTATACAAAAAAAAAAAAAAAAAAAAAAAAAAAAATGAAATCTTTCCTCTTCTCCAATGGCTTGATCTCTGATCATCAATTTGGTTTCAGACCAGGTCACCCTACTCTGGACATGCTGCTTCTGCTTTCTCAACAATGGATGGAGGTCCTCAATGCCAAACAGGAAATTAGAGCTGTCTCCCTAGACATATCACGTGCCTTCGAAACGGTCTGGCACCCCGCTCTGCTCACCAAACTCTCCTCTTTTGGTATCCATGGAAATCTCCACTCATGGCTGGCGGACTTCCTCTCTAGTCGTAGTCAACGTGTGGCCCTGAATGGGTTTCTCTCATCTCTTCTTCCTGTTCAGGCTGGAGTTCCCCAAGGCAGTGTTCTGGGCCCTGTGCTTTTTCTGGTCTTCATCAATGATCTCTCTGACTCTCTTGAAAATCCTCTCTATCTCTTTGCTGATGACTCCACTCTCTGTCGCTCCATTCTTCATCCCTCAGATCGGCAGTCTGCAGCCTCCTCACCCTCTGCAGACCTGGACAAAATCACAGACTGGGCAAACAAGTGGAACATGTCTTTCAATCCTGACAAATCTCACACTCTTACGATGTCTCTCCGAAAAGACCGACTGGACAACCCTCCCATCCACTTTCTGAATAATCCTCTCCAAGAAGTTCTGTCACTCAAGCTTTTAGGTCTCACTATCTGCCATGATCTTTCCTGGGAAAACCACATTTCAAATCTGGCCTCCAAAGCCAGTCGCCGACTGGGCATCCTCCGTCGTGCGAAGTCCTTCCTTGGCACACCTGAGCTCCTCACCACATACAAGGCTTTCATTCGCAGCTCAATGGAATACTGCTCTCCCCTCTGGGCTGGTGCTCCTGCCTCACACCTAGCTCGTCTTCACGCTGTTGAAACCAAAGCATTCAGAATCATTGGAATCTCCCGCGATGAAGCTAACTCCAAGGGCCTCTCACTCACTCACCGCAGGCAGGTTGGTGGTCTTTCCATCTTCTACCGACTCCTCTCTGGCCTTGCCCCCCCAGCTCTCTCTGGGCTCTGTCCCGCAAATATTCCTACAGGTCGCACAAGATCTGCCTGCAACCCTCTTATGGTTAAACTGCCAAAATCAAGACTCTCTGCTCACCTTCACTCCTTCATTCCTCTTTTCTCCCACCTCTGGAACAAACTCCCTCACTCTCTTCAATCCCACTCCACCCTCCAGGTCTTTAAAACAGCTGTTCACCACCATCTCTTATCTTCCCCCATCCAAAACCTTGATCTTTTCTATCCCCGCTAATTTCACCCCAATTCCACTTTTTTGAAATACCAACTTCTGTCCTGGAAGTCCTTGGTGTCCTTGTGTTTTATACTTCTCCCACCCTCCTTCCCACGCCTCCTACCCCCAAGCCCTCTCCCTCCCACACATCTCCCTGCTCTTAAATGTTGTGTGCTCTCAAGTGTTTGTGTGCTTCCCCTTCTCTTGTCTTCCGCTCCCTCTTTTTATATATTTTGTTTGTCTGGTTGATTTGTTTGTGAAGTAAATGTCAGCTTTCATGAGCCTCGATTCAGTATACAAAAATAATAATTAAAAAAATGGTGCTCACAGCACAGTCACAGTGTTTTTCAGCCCAAACCTGTGCCGATGGCCTGTCAGCACACTTAAAAACAATATTCAGGACATATTACAACAGTGAGAACATTTAAAAAGTGTCAAGGGAAAGTGGTTTTAGACACACATGTGAAGAAGGTTTACAGCATCTTTTTACCCAGAAAATGACGTGCTGTATATTCAATATCACTATTAAATTACCTCAAATTTATTCTAATTCAAGCAATATGGGAAATAACTATCACTATATTTTGCAAAGTTACCTATTATACAGAATTCCCACAGCAATATGTAGGGCCTCCAATGATAGCTGAGTGGGGATTAGCACCGTCCCCAGTGCTGAATGACGGAGATGGAATTGAAACTAATGGTCAGAGATCAGGTTGTTTGAAACGAGGAAAGACTTGACATCAATAGCAATGATGGATTCAATAGCTTTGCTTATAAATTGAAGCAATCTTACTGGTTTGTAGTTGAGAGGATCCGTTTTTTCACCCTTCTTGTGTACGGGAGTGATGTTTGCTGACTTCCTGGCAGATGGGAGGGCAGGTTGAGTCAAAAGAACATGTTACACTTGTGAACATTCAATTTGTTTTGCCTACAACAATTCAATTTGCCTACAATTAGTTGTAGGCCTACCTCGATCTTCTGCCGATCCGAGGTTGAGGGTACACCTGGACCAAGTACCTTCGGCCAATATGTGACAGTGTTGAGGTGCCCACTCCTGTTTCCAAAACACAATATCTTAATCTTATGATGCTTGGAAACACTGATGTCTGCAGAAGATCGAGGTAGGCCTACAACTAATTCCCCCAGGTCAGTCGCACCATCAGAAAAAAAGAATGAATTACAAAACCCGTTGGACGCTCTTCCTCTCCGCATAGCATCACACCATGTGACTTTAACTGGTCATTGGCAATCACGTGGGGATTTGTGTCCTGCAAATAGACTGGATCGTGATGAATATGTTGTCTTTAAACAGGTTGACATAGTGACTGGCAAAGCCAACAAAACTCTAGGCTTTCTCAGAAGGAATTCAGGTGGACTGCAGTCCCAAGGTAATGGCAGCTGCCCATAACACCATGGTCAGATCTGTATTAGAATATGCATCATCAGCATGGGATCTCTATCTCGAGGAGGACATACTGCATCGAGAACAAGTCCAGAGAAGGGCCACCAGATTAGTCTGCGGTAACTCGTGATAGGATGCCGAGATGTGTCGAGGAAAAGCCGAGTGACCTCAGATGGAGAAGCCTGGGGGACGGAAGGAAGGCCACAGGATTAATATGGTGTTCAACATCAACAATGGTTTCGTGGAGATCAACGAGTCCAATAAGTTACAACATGATGATGCAAGCTCCACGCATGGCTGGCGGACTTCCTCTCTAGTCGTCGTCAACGTGTGGCCCTGAATGGGTTTCTCTCATCTCCTCTTCCTGTTCAGGCTGGAGTTCCCCAAGGCAGTGTTCTGGGCCCCGTGCTTTTTCTGGTCTTCATCAATGATCTCTCTGACGCTCTCGAAAATCCTCTCTATCTCTTTGCTGATGACTCCACTCTCTGCCGCTCCATTCCTCTTCCCTCAGATCGGCAGTCTGCTGCCTCCTCACTCTCTGAAGACCTGGACAAAATCACAGACTGGTCAAACAAGTGGAACATGTCTTTCAATCCTGACAAATCTCACACTCTTACTATGTCTCTCCGAAAAGATCGACTGGACAACCCTCCCATCTACTTTCTCAACAATCCTCTCCAAGAAGTTCTGTCGCTCAAGATTTTGGGTCTCACTATCTGCCATGATCTTTCTTGGGAAAACCACATTTCCAAGCTGGCCTCCAAAGCCAGTCGCCGACTGGGCATCCTCCGTCGTGCGAAGTCCTTCCTCGGCACACCTGAGCTCCTCACCACATACAAGGCTTTCATCCGCAGCTCAATGGAATACTGTTCTCCCCTATGGGCCGGTGCTCCTGCCTCACACCTAGCTCGGCTTCACGCTGTTGAAACCAAAGCTTTCAGAATTATTGGAATCTCCCGCGATGAAGCTATCTCTGAGGGCCTTTCACTCACTCACCGCAGGCAGGTAGGTGGTCTTTCTGTCTTCTACCGACTCCTCTCCGGCCTTGCACCCCCAGCTCTCTCTGTGCTCTGTCCCCCAAATATTCCTACAGGTCGCACAAGATCTGCCAGCAACCCTCTGATGGTTAAACTGCCGAAATCTCGGCTCTCTGCTCACCTTCACTCTTTCATTCCTCTTTTCTCCCGCCTCTGGAACAAACTCCCTCACTCCCTTCAATCCCACTCCTCCCTCCAGGTCTTTAAAACAGCTGTTCACCACCATCTCTTATCTTCCCCCATCCAAAACCTTGATCTTTTCTACCCTCGCTAATTCACCCCAGATCCACCTTGTTTGAAATTCCAACTTCTTTCCTGGAAGTCCTGGCAGTGTCCATATGTTTTATACCTCTCCCACCGCCCCCTTCCCATGCCCCCCCCCCCCCCCAAAGCCCTCGCCCTCTCTCAGATCTCTCGATGTCTCCATGTCTCTCGGTCCCTGCTCTCAAATGTTGTGTTTGTGTCCTTCCCCCTCTCTCCCCATCTTGTCTACCGCTCCCGATGTTATATGTTTTATGTGTCGGTTTGTCTTTCTGTGTGATTAATGTTCGCTCTTTCACGAGCCTCGATCTTGTATACAAAAAAAAAAAAAAAAAAAAAAAGCCTGGTGTTGGCTTAGCGATTAGGGTGCCAGCTTGGGATCCTCGGATCCTGGTTCAAATCCCGGTCGATCGCTGAATTAACTTCAGCGGGGTTGACTCAGCCTGTCATCCTTCCGAGGTCCGCAAATTGAGTACCAGTTCACTGGTGATTCCCTGTGTGTCGCAAGAGGCGACTAACAGGGTTGGCGGCAGGAAGGGCATACGGCCGCAAAACATTGCTTCAAAAAGGGGACCACGGTGACCAAAAAAGGCCAACCCCTGCTCTACGGGGGAAAATGGCCTCCAAAGGAGGTTCTTCTTCTATGGTGATGCAAGAACTTGAGGATCTCAGCCCTTTTTACAAGAGGCAATTGACCACCCGGAACTCAGACAATCTTTCTTTCTCCGGACCCTCCGTGTAACGCCCCATGACAGGCTGATTCATTATTGCAAGTAGAAGAAGAAGAAGATTAACATGGCCGTTTGTGGCTATCAGTATTGCTGAGTCAGAGGTATGTCCACTGGCCTTTGAGTTGTCTGGTGGTTGTCTATAGCCTGGGCTCGAATCTCGAAGTCGGATGGCCCTTCTGCCGCTACTGTTTCTGTTTGCTGGTAGACGTTAAACATCACGTGTTGCCACAATAAGGAAGGAATAATGAGGGTGATTGAAGGAAGTAGTAGTTATAAAATGGCCGTTTAGCAGAAGTTGCACCTCATCTATCCATAAAATGAAATTTGGAATACAGCTCGGCCTTCACCTGGTTAAGGAATGCCTCACATGCAGGTTTGCGTGATCTTCCGTCAATTCGTGGCTCTATCGCAGTGTGTACCATTCAAGTTTTGGGTTTTCACAACATGGCGGGTTGAGGAATATGGAAACCCATGTTATGCTGAGATTAGTTGGATGGATTCCCAGGAATCTGTACCGGGAATGTTGTCACAATGTCTTTGTTTTCTTCTGTTGTTAAATTCCTGGTTCTACCAGTGACAGGTGCATCATGCGCTGACCCAGTTTCTTCAAACTTTCCAAAACTCATTGATTTTATCATATCTAGTCTCGGGTGGGGTGGGATGGGGGGCTCACCTTTGTGCAAGGGATGGGGGACTCATCTCTGTGCAAGGGAGGAGGAGGTCTCATCACAGCGGAGGGGAGGGCTAAACAACTTCATTGTTGGGAGAACCAGCGATGCACTTTAGACACATTTTCACATTTAGAAATCAACTTTTCATTATGTATCCATCTTGTCCACCCCATGCATCCTCTGCCCCCCCCCCCCCCCCATTCATTCCCACACACACTGTTTGTCCGCCTACCTCCGTCTTGGCTATGTTGTTTCTTGTTTCCTCCTCCTTCTCCTTCCCCTTCCCTTTGTTTGGTCCAAGCAGAAGGAGAGTACTTGGTATGGTACCTTGGTTTCACCGTGTATATGAAGATTAGACCTGCAAACCTGCAGAGGTGGTGCGCTGACGCTGACCGTATGGGGTATGGGTCCCTCTGATCGACGTTTAGCCGGCTGTCCCATCTGGCAGCATAAGTTCACGGACGTTAAAGATCCCACCGTGTGTTCTGCGTGGAGTAGTGGGGTTATCACCGACACCCTGAGCAAATGACAAATTTCAGCCACCTTCAGTTGAACAGCCTGTCCAGCCTGCTCGTGAAAGACCTGGGCCAAACTACATTGCCCGACCGACACCACAAGAAGATGGGTATAATTGGAGCCGTTAATAAGGTAATATAATGGAGACATGGAATTGTACAGATTGTCCTACAACAACCGCTATTTTATGGGAGGAATTCTGAAATTCCAGATCGATCACCATTATTGATTTTTATCAATCCCACCTTCGGTGGCGCAGGTAACAACATGGCCACAAAGTACAGCACCTGAGTGATTGGCTGCAACAGATTCTCCAGCGTTTGCAGTGTGTGTAAGTCACAGGTGAAGCCAGGAACCTCTCTCTGTCTCATGAGCAGGCGTGGGTGGAGGTGAGAACACGGAATTCTCCATTTCATTCTCCCCTCCAACTACAATCAGTGCAGTGCTGCCCAGGCCCCGACCACCACCATCACCGCTGCCACCCGAGGGACCCTGCACTTTCGCAAGTGGAACCTCATTTTCCAAAGCCACGAAGAGATGCATTTCCTTGGATGTCGCATCGCCTTGTGCCTGCAAATGGACCAAACAAAGAGGTTACAGGTGTACCTACGTGTGGGTGAGACCTGGCCATAGGGCAAAGGTTAGAACTAAATTTTGGATTGGTGGATAACCTCTCCAATCCCACCTCTTTCCGAGTTTAAGATATTCCTTCCACTTCTGTGATTGAGAATTTGCTGCTTTATCTATCTTGATACCTCAGCCACCGAAGGTGGATGCAGATAATGTTTTCACATTTGTGGCAAGTACTGTATATTTCACATCTCTCGCAAGTACTGAAAATTTCACATCTGTCGCAAGTACTGTAAATTTCACATCTGTCGCAAGTACTGTATATTTCACATCTGTCGCAAGTACTGTATATTTCACATCTGTCGCAAGTACTGTATATTTCACATCTGTCGCAAGTACTGTATATTTCACATCTGTCGCAAGTACTGTATATTTCACATCTGTCGCAAGTACTGTATATTTCACATCTGTCGCAAGTACTGTATATTTCACATCTGTCGCAAGTACTGTATATTTCACATCTGTCGCAAGTACTGTATATTTCACATCTGTCACAAGTACTGTATATTTCACATCTGTCGCAAGTACTGTATATTTCACATCTGTAGCAAGTACTGTATATTTCACATCTATCGCAAGTACTGTATATTTCACATCTGTCGCAAGTACTGTATATTTCACATCTGTCGCAAGTACTGTATATTTCACATCTGTCGCAAGTACTGTATATTTCACATCTGTCGCAAGTACTGTATATTTCAAATCTGTCGCAAGTACTGTGTATTTCACATCTGTCGCAAGTACGGTATATTTCACATCTGTCGCAAGTACTGTGTATTTCACATCTGTCGCAAGTACTGTGTATTTCACATCTGTCGCAAGTACTGTGTATTTCACATCTGTCACAAGTACTGTATATTTCACATCTGTCACAAGTACTGTGTATTTCACATCTTTTTTTTTTTTTTTTTTTTTTTTTTTGTATACAAGATCGAGCTCGTGAAAGAGCGAACATTAATCACACAGAAAGACAAACCGACACATAAAACATATAACATCGGGAGCGGTAGACAAGATGGGGAGAGAGGGGGAAGGACACAAACACAACATTTGAGAGCAGGGACCGAGAGACATGGAGACATCGAGAGATCTGAGAGAGGGCGAGGGCTTTGGGGGGGGGGGGGGGCATGGGAAGGGGGGCGGTGGGAGAGGTATAAAACATATGGACACTGCCAGGACTTCCAGGAAAGAAGTTGGAATTTCAAACAAGGTGGATCTGGGGTGAATTAGCGGGGGTAGAAAAGATCAAGGTTTGGATGGGGGAAGATAAGAGATGGTGGTGAACAGCTGTTTTAAAGTACTGTGTATTCTGTCGCAAATACTGTGTATTTCACATCTGTCGCAAGTACTGTATATTTCGCATCTGTCGCAAGTACTGTGTATTTCACATCTGTCGCAAGTACTGTGTATTTCACATCTGTCGCAAGTACTGTATATTTCGCATCTGTCGCAAGTACTGTATATTTCACATCTGTCGCAAGTACTGTGTATTTCACATCTGTCGCAAGTACTGTATATTTCACATCTGTCGCAAGTACTGTGTATTTCACATCTGTCGCAAGTACTGTGTATTTCACATCTGTCACAAGTACTGTATATTTCACATCTGTCGCAAGTACTGTGTATTTCACATCTGTCGCAAGTACTGTGTATTTCACATCTGTCGCAAGTACTGTATATTTCCCATCTGTCGCAAGTACTGTATATTTCACATCTGTCGCAAGTACTGTGTATTTCACATCTGTCGCAAGTACTGTGTATTTCACATCTGTCGCAAGTACTGTATATTTCACATCTGTCGCAAGTACTGTGTATTTCACATCTGTCGCAAGTACTGTGTATTTCACATCTGTCGCAAGTACTGTGTATTTCACATCTGTCGCAAGGACTGTGTATTTCACATCTGTCACAAGTACTGTGTATTTCACATCTGTCACAAGTACTGTGTATTTCACATCTGTCACAAGTACTGTATATTTCACATCTGTCGCAAGTACTGTATATTTCGCATCTGTCGCAAGTACTGTATATTTCACATCTGTCGCAAGTACTGTATATTTCGCAACTGTCGCAAGTACTGTATATTTCACATCTGTCGCAAGTACTGTATATTTCACATCTGTCGCAAGTACTGTATATTTCACATCTGTCGCAAGTACTGTATATTTCACATGTCGCAAGTACTGTATATTTCACATCTGTAGCAAGTACTGTGTATTTCACATCTGACTCAAGTACTGTGTATTTCACATCTGTCGCAAGTACTGTATATTTCACATTTGTCGCAAGTACTGTATATTTCACATTTGTAAGTACTGTATATTTCACTTCTGTCGCAAGTACTGCATATTTCACGCAAGTACTGTATATTTCACATTGGCAAGTACTGTATTTTTCACATTTGCAAGTACTGTATATTTCACATTTGCAAGTACTGTATATTTCACATTTGCAAGTGCTGTATATTTCACATTTGCAAGTACTGTATATTTCACATTTGCAAGTACTGTATATTTCACATTTGCAAGTACTGTATATTTCACATTTGCAAGTACTGTATATTTTACATTTGCAAGCACTGTATATTTTACATTTGCAAGTACTGTATATTTTACATTTGCAAGTACTGTATATTTTACATTTGCAAGTACTGTATATTTTACATTTGCAAGTACTGTATATTTTACATTTGCAAGTGCTGTATATTTCACATTTGCAAGTACTGTATATTTCACATTTGCAAGTACTGTATATTTCACATTTGCAAGTACTGTATATTTTACATTTGCAAGCACTGTATATTTCACATTTGCAAGTACTGTATATTTTACATTTGCAAGTACTGTATATTTTACATTTGCAAGTACTGTATATTTCACATTTGCAAGTGCTGTATATTTCACATTTGCAAGTACTGTATATTTCACATTTGCAAGTACTGTATATTTCACATTTGCAAGTACTGTATATTTCACATTTGCAAGTACTGTATATTTCACATTTGCAAGTACTGTATATTTCACATTTGCAAGTACTGTATATTTTACATTTGCAAGCACTGTATATTTTACCTTTGCAAGTACTGTATATTTTACATTTGCAAGCACTGTATATTTCACATTTGCAAGTACTGTATATTTTACATTTGCAAGCACTGTATATTTTACATTTGCAAGTACTGTATATTTTACATTTGCAAGTACTGTATATTTCACATTTGCAAGCACTGTATATTTTACATTTGCAAGTACTGTACTGTATATTTTACATTTGCAAGCACTGTATATTTTACATTTGCAAACACTGTATATTTCACATTTGCAAGTACTGTATATTTTACATTTGCAAGTACTGTATATTTTACATTTGCAAACACTGTATATTTCACATTTGCAAGTACTGTATATTTTACATTTGCAAGTACTGTATATTTTACATTTGCAAACACTGTATATTTCACATTTGCAAGTACTGTATATTTTACATTTGCAAACACTGTATATTTTACATTTGCAAGTACTGTATATTTTACATTTGCAAACACTGTATATTTCACATTTGCAAGCACTGTATATTTTACATTTGCAAGTACTGTATATTTTACATTTGCAAGTACTGTACTGTATATTTTACATTTGCAAGCACTGTATATTTTACATTTGCAAACACTGTATATTTTACATTTGCAAGTACTGTATATTTTACATTTGCAAGGACTGTATATTGCTTGGTGTGGGTTGTTATTCTGTCTGTTTGTCGATTTGTCTATTTGTATGTTAATCGCCTACAAGTCACATTTTTACTCCAAATTTCACAAAATCTCACCACCTGGTACAAGCTGAAAGCCTATTGTTTTTGAGGTCAATCGGTCAAACGTCAAGGTCACACATATATTAATTGTCAAGTGATTCCCATGATATATATGTATATACTATATATACAACTGCAAAAACATGGGTGGACGGTGAACCCTTGTCGAGGTGAAGTCTTGGTCGACCCCTGTGAGTATGTCTATTAATTACGTACTGTTTGAACGTGAGTTGTGACGTGGTACGTCTATTAATTACTTATTATTAGACCTTTACTGCGTCAATGAATTACCTCTATTCACTGGATGATATGCGTAGAATACTTACCCCACACAGTCGACTTGGTGTGAGCCAACTCTTCTGTTTTTCAAGTGTTTTTTTCTTTGATCCAATATGGCTGCCAAACCACGTGACCGATGAGGTCATAAGTTGACATTCTCCAATATAATTGCCGCAAAGATCACGCTCAAGAAATTTCAAATTGATCGTACTACGTGTTGCACTTGTCGAATTATGACGTCGTAATGAAGGCACCAATGATGTAATCGTTAACAACACTTATTCCCTCGATATGGAGTTCTTTACAAAGAGCTACGTTTCAATTTTTTCCATGGAGCAGTTTTGAAGATTATGGAAATTTTCAGTTTTTCCAAGATGGCGTCCATACCACGTGAACTATGATGTTGTGGCAGTTACCTTATGTGCAGGTAACCGCATGTGGCGGTTACCTTATGTAATTACCTTATTTGGGCATAATACACGTGCACGGGCCTGTTGGACTGGTGGTTGTGCGGACGTGACGCACGCGCGGTTGCCGGAGCCACGCCCTCTGAAGAGGGCTTTTGGCTTTATATAAGCGTGCCGACTTCCGTTCGAGTTTAGTCTTAGTGTGCTGGATCTTGCTGTTACAATAAACCATCTTCGAACCCTACGAATGGCCTCGTTCTCTCGCCTTCCGCGACGCCTAAACTGGTGACCTCCGACTGCCCCCGAACGGATTCGGGGGCTGCGAACGAACACGGCAAGCGCGCCCTAGCCAGGGAAGCCACCTAGGCTGGTGACGCCGGCTTCTCCCGCACGGCTTCGGGCGCAGTTTCGAACGTGGTTTCGAAATGCCGGAGTTTCGGTAACGACGACGGCCATGACTATGAGGTTCGCGCACCGCGCTCGGCTCCTCCTCTACGACCGGAGGGGCGAGCCTACTCCAAGACCCTCCAAAGGCGCGGCTGCTTCATCACCTTCGCGCGCACTGACGTTGGCGGAACGGCCGCTTCGTCACCTTCGCGCGCGCTGACGTTGGCGGAACGGCCGCTTCGTCACCTTCGCGCGCGCTGACGTTGGCGGGACGGCCGCTTCGTCACCTTCGCGCGCACTGACGTTGGCGGAACGGCCGCTTCGTCACCTTCGCGCACACTGACGTTGGCGGAACGGCTGCTTTGTCACCTTCGCGCGCACTGACGTTGGCGGAACGGCCGCTTCGTCACCTTCGCGCGCGCTGACGTTGGCGGAACGGCCGCTTCGTCACCTTCGCGCGCGCTGACGTTGGCGGGACAGCCGCTTCGTCACCTTCGCGCGCACTGACGTTGGCGGAACGGCCGCTTCGTCACCTTCGCGCACACTGACGTTGGCGGAACGGCTGCTTCGTCACCTTCGCGCGCACTGACGTTGGCGGCACGGCCGCTTCGTCACCCTCGCGCACCTACAACTACAACCGCAACTACTTCTCCGACCCTGCATCCTCGGGAGGCCTGCGAGGAACCTCGGCAGCCTCCCCCGAGGCCTTGACCAGCCCCTCGGTTGGCTCACCCGCTTTTCGCGTGCACCGCTCGAGCCTTCTCAGCACTGCACCCGTGACATGCAACCTCGGGAGGCCCGCGAGGAACCTCGGCAGCCTCCCGCGAGGACTTGCCCAGGCCCTCGGTCGCCTCGGCCTACGCATAGGCCCGTGGAGTGCATTCTGGGGGGACGTATGTGGCGGTTACCTTATGTGCAGGTAACCGCATGTGGCGGTTACCTTATGTGATTACCTTATTTGGGCATAATACACGTGCACGGGCCTGTTGGACTTGTGGTTGTGCGGACGTGACGCACGTGCGGTTGCCGGAGCCACGCCCTCCGAAGAAGGCTTTTGGCTTTATATAAGCGTGCCGACTTCCGTTCGAGTTTAGTGTGCTGGATCTTGCTGTTACAATAAACCATCTTCGAACCCTACGAATGGCCTCGTTCTCTCGCCTTCCGCGACTCCTAAAATGTCATAATTTTCAATAATAAAATCATACATGAGTACTATGGTGAAAATTTTGTGTCAATCGGAACAATGGTAATTAAAACGAATTTTTTAAATGCAGACATGTACGTACGTATGTACGTGCAGGATTGCTTTACCCCACTTATCGCTTCACGAGCCCAGGGTAATTGCAGACTATTGGAACATACCATTTAGACCTTTAGGCACCTTTGATCTTTTAGACCCCTCGAGACCATTTTTAAAATTCGGACCTTTTAAGACCATTTATACCCTTTAAATCTTGAGACCCCTTGATACCCCGAAGACCCTCTAGATCCAAAAGACCTGTAAGATCCGAAAGACCCTTGAGACCCCAAAGATCCTTTAGACCCATAAGATTTTTTAAGACCCCAAAGACATTAAAGATCCATAAGACCCTATTTAAGACCATTTAGAGCCATAAAACCCTTAAGACCCTTTCATTCTATCTGGGCTATTTTGGGCTGTCTGGTTGATATCTATTTGATATCTATTTTTTTCTATGATATCTATGATATCTATTTTGGTTGATATCTATCTGGGCTGGGCTATTTTGATCAGCAAGAGATGGGCTGTGAATGGTGCATCAGCGGCTGTTTGGAAGTTATCGCGAAAATTGATGAGGTAGGGTTTAGACCCCAAAGACCTATATACGGTTTTTAATCGGTGATCCTTAGATCCCTTTAGACCCAAAAGACCCTTTAGACTCATAAGATCCCAAAGACCCTAAGACCTTTCAACACCATTTAGACGTATATGTATGTGCATATGTAGTAGTGTAGCATATGTAGTGTATGTGTATGAAATCGGGTCAAAAATGGTCAAAGGTCAAGATCAATGCCATCCCAAAAAATGTTAAACACCAATTAGGCTGCAATTAGAAAATGTATCAACCAAATTAGTTTCACACAACATTCCATCATCAAAAACACTTGATAGGTCAAATTACCAATTGCTGTTTCCATGGAAACTATTATTTATTTGGATTCCGCAAGGATCGTGCTGTGCGCAAGATATCTTTCTTGTCTGTCTGTCTGTGAGCACAATATTTCAAAAAGTTGCAGACGGATTCGAACGAAATTTGGTGTACAGGTTGGATGTGTGACAAGGACGAATTGATTCGATTTTGGTGAAGGTCCGGATTTGGATTCTAAAATTTATAAGTGACTGGTCACCATTGAGAGATACGGCCAAAAACAATATATATAGCATGATATCTCAAAAAGTTGAATACGGATTCGAACGAAATTTGGTGGACAGGTTGGATGTGTGACAAGGACGAATTGATTCGATTTTGGTGAAGATCCGGATTTGGATTCTCGAATTTATGGGTGATTGGTCACCATTGAGAGATACGGCCCAAAACAATATATAGCACAATATCTCAGAAGGTTGCGGACGGATTAGGACGAAACTTGGTGGATGAGTTGGGTAGGTGACAAGAACAAGCCGATGATTCGATTTTGGTTCAAGTACGGATTCAGTTCCAGCCGATACAAAACGTAAACTGTTCATCCTGGTGGAGGTGTGTGCTCTACATAGTGCAGTTCGAGTTTACTCTCTCTGTCCTCTCCCTGTCCCTTATTCCTCCATGTCTCCCTCGATTTTGTCCCTCAATCCTATTTCTGGTGTCTTTTACACCCACTCTAGTTCTACTCTTCTTTTCGATCTGATCCATCCTGTGGTCAAGCTCCTCCATGACCCTCGACACTGTGCACAAGAGACGACAGACTCAGAGCTGGAGATGATGGAGGTTGGTGCTGCAAGAATGTTCATGCACCACGGCTCTTCAATGTCCCCCCATTTGTGGAAACTTGCGTTTATTTTCATCCAATCCGCATTAACGCCATGGTCTTCACGTAGTTATCTATCTCTGGTGAGATTGTTCTGTGGTTTTTGGAAATTATTTTTCTCCAGCTCTCACGATTGGGACATTACTCATTCGACATCTCAACGTGCCGGTACACCGCCCGTGGCCATCTGCTTCTTGGAAGAAGACCTCGGGCTCGCTTTCCATCCATTTTTCCATGCATCGCCACTTTCTCCAGATTGTCTCCCTCTCGGCTGTGCAGGTGATAAAAGCACCTCTAAGCGATTGATGATGCTCACCGTGCTCTCGGCTTTCCCATTTGCACGAACCTTGGTCCTCCTCCCAATCCAATGGCAGTAGCACGAGTCAAATTGTTTTTCCAAGCAAGCTCGACATGCTGAAAGTGAAAGTGAACACTACACAGCACATATTTTGTCAAAATGCATAAGAAAGTTCACGTCGTGATTCTGCAGCTAGGCAACATGTCAGGATGGAGGACGAAACAGTTGATGTCCTAATGAAACGATGGTCGATCACGGCACGTCTTGCGAACGCTTCATTTGCTTCCCCCTAGTTCCTGGAACGTCCACCAAATTTTATGGAACAATTCCGACCTCTCCTCAAAGTCTTATAGAATTCATTACATTCCATAATAATTAGATTGAGTTTTGTAGAACTTGTACAGAACACATTTTGAACCCAGCAGACAGCTAACAGGTGAGCGAGTATACCTCTGAAGCTATGTCGCCAGCCCTCAAAAGTGCCAACATGAAACAGGTGACCACATGCAATGCTATGTATGCCACATACCAAACCGGTGACCATATGGGTTGTTTGTGTTTGCTCGGTGAAACACATTCGGCAACTGGTGAGCACAAAATGTCAAAATGATGGACATTCTGGGAAAAGTCCAAGTACAGAATGTAACCCCATTGGTTGAAGATTGCACTCTATCTTTGTAGTACAAGTACTAACTGCTTAAAGACGTTAGGCCGACATCTTTGCCAAAGTCAAGATTCCTGCCTCTTCTCAGCGTTATTCCTCTCATATGGAGATTGCAGGATATATGGAGATTGCAGGATATATGGAGATTGTAGGATATATGGAGATTGCAGGATATATGGAGATTGCAGGATATATGGAGATTGCACGATATATGGAGATTGCACGATATATGGAGATTGCACGATATATGGAGATTGCACGATATATGGAGATTGCACGATATATGGAGATTGCACGATATATGGAGATTGCACGATATGTGGAGATTGCACGATATATGGAGATTGCAGGATATATGGGGATTGCAGGATATATGGAGATTGCACGATATATGTAGATTGCAGGATATATGGAGATTGCACGATATATGGAGATTGCAGGATATATGGAGATTGCACGATATATGGAGATGCAGGATATATGGAGATTGCAGGATATATGGAGATTGCACGATACATGGAGATTGCAGGATACGTGGAGATTGCAGGATACGTGGAGATTGCAGGATATAGGGAGATTGCACGATATATGGAGATTGCAGGATATATGGAGATTGCAGGATATATGGAGATTGCAGGATATATGGAGATTGCAGGATATATGGAGATTGCATGATATATGGAGATTGCACGATATATGGAGTTGCACGATATATGGAGATTGCACGATATATGGAGATTGCATGATATATGGAGATTGCATGATATGTGGAGATTGCACGATATATGGAGATTGCACAATATATGGAGATTGCAGGATACATGGGGATTGCAGGATATATGGAGATTGCACGATATATGTAGATTGCAGGATATATGGAGATTGCAGGATATATGGAGATTGCACGATATATGGAGATTGCAGGATATGTGGAGATTGCAGGATATATGGAGATTGCACGATATATGGAAATTGCAGGATATATGGAGATTGCAGGATATATGGAGATTGCATGATATATGGAGATTGCATGATATATGGAGATTGCAGGATTTATGGAGATTGCACGATATATGGAGATTGCAGGATATATGGAGATTGCATGATATATGGAGATTGCAGGATTTATGGAGATTGCACGATATATGTGGATTGCAGGATATATGGAGATTGCACGATATATGAAAATTGCAGGATAGATGGAGATTGCAGGATATGTGGAGATTGCAGGATATATGGAGATTGCAGGATATATGGAGATTGCACGATATATGGAGATTGCAGGATATATGGAGATTGCACGATATATGGAGATTGCAGGATATGTGGAGATTGCAGGATATGTGGAGATTGCACGATATGTGGAGATTGCACGATATGTGGAGATTGCACGATATGTGGAGATTGCACGATATAAGGAGATTGAATGATATATGCAGATTGCACGATATATGGAGATTGCAGGATATATGGAGATTGCAGGATATATGGAGATTGCACGATATATAGAGATTGCAGGATATGTGGAGATTGCAGGATATAGGGAGATTGCACGATATATGGAGATTGCAGGATATATGGAGATTGCACGATATATGGAGATTGCAGGATATATGGAGATTGCAGGATATATGGAGATTGCATGATATTTGGAGATTGCACGATATATGGAGATTGCAGGATATATGGAGATTGCAGGATATATGGAGATTGCATGATATATGGAGATTGCACGATTTATGGAGATTGCACGATATATGGAGATTGCAGGATATATGGAGATTGCACGATATATGGAAATTGCAGGATAGATGGAGATTGCAGGATATATGGAGATTGCAGGATATATGGAGATTGCAGGATATATGGAGATTGCAGGATATATGGAGATTGCAGGATATATGGAGATTGCAGGATATATGGAGATTGCACGATATATGGAGATTGCACGATATATGGAGATTGCAGGATATATGGAGATTGCACGATATATGGAGATTGCACGATATATGGAGATTGCAGGATATATGGAGATTGCACGATATATGGAGGTTGCACGATATATGGAGATTGCAGGATATATGGAGATTGCAGGATATATAGAGATTGCAGGATATATGGAGATTGCAGGATATATGGAGATTGCAGGATATATGGAGATTGCAGGGTATATGGAGATTGCAGAATATATGGAGATTGCAGGATATATGGAGAATGCAGGATATATGGAGATTGCAGGATATATGGAGATTGCACGATGTATGGAGATTGCACAATACATGGAGATTGCACAATATATGGAGATTGCAGGATATATAGAGATTGCACGATATATGGAGATTGCACGATGTATGGAGATTGCACGATGTATGGAGATTGCACGATATATGGAGATTGCACGATATATGGAGATTGCACGATATATGGAGATTGCAGGATATATGGAGATTGCAGGATATATGGAGATTGCAGGATATATGGAGATTGCACGATATATGGAGATTGCAGGATATATGGAGATTGCACAATATATGGAGATTGCACAATATATGGAGATTGCAGGATATATGGAGATTGCAGGATATATGGAGATTGCAGGATATATGGAGATTGCAGGATATATGGAGATTGCACGATATATGGAGATTGCAGAATATATGGAGATTGCAGGATATATGGAGATTGCAGGATATATGGAGATTGCAGGATATATGGAGATTGCAGGATATATGGAGATTGCAGGATATATGGAGATTGCAGGATATATGGAGATTGCAGGATATATGGAGATTGCAGAATATATGGAGATTGCAGGATATATGGAGATTGCAGGATATATGGAGATTGCAGAAGGCCTTGCAGGACATTTGCTCAGAGGTTGTCGGTTCAGCATCGAGGTTAGTCTGCTTAAGATTCCCATCCCGACAATAAACTCTTATCCCGCAACCTCTTAGGCCAGGAGTTGGTGCGTCCTCCAACTGGAAGGTGAAACCGACTGTGATGTCCCCTGACATGCATTCACTTGTGGACGTTAAATGATAACCTTTGCAAGGAGTGAGTAGGTCATTGTGGGCCTCTGGGAAATTTTCAAATTCCTGCTGGAGGAATACCTTAGAGATTGGTGCTGTGGCTGCTACTATGCAGGATCAACCTAATCCCTTCACGCTTAAGGTTTAGTGCATCTTTCTTAAGGAGAGCTGTTACTGAGTCAGAAGGGAAATCCTCCTCTTTTCTTTTTTACACTGATCTCAGGCTTATTCTAGAATCTAGAAGCTTGCACAAAACATAAAGTACATCACTCACAGGACAACGACATTCAGAGACTAATGGATGAAATGTGAAGGTGCCCTGCAGATATGAAGTTGTACTTGTATCAGTATTGAACCAACCGATGTTGATAAGAGGGGTTCAATACTGATGGATTAACAACACCTTGCTATCTGGGTGGGATCATGAGCTATGTGCTCCGAAGGGAATACCAAACAGGTCAGTTGTCACACTTGCGATGTACAAGGGTGGCTCCAACATTATAGGGATTTGTGTTTATAACTATGAGGTTGTGGATATTACTGTGCAGCATTGCTTGTTCGGTGGGTGATCAATTGTGCTCAGTGCATGTGACTCTATAATGTTTGTTGAGGCAAGACATCTTACTATAATTCAATAATTCACCAAATGAATTATACCGACCACAACGAAATTTTGGGTGGGTAATCCTGGGACCCCCTGGAGTAAAATAGGTTATATTGCTTTTCCCATTTCCAATTTTTCAAATTTTCCAATTTTCCAGTTTTTCCAAACACGATGGAATAATATTTACGGATATGAACAGTGATGTGGCTTTTATTGAAATTCTACAAATACTGTTTAGATTTTGATGATTTGCGTGTGATATGATTTAACGGATGTTTATATAAATCGTTTAAAATAAAATAAAAGCCTTCAATTTCTGATATTTTGCCTTTTCATTTGGGCCTCCCAATTGAAGCCCCGCCCATAGGGCGGGTACCGTTGCTAGTTACAGTAATTGCAAAAGTCAGAGTAAAAATAGAGCAAAGAAGGAAGTTGGTACTCCAGGTCTCCCACCTTCATGGGTTGTATGAGGAAGAGATCTGTGTGGTATGAAAGCTAAATCTTAAACGGTTTTTGAAATATGGCGTACACAAGCCAAGTTGGTTGTCATGGTAACATAATTCAGCCAATCATAGCAGTGATCTAATCAGGTTGAGATAATGTCATGAAGAACAGACATCTGCAATATGAAAGCTAAATGTCCAACGGTTTTTTGAAATAAAGCACAAAAATACATGGACGGATGATCGGTCGGTCGGACGGGCGGAGCTCATTTTAATGTCCCGCATCTCAGACCTTGTTGGAGTGGCGGGGGACAAAACAAGTGGTGAGTATTAATATTGTAGTTGGATACACACAACGAACATTAGCACAGGAGGCGACCATTTTTGATCCATCATGTTTGTGCTGCACCAGCCCCAGTATCCGGCACCCATCCACACACAAGCTACCCACAAGTCTTGCCAATATGCCCATACCTCTCTACCTCCAAAACAACCAGGTACATTTCTAATTCCGATTTGAACTGATCCACCCTTTCCATTACCACTATCTTTCCTGGGAGACAATTCCTCACTATGTTTCTCAGAAAAGACCGTCTGGACCACCCTCCCATCTACTTTCTGAACCATCCTTTTGAAGAAATTTTGTCACTCAAGCTTTTGAGTCTATCTGCTATGATCTTTCCTGGGGAAAACCATATTTCCAAGCTGGCCTCCAAAGCCAGTCGCCGACTGGGCATTCTCCGTCGTGCGGAGTCCTTCCTTGGCACACCTGAGCTCCTCACCACATACAAGGCTTTCATCCGCAGCTCAATGGAATGCTGTTCCCCCCTGGCTGGTGCTCCTGCCTCACACCTAGCTCGTCTTTGCGCTGTTGAAACCAAAGCTTTCAGAATCATTGAAATCTCCCGCGATGAAGCTACCTCCGAGGGCCTTTCACCCACTCACCGCAGGCAGGTTGGTGGTCTTTCTATCTTCTACCGACTCCTCTCCGGCCTTGCTCCCCCAGCTCTATCTGTGCTCTGTCCCCCAAATATTCATACAGGTCGCACAAGATCTGCCAGCAACCCTCTTATGGTTAAACTGCCAAAATCAAGACTCTCTGCTCACCTTCACTCTTTCATTCCCCTTTTCTCCCACCTCTGGAACAAACTCCCCCACTCTCTTCAATCCCTCTCCTCCCTCCAGGTCTTTAAAACAGCTGTTCACCACCAACTCTTATCTTCCCCCATCCAAAACCTTGATCTTGTCTACCCCTGTTAATCCAATCTAAATCCACCTCCTTCAAATTCCATTTTCTTTCCTGAAAGTATTTGTAGTGTCCATCTTGTTTATCCCATGTTTATCCTTCATCGTAACCCCAGCCCTCTCCCTTCCATATATCTCCCGATGCCCCTGTTCTCTACTGTTGTTGTGCTTCCCTCTCTTACCCTCGTGCCTCCCGCTGCCTTTATTATATGTTCTATATGTTAGCTCTTACACGAGCCTCGAATTAGTGTACAAAAAAAAACTCTCCGACTGACAGACCCTCACCTTAAAACTGTCCTAACTCTCATATTCTTCATCCTCATTCGATCATGGCCACCCTGGTCCTAACATTGTCCACTCTCCTGAATACTCCTCTGACCTATCTTGTCCACACCCTTCATTATCTGAAACATCTCTATCAGATCCCCTCGTAATCACTTCCTTTCTTATGTGTAAATTCCTAGCTGTCTCCTCCAAGCTTTCCTCATAGCTTAGTCTAGGAATATCTAGCCCAGGAATCACTCTACTGGCTCCAAGCTCTATCCCCATCCATGGCAGCTATGTCTTTCCTGAGATCTGGTGGCCAAAACCTGTCACTATATTCTAGATGAGGCCTCACTAAATTCCACGACAGTGTCAACACTACCGCTTTGGATTTACAAATGATCCCCTTACTAATCCAAGATTGCTCCTTGTATGTTGTAGTCCCTATTTTCAGTACTCCAACTCATCCCCAGCACGTTATATTTCTTCATGGTAACTTGCATCTACCAATCTTGTCTCAAATTTATTAAAATATCTCGACTTTCCTGAATCTGATCACACTCTCTCTGCAATCTCCTTTACCTCCACGATTAGTGTCATCTGCAAATTGAGAAAGCAGACTCTTAACCGAACAATCCAAATCGTTGATAGAAATTATCAATAATAATGGGCCCAGTACTAATCCCCGCAGTATCCTACTAATGTACGTCCTCCCACTCGCAGCCACTCTTTTCTTCCTATCACGAATCAAATAAAAGACTAAATGCAGCATTAGAGTCATCAGGAGGAACCCGAAAAGGCCAAGATGGAGTCATCAGAAAGAACCTGACAAGGCCAAGATGGAGTCATCAGGAAGAACCTGAAAAGGCCAAGATGGAGTCATCAGGAGGAACCCGAAAAGGCCAAGATGGAGTCATCAGGGGGAATCCGAAAAGGCCAAGATGGAGTCATCAGGAAGAACTCGAAAAGGCCAAGATGGAGTCATCAGGAGGAACCCGAAAAGGCCGAGATGGAGTCATCAGGAGGAACCCGAAAAGGCCAAGATGGAGTCATTAGGAGGAACCCGAAAAGGTCAAGATGGAGTCATTAGGAGGAACCCGAAAAGGTCAAGATGGATTCATCAGGAAGAACCGAAAAGGTCAAGATGGAGTCATTAGGAGGAACCCGAAAAGGCCAAGATGAAGTCATCAGGAGGAACCCAAAAAGGCCAAGATGGAGTCATTAGGAGGAACCCAAAAAGGCCAAGATAGAGTCATCAGGAAGAACCCGAAAAGGCCAAGATGGAGTCATCAGGAAGAACCCGAAAAGGCCAAGATGGAGTCATCAGGAAGAACACGAAAAGGCCAAGATGGAGTCATCAGGAAGAACCTGAAAAGGCCAAGATTGAGTCATCAGGAAGAACCCGAAAAGGCCAAGATGGAATCATTAGGAAGAACCGAAAAGGCCAAGATGGAGTCACCCGGAGGAACCTGAAAAGGCCAAGATTGAGTCATCAGGAAGAACCCGAAAAGGCCAAGATGGAGTCATCAGGAGGAACCCGAAAAGGCCAAGATGGAGTCATTAGGAGGAACCCGAAAAGGCCAAGATGGAGTCATCCGGAGGAACCCGAAAAGGCCAAGATGGAGTCATTAGGAGGAACCCGAAAAGGCCAAGATGGAGTCATTAGGAGGAACCCAAAAAGGCCAAGATGGAGTCATCCGGAGGAACCCGAAAAGGCCAAGATGGAGTCATTAGGAGGAACCCGAAAAGGCCAAGATGGAGTCATCAGGAAGAACCTGAAAAGGCCAAGATTGAGTCATCAGGAAGAACCCGAAAAGGCCAAGATGGAATCATTAGGAAGAACCGAAAAGGCCAAGATGGAGTCACCCGGAGGAACCTGAAAAGGCCAAGATTGAGTCATCAGGAAGAACCCGAAAAGGCCAAGATGGAGTCATCAGGAGGAACCCGAAAAGGCCAAGATGGAGTCATTAGGAGGAACCCGAAAAGGCCAAGATGGAGTCATCCGGAGGAACCCGAAAAGGCCAAGATGGAGTCATTAGGAGGAACCCGAAAAGGCCAAGATGGAGTCATTAGGAGGAACCCAAAAAGGCCAAGATGGAGTCATCCGGAGGAACCCGAAAAGGCCAAGATGGAGTCATTAGGAGGAACCCGAAAAGGCCAAGATGGAGTCATCAGGAAGAACCTGAAAAGGCCAAGATTGAGTCATCAGGAAGAACCCGAAAAGGCCAAGATGGAGTCATCAGGAGGAACCCGAAAAGGCCAAGATGGAGTCATTAGGAGGAACCCGAAAAGGCCAAGATGGAGTCACCCGGAGGAACCTGAAAAGGCCAAGATTGAGTCATCAGGAGGAACCCGAAAAGGCCAAGATGGAGTCATTAGGAGGAACCCAAAAAGGCCAAGATGGAGTCATCCGGAGGAACCCGAAAAGGCCAAGATGGAGTAATTAGGAGGAACCCGAAAAGGCCAAGATGGAGTCATCTGGAGGAACCCGAAAAGGCCAAGATGGAGTCATTAGGAAGAACCCGAAAAGGCCAAGATGGAGTCATCAGGAGGAACCCGAAAAGGCCAAGATTGAGTCATTCGGAGGAACCCAAAAAGGCCAAGATGGAGTCATTCGGAGGAACCCAAAAAGGCCAAGATGGAGTCATTAGGAGGAACCCGAAAAGGCCAAGATGGAGGCATTAGGAGGAACCCAAAAAGGCCAAGATGGAGTCATCAGGAAGAATCCGAAAAGGCCAAGATGGAGTCATCAGGAGGAACCCGAAAAGGCTAAGATGGAGTCATCAGGAGGAACCCGAAAAGGCTAAGATGGAGTCATCAGGAGGAACCCGAAAAGGCCAAGATGGAGTCATTAGGAGGAACCCGAAAAGGCCTAGATGGAGTCATCAGGAAGAACCTGGATAGGATCCGGCTTCAGCTTCTTCTCCTCCAATCTGAAAGCCATCCCAGGTGCAGGCAAATAAGTCTAACAAAATCAATTTGCAAGTGTTCACCTCTCCATATACAGATAGAAAAAAGAAAGAGAGAAATTTAAAAGGAAAGACACAACAAAACACACACAGACCAAAAAAAACACACAGTCGGCGTTCCGTCTGCTGACATTAGTTGGTGGACGTTAAAGATACCACGGTGTATTTCACGAAGAGCAAGCAAGTTATCGCCGGCACCCTTAACAAATGATAACTTCCTGCCATAATCCAAGTCGAACGTCAGGCCTGGCCAGCCGATTCGTGAAAGACTTGGACCAAGCTTTCTCCGGCCAACTCCACAAGAAAGTGGGAATAATTGTGTCCATTAAAGAATAAGAAGATGCGTTGATTCAGGAATACGTTGTTGTTTCTTTAATCCAGAAATTAAGCCAAGTTTCACTTGTCTACCTGAGCAGCCACTCCGCAAGTACGTGGCACCTTTACTTATCAAATACCTTCTGAAAATCAAGATAAACCTCATGCACTACCATCCACCTTATCAGAATCTGCTTCATAGAACTCCATTACATTTGTAAACCATGATCTCCCTTTGGTAAATCCAAGCTGACTGCCTTTAATGAGTTTTTAATTATTCAAATAGTTCCCTATCCGTTCTTTAATTAACATCTCCAACACCTTTCCCCACAACGGAAGTCAAATTAACAGGTCTATAGTTCCCCGATTCTTCTCTGGATCCTTTCTTAAATAACGGTGTTACATTTGTTGCTCTCCGATCCTCCTCCGGTACCTGTCCCTGACTCCAACGAGCTGTTAATGATATCGATTAACACCAACCTTATCGGCCCTTCCGTCTCCCTCAACACTCAAGGATACATATTACATTTGGCCTTGGAGCTTTATCACTGGTTCGTTTTTACCTGGGCGGGCCCAGGTTGTGTTTGCGCCCCTGTTTGCCTTGTCTGTCTTGGTTATTGTGAGCCTCTGGCTAAGTTTCGAATTCCTGCTTTGGGAGTGAGTGCATCAACCTCATTAATGATAAAACCATCAGACCAGGTTAATAAATTATTCAGCCCATCAGACCAAATAGAGACTCCTCCCTGAGCCTCCTCCTCACCTCTCTTCCATTGGCCCCCTTACTCTGCACACTACACATTTGCCCATTGCAGACCACACACATTTGCCCAATGCAGACCACACACATATGCCCATTGCAGACCACACACATTTGTCCATTGCAGACCACACACATTTGTCCATTGCAGACCACACACATTTGCCCAATGCAGACGACACACATTTGCCCATTGCAGACCACACACATTTGCCCAATGCAGACCACACACATTTGCCCATTGCAGACCACACACATTTGCCCATTGCAGACCACACACATTTGCCCATTGCAGACCACACACATTTGCCCATTGCAGACCACACACATTTGCCCATTGCAGACCACACACATTTGCCCTTTGCAGACCACACACATTTGCCCTTTGCAGACCACACACATTTGCCCATTGCAGACCACACACATTTGCCCATTGCAGACCACACACATTTGCCCATTGCAGACCACACACATTTGCCCATTGCAGACCACACACATTTGTCCATTGCAGACCACACACATTTGCCCATTGCAGACCACACACATTTGTCCATTGCAAACCACACACATTTTCCCATTGCAGACCACACACATTTGCCCATTGCAGACCACACACATTTGCCCATTGCAGACCACACACATTTGCCCATTGCAGAACACACACATTTGCCCATTGCAGACCACACACATTTGCCCATTGCAAACCACACACATTTGTCCATTGCAGACCACACACATTTGCCCATTGCAGACCACACACATTTGCCCATTGCAGACCACACACATTTGTCCTCAGTTGTTATCCCACCTGCGCCTCCTCCACCATATTGGGATCATGACATAAAAAGGAGGTCTAACACTGCACTCCTCCTCCTGGGCCTATCTACAAACCGGGTTAAAAAGCAATCCTGGACCAGATCTAGAAAATCAACATCTGCTCTGCGCTTTCCTTGTTCATGGACCCAATCTAACCCGAACAAATTAAAACACCCCCTTCTGAATTTTTCTCCTCTACCCATCTTTCCAGCTCTTTCCTCACATCAGGAGCCCTATAAAATCATACCACAAGTATCCTACTATTCCTGCAATCTGTAATCTCTAGCCAAACAGAATCCTCTCCACCAATTCCCTCCTTAATGGGCATTCCTTTCTCTCGATGTGACACCGTCTATCACCCAGAATGACACACTTCCTCCCCTTTTCTTTCTCCCATCACACACACACAAGCTCCGCAGTCTTGAATTCTCGTCCTCCAGTTGGACCCGCTCACTGAACCCTGTCTCACTTACAGCAACTACGTCATACCCACACCGTACACCTTCCTTGATCTTCCATCTTTCCACTCAAGGTCCTGACATTCATATAAGAAACCTTAAACCACCTCCTGCTGCCTTAAACCTCCAACCACATCCTCGACCTCTAATTATCGAACAAAGTCATAATTTATTTGTCAATAAACATCACAAATCTCACTGTCACCTGTCCACGTGCACTCACATGCTTCCAGAGGTAGCATTGGCCTTGGGGCAATTAACCTGGCCTCCCCATCCCCTCTCTTTTAAAACTTTTTTGACCTATCTAAAAAGAAGATCTGTAGCGGCTACCGCTGGGTTTTCACAATCGCCTTGCACCTATCAAGGACGCGGAGCGATCACCATGCCGGGCTCGTCCAGGACGCCCGGGCAGGCCCGCGCTCAACTTGCCAGGCCTCGGTCGGGACGCCCGGGCATGCCCAGGCATGCCCGGGCAAGCTCGCCCTCAACTTGCCAGGACGCTGGGCCACGCCCCCTCTCGCCTTTCCTGGGCAAACGCTCCGGGATAATATGTATATATATTGCTGCCCGATAAACGGGCTTTTCAGAGTGCCTGAGTGTTTGGTTTGATTAAAGCAACTCGGATGAATTCCAGCTTTTTGTCGCGTCCATTCTTCCGATCGACGTGGGAGCCCCAGCTCCTTCATTGGTGACCTACCGACATGGACACGGCAGTCGCCCTTAAACTGCCTACCTTCTGGGAGGCTCACGCGGCGGTTTGGTTCGCACAGGCGGATTCCCTGTTCGCCCTGCGAGGCATCACGGCCGACGACACCCGCTTCCACCATGTGGTAGCAGCGCTCGGTTCGGCCACCGCGGCCCGCGCCCTGAGCCTCCTCGAGAGCCCGCCAGCCGCTGACAAATACGGCGCGATTAAGAAGCTTCTCCTCGACGCTTTCGCCCTCCCATCGGCGGAACGCGCACGGCGCCTGCTCGACCTGCCCGAGCTCGGCGACACGCGCCCTTCCGAGCGAATGGACTACATGCTTTCACTGCTCGGCGAGCACTCTCCGGCATTCCTGTTCCGGGAGCTGTTCCTCCGTCAGCTGCCTAACCCGGTACGCCTCGCCTTGGCAAGCACGACGATCACAGATCCCTGGGCCGTTGCCAGAGAAGCCGACAAGATCTCCGCCGCAGGACAGCGCATCGCAGCGGCGACATGGGACCCACCGCCATCCGACGCAACACCCATGGCGCCCGAGCACCCGGCACGGTCGACGACCGAACTGCCGACGCAATTGGCGGCCGCTACACCGAGCCGACCACCTCCAGCACGACGACCGGGGCCTCCACCTGACCAAGCGTGGTGTTACTATCATGCCAGGTTCGGCCTAAAACGGCAGTCATCACGCCGTTCGGCTTATTCGAATTCTTGCGGATGCCGTTTGGTCTCAAGAACGCGGCTCAGGCGTTCCAGCGCTTGATGGACGGCATGCTGCGTGACCTGCCGTTCCTTTTCGTTTACCTGGACGACATCCTCGTCGCCAGCACGTCCCGGGCCGAGCACCTCCTCCACCTCCGAACACTGTTCGGGCGCCTCAGCGAGCACGGCCTCATCGTCAACCCGGCCAAATGCCACTTCGGCACGACGGCCGTTGATTTTTTGGGCCACCACATCACCAAGAACATGCCGACCCCCGTGCACCTTCGGCAGGCCGTGAAACGGCCGGGCCGGCGTTCATTACCAGCCATGAGCGCCGGCCACACAGGCAACTTACTGTTCATCACGGATAAAGCGTCCGGACGGCGCTTCCTGTGCGACACCGGCGCCCAACTGAGCGTCATACCCGCCTCTGACCAGGACAGGCAATCCGCGGTTTGCGGCCCCTCCTTGGTTGCGGCCAACGGATCGACCATCCGCACCTTTGGCCCGCGCAACGTCACCCTCTGCTTCGGCGGCCAATGCTTTGCTTGGACGTTTGTAACTGCAAACGTGCCCATGGCTCTGCTAGGCGCCGACTTCCTCTGCGCACACGGACTGCTGGTGGACGTCCAACGGCGTCGTTTAATCAACGCCAAAACCTTCAGCTCCCTGGTATGCACATTGAGCAGCTCTGCGCCGACCGAGCTGGCATGCGCCGTCCCGGCGGCGAATGAGTTTGCTCGCCTGCTCACGGAGTTCCCGGCCCTCACGCGGCCGACGTTTTCGGCCGTCGCAGTACGGCATGGGATCGAGCACCACATACCAACCACGGGCCCGCCGGTCTACGCCAGGGCCCGCCGCCTCGACCCAGCCAAGCTCGCCGTGGCGAAGGCCGAATTCGACGCGTTGGAGCACCTCGGCATCGTGCGGCGCTTTGATAGCGCGTGGGCCTCACCACTGCACATCGTGCCAAAGCCGGGGGGTGGATGGCGTCCGTGTGGCGACTACCGCCATCTCAATGACGCTACCACCCCCAACAGGTACCCGATCCCGCATATCCAAGACTTCTCCGCCCGTCTGGCGGGACGGGTCATTTTTTCGAAAATTGATCTCATACGGGGATATCACCAGGTACCTGTCAGGGCGGCCGACGTCCCTAAAACGGCAGTCATCACGCCGTTCGGCTTATTCGAATTCTTGCGGATGCCGTTTGGTCTCAAGAACGCGGCTCAGGCATTCCAGCGCTTGATGGACGGCGTGCTGCGTGACCTGCCGTTCCTTTTCGTTTACCTGGACGACATCCTCGTCGCCAGCACTTCCCGGGCCGAGCACCTCCTCCACCTCCGAACACTGTTCGGGCGCCTCAGCGAGCACGGCCTCATCGTCAACCCGGCCAAATGCCACTTCGGCACGACGGCCGTTGATTTTTTGGCCCACCACATCACCAAGAACGGGGCCGTGCCGCTGCCAACCAAGGTCGAGGCCATCACCACGTTCCCGCGTCCCCGCACCATAAAGGCCCTGCAGGAATTCCTGGGAATGGTGAATTTTTATCACCGCTTCGTGCCCCGCGCTGCTCAACTCATGCGGCCCCTCTACGAAGCCCTCCGGGGCAAGCCGGCCAAGCACGACATCGCCTGGTCCGCAGCAATGGATGCGGCCTTCCAAAGCTCAAAGCGGGCCCTCGCCGACGCAACACTGCTCGCTCACCCGGTGCTCAACGCTCCCATCGCCCTCACCACGGATGCCTCCGACTACGCGGTGGGCGCCGTACATGAGCAATGGGTGAACGGGGTTTGGCAACCACTCGCTTTTTTCAGCCGGCAGCTCCGGCCGAACGAGCTCAAATACAGCACGTTTGACCGGGAGCTCCTCGGTCTACACCTGGCCGTCCGCCATTTCCGCCACCTCCTGGAGGGCCGACCTTTCACGGCGTTCGTCGACCACAAGCCGTTGGTTTACGCCATGGCCAAGGTCACGGAGCCGTGCTTGGCCCGCCAACAGCGCCACCTCTCCGCCGTGTCGGAGTTTACCACGGACATCCGGCACGTCACCGGCAAAAACAACGCCGTGGCCGACTGTCTTTCCCGGGCCAGCGCGAACGCGGTCCACCTGGGCGTGGACTTTGCGCTTATGGCGGCGGACCAAACCACCGACACCACGGTGCAAGCCCTCCGGGCGGCGGACACGGGCCTCCGCCTGGCCGACATCCCCTGCGCGGACACTGTCCTGCTCTGCGACGTCTCCCAAGGCCAGCCTCGCCCCATCGTGCCCGTCACCTGGCAACGCCGCATCTTCGCCTCCCTCCACGGCCTTTCCCACCCGGGCCGGAAAGCTTCCCAGAAGCTGGTGTCGGCGCGATTCGTCTGGCACGGCCTTCGTCGGTACGTCCGCGATTGGACCAGCACCTGCACGGCCTGCCAACGGGCCAAGGTCCACCGACACACCCAGGCCCCGCTGGCACCTTTCACTGTGCCCGAACGACGTTTCGACCACGTCAACGTGGATCTGGTGGGCCCCCTCCCCCCGTCACGGGGGTTCACACACCTGCTCACCATGGTGGACAGGACCACCAGGTGGCCGGAGGCCGTTCCCCTCGTCTCCACCACCACCGCCGATGTGGCGCAGGCTTTCATCGCCACCTGGGTCGCCCGCTTCGGTGCACCGGCGGACATCTCGTCAGACCGCGGACCACAGTTCACCTCCGAACTGTGGGGCGCGGTCGCCCGCAACCTGGGGGTCAACCTCCACCGTACTACGGCCTACCACCCCCAAGCAAACTGGTTGTGCGAGCGATTCCACCGCTCCATGAAGGCCGCGCTCATGGCCGGCCTTCAAGACGGCGGTTGGGCCGACCGGCTGCCGTGGGTCCTTTTGGGCCTCCGCACGGCCCCCAAGGAGGACCTCCAGGCATCCACCGCCGAGCTTGTCTATGGCCAGGCGCTACGCGTCCCGGGCGAATTCGTGCCCGACGCTACCAGTCCCTGGTCCGCAGCTCACCAGCGCTCGGACCTCCAGGAGGCCGCCCGACGGTTTGCCCCCGTGCCAACATCCCACCACGGTGACCCCCAGTCCTACGTCCCCCCAGCACTTCGCACAGCGGAGTATGTTTTTGTGCGTCACGACGCACATCGGGGGCCACTCCGGCCGCCGTACGACGGGCCCTTCCGGGTGCTGCGACGGGACGACAAGTCGTTCGTCATCGACATCGGCGGCAGGTCGTACCGGATTGCGGTGGACCGCCTCAAGCCGGCGCACGTGGACGTCGACCACCCACCACGGGTGGCCCTTCCGCCGCGGCGAGGCCGCCCCCCGTCCACGGTGCCCCCCACTCGACCGCCCACCACCACACCGGACCCCCTCCCACGACCCGCCAGGGGTCGCTTTGGCCGGGTCATCAGGACCCCCCTCAAATTGACCCTGCCGGTGCAAGTCGATTCTGGGGGGACGTGTGTAGCGGCTACCACTGGGTTTTCACAATCGCCTTGCACCTATCAAGGACGCGGAGCGATCACCATGCCGGGCTCGTCCAGGACGCCCGGGCAGGCCCGCGCTCAACTTGCCAGGCCTCGGTCGGGACGCCCGGGCATGCCCGGGCAGGCTCGCCCTCAACTTGCCAGGCCGCAGCCAGGACGCTGGGCCACGCCCCCTCTCGCCTTTCCTGGGCAAACGCTCCGGGATAAAATGTATATATATTGCTGCCCGATAAACGGGCTTTTCAGAGTGCCTGAGTGTTTGGTTTGATTAAAGCAACTCGGATGAATTCCAGCTTTTTGTCGCGTCCATTCTTCCGATCGACGTGGGAGCCCCAGCTCCTTCAGATCCTAAATTAGGACATAAACAACGAGCTCATAAACAGCAAAATTACAACTGCTTTTAGCTCACAGTATAAGTATAAAAGGTAAACAAAGTGTCAACAATCTGATGATTATATGATTGTTGTTGTTTCGGATCCACCCTAGCTGTGGTTTGCATCATTTTCTGGAAGTGTGGCTGTGCCGATGATGCAGTGCCCCTGTTGTATGAGTAACCAAAAGGAGTGCCAGTCAGCTGGTGCTCATTTTGCTGACCTCAGAAGGATGGCAGGCTGAGTCAACCCATCTGGTGTTAGTTCAATGCCACACCAGGGGCTTAAACCAAGACCCTAAGATCTTAAGCCAACCACCTTAACTGTTAAGCAAGCACCAGGCTTGTATTTTATGATTAAATGAAGATGGAACCCAAAGGTGCTTTGCAGGCTTTATGGTGAGGGAAAACTTCAATAATGACATCAAAACCCAATGTCCAAGTAAGAGGCGTCACCAGGAAGCGTCTGTGTTCTCAAACTCGCCAATTGATCTTGACACATAGGTGATTGCTTTCATCCGCAGCTCAATGGAGTACTGCTCTCCCCTCTGGGCCGGTGCTCCTGCCTCACACCTAGCTCGTCTTCACGCTGTTGAAACCAAAGCGTTCAGAATCATTGGAATCTCCCGCGATGACGCTATCTCCGAGGGCCTTTCACTTAATCACCGCAGGCAGGTTGGTGGTCTTTCCGTCTTCTACCGACTCCTCTCCGGCCTTGCTCCCCCAGCTCTCTCTGGGCTCTGTCCCCCAAATATTCCTGCAGGTCGCACGACATCTGCCTGCAACCCTCTTATGGTTAAACTGCCAAAATCAAGACTCTCTGCTCACCTTCACTCCTTCATTCCTCTTTTCTCCCGCCTCTGGAACAAACTCCCTCACTCTTCAATCCCACTCCTCCCTCCAGGTCTTTAAAACGGCTGTTCACCACCATTTCTTATCTTCCCCCATCCAAAACCTTGATCTTTTCTATCCCTGCTAATTTCACCCCAAATCCACTTTTTTGAGGTGACTTTTGACTTCTTTCCTGGAAGTCCTTGGTGTCCTTGCGTTTTATACCTATCCTGCCCCCCCCCCCCCCCAGGCCCTCTCCCTCCCAAAACATCTCCCGATGTCCCTGCTCTCAAATGTTGTGTTTGTGTGCTTCCTCCCCTTCTCTCCCCATCTTGTCGACCGCTCCCCTTTTTATATACTTTGTTTGTTTGTTTGTTTGATTTGTTTGTTTGATAAATGTTAGCTCTTTCACGAGCCTCGACTCTGTATACAAAAATCTCAATAGTGCATGTAATGCATGTGGTGTCTCCTGTAATGAAGAGGAAGTGAGGATGAGGGTTTTCACTTTGTAATACTGTACTGTTAAAAATAGGATTAAGTGGGTTTTGAAAAAAAACAGGAGCTCGAGCCCGGCCCGGCCCCTCGATGGACCCCCCACGGCAGAGATCCTCTCATCCCCACCTCTCATCGGTCCTGCATGCACTTACTCTAAGCCGTGGATTTTAATCCATGTGCATAGATTGCTGCATGGATGGTGAAGCTCCGTCCAATGAGTTTGGAGGCATTTTGTTGTACAGAGGCAGACCAATTGTTTCTGCACACTTCCAAATTCATTTTGCTGCTGCTGTCATAAGTTACATCATCAATAAAGATGAGTGAGCCAGTTCCAGAGGCAGCCATGCAAGCCCAAGCCATGACCTACCTCCACCATGCTTCACAGATGAGGTAGTATGCTTTGGATCACATGCAGTTCCTTCCTTTCTTCACACGTTCGTTTTTCCATCGCCTTGGTAAATTTTATCTTGGTCTCATTTGTCCATAAAACTTTGTTCCAGAACTCACTGGCTCACCTCTGTACTTCTTGGAAAATTCAAATCTGTCCTTTCTATTTTTGGTGCTGATGAGAGGTTTGCATGTTGCGGTGTAGCCTTTGTAATTCTGCTGTCAAATTCTTCTGCTAATGGTAGATTGTGATACTTTAAACCCTGCACTCTGGAGGTTGTTGATGATCTCACTGACAATTGTTTTAAGGTTTTTCTTCACAGCTTTGATGATTTTTCTGTCATCAATTGCAGTTGTTTTCCTTGGCTGACCTGGCCGTTGTCTATTGCTAACTACATTGATGGTTTATTTCTTTATCAAGATATTCCAAATTGTTGTATGTTTCTATGCTCAATTTTTGTGCAATGGTTCTAATTTAATTATTCTGTTCTTTGAGCTTCCAAATTGCTTGCTTTTCTTTCATACACAGTTATCTGGTCCTCATGTTGGTCATAGGTGTAGTTTGACCTATATTTGGGGGGTGGGGGGGCAAGAGCTAAATATTGTTATGTCGGTGGGGTAGTGACACCATTAGACCAGGTAGATTTGTGTAGGTAGCATGCTCTGACTGTAGTGAAGAAGAAGAACCACCACCATGTAATAAGTAGAGAACCTGTTTAGCCAGAATGTCGGATGAAGTGGTATATTTGTCCCCGTCATGAGGGGGCGCGGCATGTTCTTTAGCTCAGGGATTAGTTTAAGTAATTCCCTGTTCGTCATTCCATATGTGATTTATCCTTTATCCCTTTTGGCACCGCACCATAGACATTAGCACAGAAAATGCCCATCAACTACACTAAATAACAATAAAACCAACCGGAAGCCAGTTCTGAGCACTGCCTATGGGACACCACCATCTACATCACCACAAATGTCGAGCAGGCTGAAGACACACCAAGAAAGACAGTGATTGGGCAGGAGTTGACCACAAGGAAGGCTGGAGTAAGAAGGGACACTGATTGGCAAAGTACGACCGATGACGTCAGAGGCGGACTGCGTGTTGAGTGGTGGAGAGCTAAGCCTGTGGTGTTGGCCAGCAAGGATTGGAGGAGATGCGCCGATGACGTCAGAGCCAGGACATAAAAACCACGTCTGACCGGCATTTTCGCTCTTGCTCCATTTTCCCTGTGGCTCCATTGTCGCTCTTGCTCCATTTTCCCTCTGGCTCCATTGTCGCTCTTGCTCCATTTTCCCTCTGGCTCCATTGTCGCTCTTGCCCTCCTGTCTCTCTTCTCCCTTTTGGCTTTCTCGTTCTGAACATCGGGAACAATTGTGCTTGGACCAACCGTGTCGAAGATGCCACCAGGAGACGGCAGAGGCAACAGGAAGAGCCGCGGCCCGGGAACTGCGGTTCTCCTTGCAGACGACGCGTGGATGGGCGCAGCTTGCCGCTGCAGCATGACGTGGCCGGGGCGAGCGAGACGCCCGGCGAGGCCTAGCAGAACGCGAACGAGCGGACTGCGACCTTCTTCCTGCCAAGAACGCCGCCGGGTCCAGACTGCGCACACGGGTCCTTGACAATTCCTGACGAGGCTCAAGCCGCTTGCAGATAAGTGCAATAAATAATCACACTATTCCTTTCCAACGTTCTTTTATCCCTTTGTCTGTGTTTAAGTCTGGTGTGGAGGATCCCGTTTAGGAACTTAGTTTTACCGTCACGTTTTCTTGTTATCGGCATTTCTTTTAACTAGGGCATTGCCCGTACGTGGGTGCCCGTTCCTTGCCAAAAAAAAAAAAAAACGCTACCCGTACGCTCTACCCCGCCCGTACGCCCGTAAACAAAAAATAACAACGCTCTTCGCTTCCGCCCTTCGCTCTGACTGAATTGGGAGAAATAATGCGCATAAGAAATCGAATTACGTACCGTAATGGCGGTCAGCTCGTAACGCGCACACTGTCCGGAAGTTCGCATATCGCATATCTATCTATCTATCTATTAATGCCCATTTATTCAATTATCGCCAACGTATTTTGGCTTTTTGCAATTTAATCGCAAGGAAAAGTAGAAAGAGAAGAGGGAAAAAAAGAAAAGCCTTGCCTTGCTGCAAACAGCTGCTGCAAACAACAACAACATGGAAGGCTGCACTGTCCGGAAGTTGGCATATCGCAGTTACGATTATTTTAGTGTTAATGGCCAATTATTCAATTAGCGCCAACGTATTTTGGCTGTTTGCAATTTAATCGCAAGGAAAAGTAGAAAGAGAAGAGGGAAAAAAAGAAAAGCCTTGCATTAACGCATTAACGCTTGCATTGCATTAACGGTTCGGCACACGTGATAGCTCGCTGCTCTCTGATTGGTTGAAGCGTTTTTTGGACATAGCTCGGTAGGTACTTGTCCGATTAATTACAAACCTTGAAAAGGCACATCCTCGGGTCCCCAGCAATATACCTGGCAAGTTTCAAGTATATCGGACCCGTGGTTGTCGAGAAACAGCGGTCACAGACACACAGACACACAGACAGACACACAGAGATTGCTGGAATTATAGATAGATAAACCCTTTTGTTATTTTTGTACATTTCTAAATCCGTGTTTGTTTGAGTTATTCTTTGCAGGCTTTGGGACTGCCAGCGGGATCGACAGGTAAAGCTCTTCAGTGTTTTCCCTTTTCTCTTTCTTCCTCCCCCGCATATATATATAAAAGTCCGCATTTGTTCAGTTGCCTCAGAGTTGAAAGCTCGCTATTGGCTATCCGTTCCTTGGAGAGATTTTTATCGCCAGGAACACAACAGTATTAATAATGGGTAGCTAGATCTGACTTCCAAAATGACCGTTTGTTAGTGTAGTTACAGTGCACGTGAAATCACAAATACAGTTTACGTTCATGATTGTTACTCACGTTTAAATCCGGGATATTTTTAGCTTAAGTGTAAACTACTAAAAAAAATTAAGGTGGGGGCATTGCCTCTCCTGCTCCCCCCTCCCCCCCCCCCCCCCCCCCCCCCACAAAACTCCGCCAGGGGTGATGTTGGTTTATTCCTACTGAATCCATAGCTAGACGCCCAAGGCAAAAACAAAGGCGAAAGCCAAGATCATACATTCACAGCTCTTTTATGTGTGAACAATCAATGCAACAAGAAACACCTGACAGTCATCAGCTCCAATATTTATATGCTTACCTAAAATGGGGGGACTGAACATAAAAAAGTACTGTTGTTCAACAATGGTAAAACATGTATGCACAGAAATACCAAGAAATAAAAGCTGACCTTCTGAGGTCTTGCCTCATATTCATATTTTGATCTCAGATCCAAATTTCTTGAGTATATAGGAATAATAACAAATTTGACTTCACTGTTCCAATACTTATGGAGGGTACTGTAAATGGCAGAGCAGAGAGAGAGGACGAGTTAAGAATAAGAAGAGGAAGAGTGTGGTGCTGGGCACACACAATTCGTTTGCCAAGAAGGTAGGCCACAACGCTTTGTACAAACTGAAAACACTTTAATAACAGCTCGCACGTCAGCACTGGGCGGGCTCGACTTTCGAGCCCGCATATATGTCCCGAGGCCGCGCCTTGCCCCCGGGCGTGGCCGGTCGGCCGAAAGGCGGGGCATGTATCTCAGTTCCACCCTGCGCCTCGTGACGCCTTTGCTCCGGGCGTGGCCCGAGCTGCGCTTCCACGCCCGGACACTCGCGCCACCCACTGGTGCGCGTAATTATTGCCCACTGACATTGTGTCCGCCACACGCGCCCCCCCAGAATTCCCGTGCACCTGAAGGGTGAGCTTGCGGGGAAGCCGGATGACCCGGCCGAAACGCCCCATGGCGATGCGTGCAGGGCTGGGGGGTAGCAGGACGGCGGGGCTGGGGGGTGCCGGGGGTCTGACCGCCGGGGTGCGGCCTCGACGCGGAGGCAGAGCTGCTTGCGGGGGGTGGTCCAGATCGAGGTGGGCCGGCTTGAGGCGGTCCACGGAGATACGATCTGGAGTACCGCCGATGTCCACGGTGAAATGCTTGTCCCCGGTCTCCAGCACGCGGAAGGGCCCGTCGTATGGGGGCCGCAGCGGCGCCCGGTGGGGGTCGTGCTTGACAAAAACGTACTCCGCCGTGCGAAGCTCCGGGGCAACGTGAGAGGACGGGCAACCGTGATGTGCCGTCGGCACCGGGGCAAACCTCCTGGCGGTCTCCTGAAGGGTGGAGCGCTGTTGCGCCGCGGACCAAGGGACCGTGGAGTCGGGGATAAATTCGCCCGGTACCCGCAGTGGTTGCCCGAAAACCAGCTCCGCCGAGGACGCGCGCAGGTCGTCCTTGGGTGCCGTCCTGAGGCCAGCAGGACCCAGGGGAGCCTGTCGGCCCAGCTGCTGTCGCGGAGGCTGGCCCGGAGCTCGGCCTTCATTGAGCGATGGAAGCGCTCGCATAGGCCGTTGGCCTGGGGGTGGTAAGCCGTGGTGTGGTGCAGCTTGACGCCGAGCCCTTGCGCCACTGCTCCCCAGAGCTCCGAGGTGAACTGGGGGCCGCGGTCGGACGAGATGTCCGAGGGGGCGCCGAACCGAGCAACCCACGTGGCGATGAAGGCTTGCGCGACGTCAGCCGCAGCCGCCGCTGCCAATGGCACGGCCTCCGGCCACCAGGTGGTGCGGTCCACCATGGTGAGGAGGTGGGTGAAACCCCGCGAGGGGGGCAGAGGTCCCACCAAGTCGACGTGGACGTGGTCGAACCGACGTTCCGGCACCGTAAACGGGGCCAACGGGGCTTGGGTGTGGCGGTGGACTTTCGCACGCTGGCACGCGAGGCACGTCCTGGCCCAGTCGCGGACGTTCTTCCTGAGGCCATGCCAGACGAACTTCGCCGCGACGAGCTTCTGGGAGGCCTTCGTGCCCGGGTGGGACAGGCCGTGGATGGTGTCAAAAACTGGGCGCTGCCAGCCAGCGGGCATGATGGGGCGAGGCCGGCCGAGGGAGACGTCGCACAACAGGGCAGTGCCCGCGACATCGAATGGCACATCGGTGACGTGGAGGCCCATGATGGCGGTCCGCAAGGCCTGGACGTCGGGGTCGGCGGTCTGGTCCGCCACCATCCGGGCATAGTCGATCCCGAGGTGGACCGCGTGTGTGACGGACCGGTAAAGGCAATCCGCCACCGGGTTGTCCTTACCCGCGACGTGACGGATGTCCGCCGTGTACTTAGACACGGCAGAGAGGTGACGTTGCTGCCGGGCCGACCATGGCTCAGCGACCTTGGCCATCGCGAAAACAAGGGGCTTGTGATCGATGAAGGCCGTGAACGGGCGGCCCTCGAGAAGATGGCGGGAGTGTCGGACCGCCAGGTGGAGCCCGAGCAGCTCGCGGTCGAAGGTGCTGTACCGGCGTTCGTGCGGGCGGAGCTGCCGGCTAAAAAACGCCAGTGGCTGCCAAGCACCACGCACCGACTGCTCGTGCACCGCACCCACCGCGTAGTCCGACACGTCGGTGGTGAGGGCGATTGGTGCATCGGGCGCCGGGTGCGCCAGCATGGTGGCGTTGGCCAATGCCAGCTTTGCGCCCGCAAACGCCGTGGCCATTTGCTCCGTCCAGGCGATGTCACCTTTGCCCGGCTTCCCCCGGAGGGCCTCGTGCAGGGGGCGCAGGAGCTGGGCGACGCGGGCCACGAAGCGATGATAAAAATTCACCATGCCCAGGAATTCCTGGAGCCCCTTGATCGTGCGGGGGCGCGGGAAACTCCTGACCGCCTCCACCTTGGCCGGTAAAGGGATGGCCCCGTGCCTGGTGATGCGGTGCCCCAAGAAGTGGATGGCGGTGACGCCGAAATGGCACTTCGCAGGGTTGATTATCAGGCCATGCTGGCCCAGGCGTTCGAAGAGCATGCGGAGGTGGAGCAGGTGCTCCCCCCAGGACGCGCTCGCGACTAGGATGTCGTCCAGGTAGACGAAGATGAAAGACAAGTCGCGCAAGACGCTGTCCATGACCCGCTGGAATGCCTGGGCCGCATTTTTCAACCCAAAGGGCATCCGCAAGAACTCAAAGAGGCCGAAAGGTGTGATGACGGCCGTGTCTTTGGTACGTCGTCCGGTTGTACGGGGACCTGGTGGTAGCCCCGGATGAGGTCCACCTTGGAGAAAATGGTCGTTTTCGCCAACCGGGTGGAAAAGTCCTGAATATGCGGGACCGGGTCGCGGTCAGGGGTGGTGGCGTCGTTGAGCCGGCGGTAGTCACCGCACGGCCGCCATCCGCCGCCGGGCTTGGGCACAATGTGCAGAGGAGAGGCCCATGCGCTGTTGGAGCGCCGTACGATGCCCAGCCGCTCCAGCGTGGCGAACTCCACTTTCGCCACGGCGAGCTTCGTGGGGTCGAGGCAGTGCGCCCGGGCGTAGACCGGTGGTCCGACGGTGGGGATATGGTGCTCCACCCCATGTTTGACGGCCACCGCTGAAAAGGTGGGCCGCGTGAGCGCCGGGAAACTGGCGAGGAGGCGGGTAAACTCGTCCGCTGCCGGAAGCGTACAGACTAACTTTGCCGGGACAGAACCGCTCAGCAAGCCGCTTGGTAAGCCGCTCGGTGAGCTGCTCAGCGAGCTGCTCAACGAGCCGCTCAGCGAACAAGCGAGCGAGCTGAAGGTTTCGGCCTGGACGAGGCGTCGACGTTTAACGTCCACCAACAGCCCATTCGCACAAAGGAAGTCCGCACCGAGCAGGGCCATTGGCACGCTGGCGGTGACGAAAGACCATTGGAAGCGCTGCCCTCCGAACCGCAGCGAGAGGTAACGCTTCCCGAATGTGCGGATGGGTGTTCCGTTGGCAGCGAGCAAGGCGGGGCCCCGGCCCGCGGCTTGCTTGTCGGACGCGGAGGCAGGGAGGACGCTTACCTGCGCTCCCGTGTCGCACAGAAAACGATGACCAGACGAGGTGTCTGTGATGAACAGGAGGCTGCCGGAATGGCCGACGCTCATGGCCGCAAGTGAGCGCCGGCCCGGTCGTTTCCCGACCCATCGAAAGAACACGGTGGACGGCACGCTCTAGCCTTGCGGCCGAACCTGGCATGATAGTAGCACCAGGTTTGCGGTGGTGGCTGCCGCGTCGGCCGTGCCGGCGGCGGTGGTGGCGGCGGCGGCGGAGGTAGTGGGCGGGGCATAGCAGCGGCCCCGAGGGAAGCAGGGGGCGCTGTAGCCTCCGCACCGGGATCCACTACGGCAGCACCATACACCGACCGCGTGTCGCAGGCCGTGAAAAATTTGTCCGCCTCTCCGGCCAGGGGTTCCGTTAAGTTCGAACCGGCCAGCGCGAGCCGCACCTGCACAGGTAGCTGGCAGAGGAAAAGCGCTCGGAACAGGAAATCCGGGCGCTGGTCTCCAAGAAGGGACAACATAAAATCCATCCGAACGGACGGTCGTGTGTCGCCGAGGGCGGGAAGGTTCAGGAGGCGGTCGGCCTCCATGAGCCAGAACGTGGCGAGGAGAAGACGTTTGAGCGCCGCGTACTTGTGGGTGCCTGGCAGGCGCCGAAGGATGGACACGACACGGGCGGCAGTGCCGGGCCCGAGGGCGGCGACCACGTGGTAGTACATGGTGTCGTCAGCCGTGATGCCCCGGAGCTGGAATTGAGCTTCGGCCTGCACAAACCAAAGGTCGGCTTGCGCTTCCCAGAACTCTGGGAGTTTGACGGCGACAGCGTTGGTAGCCATGGCGCGTTCAGGGGTCAGCTACGGCTGAACCAGTCGGGGTCACCAGTGTGGCGCTGTGCACACACAATTCGTTTGCCAAGAAGGTAGGCCACAACGCTTTGTACAAACTGAAAACACTTTAATAACAGCTCGCACGTAAGCACTGGGCGGGCTTGACTTTCGAGCCCGCATATATGTCCCGAGGCCGCGCCTTACCCCCGGGCGTGGCCGGTCGGCCGAATGGCGGGGCATGTATCTCAGTTCCACCCTGCGCCTCGTGACGCCTTTGCTCCGGGCGTGGCCCGAGCTGCGCTTCCACGCCCGGGCACTCGCGCCACCCACTGGTGCGCGGAATTATTGCCCACTGACATTGTGTCCGCCACAAGAGCAAGTCACCATTTGTTTTGCTGTGTAGTGTGTACACTGTCATAGCATTGTGCTCTTACATTGCTTGTGCTCTATTATTTAAATAAACTCAAGTTTCGACTACGCCAGATTGCGGGTTAGACATTGATCAATCAAAGTCCCTTTTGTGACGTTGGAGGTTTGTCCCAGGATTGATCTTCTCCTCCCCTTCCACTCCCCTCCCAACCCCCTGACAATTTCAATTTCTGCAGACTATACATGTAAGGGTGAGAGTGCCCCGGGTGGCACAGATGACGAGACCGTTATCGTACTCCATTGTTTGTATGAACGCAAATTTCAACTTTCAATATTTATCTTGAAATTGCTTCAAAGAACGAAGCCCTTTAAATTATAGCTGTACTTGATTTCAACTGAACACATTTTTACCTGCGACATGTAACAGGTCTATAAGAGCTTCACGTGGTAAGTGTTGCTGTTGTCGTTGTGGTTCTTGTTGGGAGTCAATTTTTGAAATGTGTACCCATTGGTCAGACAGCTGTGGGACCCCACCCATATTTGTCACTTGACTCCACCCGCGATGGCACCCAGCCAAAATAATACGGCCACCATCTTGGTTTTCTGGTGGGTCCTAAGACAACAGGCCTGTTGGCCTCTGATGATTATTATACACTGCTGGGGTTTGTTGTGTCAGATTCCCATTGGCTTTGTTTGGTTTGAGTGTTACTCACGATGAGAGACCCCAAAAAATCCAATCAATGTGGAATAAAAATTTGTTAGTAAGGTTCAATCAAACCCGTCAGCACATACGGTACATGCCTGCACGTAAGTTTTGAACGGGCCCCATGTTGAGGTTAAACAATCCGTGACTGTGTAACGAATCAGCTCGTTCTGATATAACTGTGGAGAGGGTGACATGAATAAGAGGCATCAAGTTAATTTTTTTAATAGTTCATTAAATATGTTTCCCAATCACACTTTTCATCTTTTAATAGTGCATTAAATGTGTGTTTCCCAATCACACTTTTCATCTTTTAATAGCGCATTAAATGTGTGTTTCCCAATCACACTTTTCATCTTTTAATAGCGCATTAAATGCATATTTCTCAACTGGCCCATTACTGGATTTTGGCGCAGGTTGTGACCGCATTGAGGTCATTCTTGTTATTTCTTAAACTTAACTTCTTTGCCCCCTGTGTATTCTCTTTTACGCAAAGCTCCAGCAATTCTTCATTCACGAAAGAAAAGTACCAAGACTAGGCCTTCATTGCATTTGTCATTTCCTCGTCCTGGGTATTACAAGGGGCTGGCATTACTGGACCAATAAACTGTTCCACTCGTTGGAATGAAATGGGAAAGCATTCCCCTGGAACACTTTGCTGTGGCCGGTTTGAAGGCGTGGCTTCTTTTCGGGTGGGCGGGACTTGGAAGGGCACTTGAGGTGTTCCAGCACAGGAGTTTTTGCAAGTAAGAATGAGATGTAAAACAAAATAGTTTGCAGTATAATTAAAACAAGTACTGTGTGTATCCTAATGAAAGTGGAGCTTTGTAATCAGCTTAATGCAAGTTTTATAGTTGTTGTGCACAGCTCTGAAAACTTACATTGTAATTAGTTGTCAACGGGTATATGCTACTTATGGGAATAATCTTGCTGTTTTAATTTGGTGGTGTGGATTTGATTCCGACAACCATTCAGTGTGGACATTTTGGTTGCTTGCATGCTGACCAAATTAAATCCCATAAATGGGTGACTATATACATACATACATGATTGACCATCTGCTTTGGTCCTTTGCTGTAAATGAGAGATCAAATCTGACATTCGA